>NC_137194.1:20287785-20330285 GCF_960531495.2 Zeus faber | reverse complement strand
ATATGGAGGTGATGGATGGAGGGTAGATGTGCAGCTGGCTTTGTGGCCACATTGTAGGATGCTTGACGGAGGTTTGTGCTGGTTGGTTGTGAACTATAAGCGGCACAGTGTCCACTGTAAATTCCCTTAGTTGGTGTTGCAATCACCTTTTCTGTCTCCACCAATTTATTTGTGAGTCAAAAGGCACAACAGTGGAATCTCACAGGATAAGAGTAGGAACCAATACATACAGCCGGATAGAGCATAGGTACTTTCCTCTGTCATGGATTTTTGTGTTATTTTTTGGAGTAGACAATTTGGAGTAGACAAACTGTGTCGATAAATAAGGGAGGGGGGTTATCAGCAGTGTACATTTTACAGGTTTGCTTTTCCACTACCTACTAGCTTTGAAACACTCTGCAACAGCAACTAAAACCATTCCTTGCTTGTGCATAAATAAGAGCTATTGTTTGATACATGGCATTAACTAGAAACATGTGACATCACACTTGGAAATGATTATGCAGAAAACCAAGGGTTATGGCACTTTCTGAATGCACATTGAGGCTGTGATATCTGTACTGGGGATTAAATCAAATGTTTACCAATGCAAATGACTGTCCTACAGTTTGGAAATTGCTATTTGAATAAAGAAATACTGCAGGATTGGCTTTAGGAGTTATTAAAAGGAGAATTCTACAGAATTAATTAGAAGTATTTTCCCCTGAAGGTAGGTAGGTAGGTGGGTGGGTAGGTAGGTACTGTAGATAGGCAGGTATGTAGGTAGGTAGGTACTGTAGATAGGTCGGTAGGTAGGTAGGTAGGTAGGTAGGCAGGTATGTAGGTAGGTAGGTAGGTAGATTCTGCAGATAGGTAGTGAGGTTGGCAGGTAGGTACTGTAGATAGGTCGGTAGGTAGGTAGGTAGGTAGGCAGGTATGTAGGTAGGTAGGTAGGTAGGTAGGTAGATCCTGCAGATAGGTAGTTAGGTAGGTACTGTAGATAGGTAGGTAGATACTGTAGATAGGTATTTAGGTAGGCAGGTAGGTAGGTAGATCCTGCAGATAGGTAGTTAGGTAGGCAGGTAGGTACTGTAGATAGGTAGGTAGGTAGGTAGGTAGACACTGTAGATAGGTAGTTAGGTAGGCAGGTAGGTACTGTAGATAGGTCGGTTGGTAGGTAGGTACTGTAGATAGGTCGGTAGGTAGGGAGGTAGGTAGGAAGGTAGGTAGGTCGGTAGGTAAGTAGGTAGGTAGGAAGGTAGGTAGGTAGGTAGGTAGACAGGTACTGTAGATAGGTTGGTAGGTAGGTAGGTAGGTACTGTAGATAGGTCGGTGGGTACGTGGGTCGGGAGGTAGGTACTGTAGATAGGTCGGTAGGTAGATGGGTCGGTAGGTAGGTAGGTACTGTAGATAGGTCGGTAGGTAGGTATGTAGGTAGGTAGGTAGGTAGGTAGGTAGGTAGGTAGGTAGGTAGGTAGGTAGGTTGGTTGGTAGGTAGGTACAGTAGATAGGTCGGTAGTTTGGTTGGTAGGTATTTAGGTAGGTAGGTAGGTAGGTATGTTCTGTAGATAGGTCAGTAGGTAGATAGGTCGGTAGGTAGGTAGGTACTGTAGATAGGTGGGTAGGTAGGTAGGTAGGTAGGTAGGCAGGTAGATACAGTAGGTAGGCAGGTGGGTAGGCAGACAGATACTGAAGGTCGGTAGGTAGGTAGGCAGGTACATACAGTAGGTAGGCAGCTAGGTACTGTAGATAAGTAGGTAGGCAGGTTGGTAGGTAGGAAGGTAGGCAGGTAGATACAGTAGGTAGGCATGTAGGTACTGTAGATAAGTAGGTAGGTAAGTAGGTAAGTAGGAAGGTAGGTAGGTAGGCAGGTAGATACTGTAGGTAGGCAGGTAGGTACTGTAGATAAGTAGGTAGGTAGGCAGGTAGGTAGGTAGCTAGGTAGGCAGGTACATACTGTAGGTAGGTAGGTACAGTAGGTAGGCAGTTAGGTACTGGAGATAAGTTGGTAGGTAGATACTGGAGATAAGTCGGTAGGTAGGTACTGGAGATAAGTCGGTAGGTAGATACTGGAGATAAGTCGGTAGGTAGGTACTGGAGATAAGTCGGTAGGTAGGTACTGGCTATAAGTCGGTAGGTAGGTACTGGAGATAAGTCGGTAGGTAGGTACTGGCTATAAGTCGGTAGGTAGGTACTGGCTATAAGTCGGTAGGTAGGTAGGTAGTGGCTATAAGTCGGTAGGTAGGTACTGGCTATAAGTCGGTAGGTAGGTACTGGAGATAAGTCGGTAGGTAGGTACTGGCTATAAGTCGGTAGGTAGGTACTGGAGATAAGTCGGTAGGTAGGTACTGACTATAAGTCGGTAGGTAGGTAGGTAGTGGCTATAAGTCGGTAGGTAGGTACTGGCTATAAGTCGGTAGGTAGGTACTGGAGATAAGTCGGTAGGTAGGTACTGGCTATAAGTCGGTAGGTAGGTACTGGAGATAAGTCGGTAAGTAGGTACTGGCTATAAGTCGGTAGGTAGGTACTGGCTATAAGTCGGTAGGTAGGTACTGGAGATAAGTCGGTAAGTAGGTACTGGCTATAAGTCGGTAGGTAGGTACTGGAGATAAGTCGGTAGGTAGGTACTGGCTATAAGTTGGTAGGTAGATACTGGCTATATGTCGATAGGTAGGTACTGGAGATAAGTTGGTAGGTAGGTACTGGCTATAAGTCGGTAGGTAGGTACTGGCTATAAGTCGGTAGGTAGGTAGGTACTGGCTATAAGTCGGTAGGTAGGTACTGGCTATAAGTCGGTAGGTAGGTACTGGAGATAAGTCGGTAGGTAGGTACTGGCTATAAGTCGGTAGGTAGGTACTGGAGATAAGTCGGTAGGTAGGTACTGACTATAAGTCGGTAGGTAGGTAGGTAGTGGCTATAAGTCGGTAGGTAGGTACTGGCTATAAGTCGGTAGGTAGGTACTGGAGATAAGTCGGTAGGTAGGTACTGGCTATAAGTCGGTAGGTAGGTACTGGAGATAAGTCGGTAAGTAGGTACTGGCTATAAGTCGGTAGGTAGGTACTGGCTATAAGTCGGTAGGTAGGTACTGGAGATAAGTCGGTAAGTAGGTACTGGCTATAAGTCGGTAGGTAGGTACTGGAGATAAGTCGGTAGGTAGGTACTGGCTATAAGTTGGTAGGTAGATACTGGCTATATGTCGATAGGTAGGTACTGGAGATAAGTTGGTAGGTAGGTACCGGCTATAAGTCGGTAGGTAGGTACTGGCTATAAGTCGATAGGTAGGTACTGGAGATAAGTTGGTAGGTAGGTACTGGCTATAAGTCGATAGGTAGGTACTGGAGATAAGTTGGTAGGTAGGTACTGGCTATAAGTCGGTAGGTAGGTACTGGAGGTAGCTGTTGTCTGTTACTGTAACAGCCCCTCTATTATCCAACAGATTCAATAGCATCTGCCAGCCATGGCCACACAACAATGGCCTGTGGGAGATGAGGTCCTCATCTGTGAAGTTACAATGGCTGAGGTGTCCTTTGCCTCAGAGAACAAAACAAAACACGTAAAAGGTAAACGGCGAGTATTCACAAAGCTATTCAACAGGTTTGGATAACCTAGCCTGTGTGTCTGTTACATCTCTTCTAAAACATGTTGATACTTTTTTATATCCGCTTTATAAGTAGTGGAACAATCAATAATCAGCATAGCACAGCTTTTATCAAAGCGTTTAACAAAACTGAGAAAAATCCCAGCGTTGCTGAATGCATTGATAGCAGCCGTCAACTCAAAGAATTTGGCTACGCTTTGAATTCTTTGCCGAAAATTGCATGTTGATGATGATTGTTGTGAGAGTTATAGGTTTCGCTAAATCAAAGAATTCTTTGAAATATCAAAATGATTATGAATATCTGTCTACCTGGGCGGCAGTCTCCTTTGATTACGGTTGTCAACTCTTTTGTCCAAGCAGCTACTGAGAACAGCAGAGCCGCAGCACACGTTATTCTTTTTAATGACATCACATGAGCATGCACTGGTATTTAAAACGTCCTGCGTAATCAGGCCTGTCTTTGTTTTCTCAGTACTGCAGGGATCCTGCATGTTGCTTCTTCAATACATTCTTTGTAGTACTATAGAGCAGGGGTGCGTGCTGTTAGTACCCTGCGTGCGTGCATTCTAAATTTTCAAGGACCAGGGTGAGGAGTTTGAGGTGGTTGGGGGGTCTGGGTTTATAAGCAAACCCATTGTTGGAAGAACAGTTTGCCTTTAAATTCAACGCATGCAATATTAATTTCCATCTTGTATGCGTAAAATAAACAAAAAAAGCAGATGCACATAGTAGCAGAATTTCAGCATTGTGAATACATTTATTCTGATTTACATTATTCCTCACTTTCTATTTAATTTAACATGACAAGTTTAGGGTCATGCAAGCAATGCCAAAGAAAGAGCTTTTGTTTTTATTGGTTTGGAAATTAATGAATATCAAATAGTATTATAGCAGGGGAGAAATCTTACCCAAGATAAATAATCTGTTATCGGACAAAGAGGCAGAAGAGAAAGGAAACCTGTCCCGCTTTTAAATATTCTTTTCTTTTTTTGGTTGTAATTTTATCATTATTACTAGTAATAACACCATTTTTACTACTGCTACAATTATTATTGCACTCGTTCTAACTATAATTATAATGGCATTATTACTATCTTCAATACTACACTGCTATCTCACCGTACTGTAGAATTTACAGTATACATACATAAATGTAGGTTATACATACATTTACTATACATATACCATATTTACTCGTGCTATCATTGCAAATAATTTCAAAGCACTGTTGTTATTTGTTATTTACTTGATCACACTGCCACCTGCCCATATTGGGCTCTCAAAGTCAGCTGTACAAGTACTACTCTGTTTATATATGTATATGTATACATATATTTTGGTTCACTTTTTTTATCTGTTTTTTGACTTGCACTGTTCTGTCAACTTCTGCTGCAACACCTGAATTCGCCCCGGGGATTAATAAAGTGTTATCTTATCTCGTGACACTAAATCATCCCACAACAATGAGCAGAAGCCATGAAGGATGTTTTTCAACTGATATTGTAATCAACAACAAAAAATAGATTGAATGTGAGTGTTAATCACATGCTCTAGTGGCTTGCTGCGCAAGCGCATGGCAAACCGGCAGCAAGCGCACAGCAAATGCAGCGGAAATAGACTCAGTGCCAAAATACACCACAGAATACACCTCCCGCTTTACTTCCATGGTACTATAAAGTGCAGCGTTCTTGGTGTCTTCATGGACCAAAATGCAGAGTGCTCCTGGTGCACGCCAGGGTGTTAGGCCTAAACTCTGTCACCCTGCAGTTAATATTCTGTAGGCCCTTGCCGGGGTCTGGCATCAGTGATTGAGAAACACTGCAAGATGTAGCTCTGGAGATAATACAGAGCTATATAAACTGTAAGTAAGTTAGCAGGGAGACGGGAAACTTAACTTGGCTTAAGGGGAACTCTTAATGCATGACCAGGACTCTCAGCGCTTGCTCAGCAGAATGATGACATTGATGCTCGGGCTTTCTATCCCTGCTATTCCGGCTCTCTCCTGCATTAATACATGTCTAGATACCATCTTTAATTCTACTTCCTTTAAACAAGGTTGATGTGAGGGTCATTAAACCTCCATTCATGACGTTAATTACCCGATAAGGCCGTTGCTGAGGTAAGATGGACAGAGGGGCTTTCAGCACCAAAAGAGTTGGCACACCATGTGATATCCTCCAACGGTGAGCTTCTGTACACATTATTCTCTAAGTCTAATCACTTGTACAATCAGTCCGTTTCTAAAAACCCCAGCGGAAGTCCCCTTATTTGCTGTGCTTGGATCTATGTGCTTTCCAGTGCAAGAAATATGAGTTAACCTCAGATAGCCTCTACATTTCCGTGTGTCTGTGCACACACACACACACACGCACGCACGCACACACACACACACACACACACACACACGCACACGGTGTATGTGTATTCAAGGTGTACATGGGAGTGTTAAATGAGGGATTTATGGTGGGAGATTTAGAGGACTCCACTTTGGACCAATGAAAGAAATCTGAATCAAATTCAGCCTTTCCTCACATTTCTCCCCAATGAACTTCCCTGTCATTAAGTTCAGTTAGTGGTAGAGATACGGTCGTCCGTTTTTAACACGCTCTCGGGTACAGTGCATGTGAGAATGTGATCATGTACCATCACGTCTGCCTCTCACATATTATTGCCACTCTGCATGCCTTATACTGTAAAAAACTGATTTGATAACTGAAATAATAACTGTTTGACTCCAGTCGTTCAGTCCATTCCATCCATTCTGTTGAGCTATTTTAGTAAACTCATTAAGCGCATTAGAATTGTCAATCTGCCTCTGTCTACTCTCTACACTTGGGACTTAGTGCCCACCTGGCTTCAGCAAATCTGGTTTCAGAGTTGCTGAGCCAACCATGGACCCAGTACCGAAAGAGCACATACACGGAGCATTCCATATCCATGAGCTTGAGAAAAAGATGACCCTGCTGAACAAGTTCATGTTTGTGTACTTGGACTAGTTTTCCCCCGGACAACTGAGGAGCACATTCAGCATATTCGCCAGATCCTGGAGAGGCTGCTGGAGAGCTACCTGGTCATGAGCTCCATGGCAGTACAGCTACATCCTTTCTAGCTCCAGCATTGAAATGGATCCAACCAAGGTACGTGCCTGGCCCCAACCATGCACTGTGTAGCAGGTCGGGCATTTCATTGGGAAAACCAACTTCTATGGTCTGTTCATCAATCATCAATCGCTTCAGTAGTGGCCTCCATGAATGACCTTGCCAAGGAGACCACCTCAGGCCTCCAGTGGACTAATGACACAAACCTAGTATTCAAGGACCTCAAATGACACTTAATCTCAGCTTCCATCCTCAAGCATCCAGACCCCTCTTTGTTCTCCATTGTGGATGTGAATGCATCGGATGTGGGGATTGGAACCGCAGCGTACTCCTGAGGACAATAAGATACACACCTGCACCTTTTTCTCCAGACATATTATTCCAGCAGAGAGCAACCATGACATTAGCAATCGAGAGCTCCATGTTAATGGAATGCCACCAATTAGGAGGGACACAACACCCCTAATGGCTGATCTCTTGACAGACTCCCCCAACTGTTTCAATTTCACCTGTTGTCTTACCACCCAGGGAGCAAGAAAGCCAAAGCTGATGCTCTCTCGCTTAGGTTTGATGTTTCTGAGGAGACTGTCACACCTGAACCTATATTAAACCGTCGTCACTCAGTTATTTTGACGACTGAGTCGTTTTCCCTTCTCATCAGCAACACATTACTCCACATCCTGCATGAAACAGGCTTCCTTGCATGTCAACAGCCATCTCCTCTATCCGACACGCTAAAGAGTGATCCAGCAGAGAGTTGAACCTGTAAGTAGTCTCACTTGGCTGAACAAGGGACAAAAAAGATTGTCAGCTGCTGGCAGACCAATGGGCAAGCTCCAGCTATTTGTCCTCAGTAACTTTTCATTTTCACACCAAAATTCGCCTGTATATGCAGGGTTTTTTTATGTGGGTAAATTCACTAGAAATAGATGATTAACGCAGAGGCCGATGTGCTGTGAACGCGCATCGAGCCTTGTCCTTTGGCGGTGCGGAGCGGAGATGCTCTTCCTGTTCAGAAGGTGGCTTGGGGCGGTGCAGGAGTGGCTCGGAGCCCGCGGGGAGCGTGGGGGTTCTCCGCTCCGTGTGCACAAAGTGGTGAGAGAGCTCCCCACACTCAAAACACTTCATGGTCCCGCATGCGGGGAAAAAAAAGTCAGCGATTTCTGATTTAGAGTTTGGATTCTAAATCGGGTAATGAAATGATCGAACGTCAACGTCCCGAAAAAGGGCGAAAGTTACCGTGTCTGCCTCGGTGTCATGTTTCCGTAGCTGTCAATTGGAGCTGGAGCCGATAAATACCTGTGGCTACTGTAGTCATTTGTCCCAGGAATGAATGGAGATTGTCACCTTTCCCACTAAAGACAAAAGCTGGGTGTTAGTGGGTGTTAGCGGGTAAGAGGAAGAGTATTAGAGGCAAGTTCACAGCAGAGTTGATTCGAACGATGTACCTTCCTTTCCCGAGATCTGACTGATGAATGCAACCCTTAGGATGACCTGAGTTTGACCCAGTTCTCAGGAGAGGAAGTTTGCCCATAAACAACAACATTTTGGGAGAGAAGCATACACTATTCTGTGCCAATCTCTGATATAAATATAGAGCCAACACAATTAGGGCATTGCTCTGTTCAGTTTATGGTAATTTTCTGAAACAATTAAACACCAATCAATCACACACCAAGAATTCAACAAACAATACTTAAACGCAAATCCACTCGTGGGATTTCATACAGTGTATTCTCTTCGACACACCCTGAGCCTTAAAATCACCCAAACACATACACACACACCTCTGTCTCTCTACGTGTCTTCCCGTACAGATATTATGTACATGGACATAATGAACACACACACACACACACACACACACACACACATTCAGATCACAGTCCAGTGAACTACAGTGGTGTTGACTGCAAAAGTAATTTAGGTTGAAGAGGGGATGGATTGCAATCATTGGAGACAGAGGGGGAGATTCAATTACATTTTTCTCTGCAGAGGAAATGCCATAAACACAATTTAAAAATACTCCCTGTTCAGATTCCATTATGGTGTCACTAACCATGAATCACTATGAAACAGCTTCCTAACAGCTTTGATTTACCTGAAATGTTGGGTATAAATTATTTTTTCTGACCCCCGGCTATATTTTAATTATGTAAGCACTTGCTTTGAAAAACATGGCCACTGTGGAGGCATTTCATTTCGAGAGGAGAAAGCGGAACCTGATTTTTTTTAAATCCATTTTCAGGAATTTCAAAGACACGTCTTTCAATTATATATTCCGCGACCTACAAAGTTTCCCTGATTGCAATCTGCATATAAAACTGTGTGAAATGGAAGAGTGTTGCTGTATATTCCCAACACAATTATCACCATCCTCACTTCCACAGGCACAATAGTCCCACCTCAACAGTCTCCTCGCCGTGTCCTTTCACAGACGAGACACTCGCTGATAGAAGGTGTTCTCTGAAGATCTGCTGTTAAGTCACTAAAGTATATGAGGGGAAAAATGCATCATAAATATCCCCGGGGACCGTCAGTCACAAGACTGCAGCACTTAAGAACTAAAATAGAGCCGGGCAAAGAGCATAATTAGGCATTTTAAGTGCTTTACATAATACAGTCAGTTATAATGAAGGCCCTCTGGGAGACGGAGCCCGCATGCTATTGTCGCTTCGCTGCAGGAAGAGCGTTTACAGGCAGGTTTCAAAAGTGAGAAAAATGAGAAATTGAAAGATAAGGAAAACAGAGGAGATGGGAAAGACATCATGGTAGTGGGGTCAAAACGGCTTCATTACCACGAAAAGCCCACCACAACATTACAAACGTACCTTCGGAAAACGTAACCTCCCAAGTTCCACTCCTGAGGGTCAATGCGGAAATAATCAATAAATGTTGGATTCTGAAAAGTACGGTAAAAAAAAAAACAAAAAAAAAAAACAGGACAAGGGCAAAGCAAAAGCTCCCATCCCTTGACAACCTCCCCCCGCGATCTGTCAGTCTTTAGCTCTCCATCTATCTTTCCCTCTGTCTGTTCTCTAGTGAGTGTGCCACTTGATGTCGATGGCAAATTGATGCAGGCTCTTAATGAGTGATGTTTTATAAATGGTTTTATATGAGATTACCTGCAGGCGGACAGGCGCCATTCATCTCCCTCCTCCCAGGTCTAAACCGCTGGGGAGGAATGGCGCACGTCACTCTTCTGACCCAAACCTAGACGTCATCCCTGCTTGTACTTACTGTACGGCTCACCACCGACAGTGTTTATGAGTGTCACGCACGCAGGCATATGCTGATTAGTCAGGAATAAAAATAGGGAAGACTAACCGGGATGTGGGGTTATTTTTTGAATTCATTTATTTCATATAAATCCTGAATATCCTGAATTTCCTCTTGGGAATAAGAGTTTTTTTTGTCTTATTTTAGCTGGAAGGCTGGTTATACTTTCCAAAAATATGCAAAAACTAGGAAACCTAGGAAAGGTATGTACATGTACAGTATTAATCAGTAATGTCAGAGAACTTTCAAGTATTTAATGTACAAAAAAAAGGTTTATTAGACAGTGAAATACATGTAAATACATGTAAAGACAATAACAAATTAAGGGTATTAAGCAATTTATTTTATGATTTTGTCAAGTCACGCCATCAGGCAACACAGCAAAGCAATTTCAATGTCATGTTTGGCCATTTTGTCCTTCTCAAATGTTTTCATCCGTCAAAAGGTTGTGGCTGGTCCTCCGGCCTGGACCACAAATAGAAATTCTAATGTTACCTCACCTGCTTCAGAGGGAAAAGCCCTCCACCACGGCTTCACTGGATCATTGAAATTGGGATAATCTATATCTCGAACAATTTTGAAACAATCTGCGCTCTTGCCTCCCGACACTTAAGGAAAATGGCGTCAAGTCATTAAATGGACTGATCCACGGAAGTGAGGGACGGGGAGGAGGAAGGCTGCTCAGGGTTGTGAGGGTAAAGATCCAGGAGGGGACTGAAGCCGCATCTTCACGCAGCCCGCTTGTTCTCGGATACGATTTGCGTTTCCACCAGCGGCGGAACGGGAATCGGCACCAGGAAGTCCCGAAGAAAAACTACAGTGACGACAAAAAATGTCCCTGTCACGCATTCGTGGTTGTTGGCTGCATAGAGTAAAATTAAATAACCTACTTCTAAAATAAAAACACACTGTTTTGCCCGTGGACACGATCGGTACCATCAGAGAGGGAGTGATCGGGGCTCAGAGCCGCAATTATTTAAAATTATACAGTTATGTTTACAATGAGGGGCACAACTCAGTTTTTCCAAGGAGGGGGGGGGGGGTTAGGACTCCCCCCCCCACCATCATTTCCGCCCCTAGAAACCATTACAAACCGCGCTGGGAACCGTTTGGCCTGACCGTGGAAAAGGGGCTTTTGATGTTTTTGGCCTAGCACATAAAGAAAACCTGAAGTATATTGCGCCAACTCACTTAACATTAAAGTCGCTGCCCTCTGGAGGACGGCGGCACCCGCGCGGTGGCTTGGTGGGATTATGAAAAATTGTGGATGGTGTTACTGGCATTGCTCTTTCCCTCTGAAGGTCCCAGCTCGCAGGTGGGGCAAAAAGGAGAGTTTGGATACGACGTGTGGAGCTTTTTTTTCCCTTTCCTGTGTGATTTATAGAGCTGCTGTGATTGAGGTGCCAGGATTTATGACCAGACCTGCTGACAGCAATTACTCCCCAAACGCTAATACAACCAAAAACTCTCCTTTGATAGATCTAGTTATTAATGCGAGTGCACAGGTGCACAGCCACTCAGCACTCTCTGGAAAGGTTATATTTATCACGGTGACATTTTGCTCGCATTATGCACCCACAATCTTCCAGTGGTGGCGAAGGGAGAGGTAAAAGCACACCCCCACCCCAACCGACCCCCAAAAAGACCCTAACCGGCTTCCATTCCCAAGTCTGTGCAGTTATCACAATGTGGTCGTTAAAATGATTTTGAAAAAAAGTGTACCTACTGTAAACAGCCCTCTGTGTTATGTGAGCCTGATGGTGAGCTTCAAAGAAGTGGAACTACAGCACGTCTGTGACAGGAATGACAACAAAAGTGTGTGCAACGTGTCTCATATTTCTGCCGGTTATTGGGAAGTTCTGCAAGGAACGAGTCCAGATGCGATCGTCCCCTTTTTACAATAGCTGAGTGCAGTTTGTCATTGAATCGCTCTAGTCAACACCTTGGGACGTCCGGGTGCGGTTGAGTGATTATTTGTCACATTACTCATATTAATTGGAGAAACACATATATCTCACTCCGATATATCTCGGTTGACACAGTTGTACGTCTTATATCTGTGTGTGTGTGTGTGTGTGTGTGTGTGTGCGTGCGTGTGTGTGTGCGTGCGTGCGTGCATGTGTGTGTGTCTTTCATGGCTGAGCATAATTTTCCTGCAACTAAACGGTGGCAAATGGGTGGCCAACAATAAGCGTTGAGGCAGGTGTGGAGACAATGAGGCAGGTGTGGCCGACACAGAAGTTCCCTGCTCCCAATTAACCCCGACTCACACAATATTCCTGCCCCGCGCCGCACAGCAAGCGTCTAGACTCTGGAGCCTGGCAAGCGGCGCGGCAAAATCTGCCAATAATTAATATTTGTGTCAAAAATTGTCAACCCTCTAAGCAATAAAGCAAGCTTTGGAATCATACAAGGACTCTGGGCCATAGTTGTCTGCAGTTGTCGCTTCTCCAAACTATCTCTCCTGAAATGGAAAAACAGAGAGATTGTTTGAGGAAAGAGGCATGCATGTAACAAGGTATTATGAACATTGCATTTTGTAATAACTTGTCAAAATGTAGTTAATTTTACCATTATTGTTTAATACAACATAATAATGTAATGCTTATTATGTAATAACACCCACAAATTTGAGGGTTGACACAAAAGGCAATTTGAGTGTTACTGTATGTATTACTTTGTGGGTATTACATAATGTATTGAATTACATATGAATCAGATAAAGTTCTAACCCCAATACTTAATGTAATGTAACCACTGCATTGGGTTCCTTTTTTAAAAAATCGGGAAAAAATATTGTTTTGGCATAATATGAATGAACTCAAGATGTATCACAAAATGTTTGTTATTACATAATAAAGGTAAAAACATGACTTTTTCGCAACTTATAAACTTTCAAAACAAAATTTATAATGCATTGTAACAATGCCATTACATAATGCATTGTTACAAGGTTCATTGAGGGGATTCTTGGTTTGTTGTGATTGTGTTAAGCTACTGCTCCCCCTAGTGGTCAGAAAGCAACACCTTATTGCTTTGAAGAACGCATGAATGTGCGGAGCCCTCGCCCGGCCGAGATCAGCCCCTGTTTCCCCTGTTTCCCCTGTTTCCTGTGTTTTCCAACATCCTCCAACTTGGACGCGTGAATGGAGTGTGAACTCCTGCTGGTTGCTTCCTCTTGATAATCTGGACTCTCCCGGGCTGCACTGGGCCTCGTGGGCAGACTGCTAATGCAAAACTGACAAGGGAAGAGCTGAAAACTGAAACTGCTTCAGACACAAATAATTAGCGTATAAAATTAAATAAACACCACCAAAAAAAAAGGAATAATGGCCTTAAGATTTTTGTAAAGTTCATGCTAATGCTATCCGAGAAAACATGAGTTTTAATGGAAAAATAAATCAACTTTCCTGGTGGTTAGGATTTTTTTGAAGACATAAATAATAAATAATAAAGTGTTTCCCAAATATATTTATTTATATTCTAATTTATTATTATTATTGCTATTATTAATATTATTATTGTTATTAATAATAATAATAATAATAATAATAATAATAATAATAATAATAATAATAATAATAATAATAACAATTATTATCATTATTATTATTATTGTTATTATTATTATCGCCATCATCCTTCCAGGTTTTAGGTAAATTATAAATATTATATATATTATTTGTTGTTATTATTATTATTATTATTATTATTATTATCGCCATCATCCTTCCAGGTTTTAGGTAAATTATAAATATTATATATATATATATATATATATATATATATATATATATATATATAATTATTATTTATTTTTTTCTCCCCAGAAATCAAGTGGGAATCAAAGAGATCAGCAGGCAGCTAGCTAGCTGATTTCAGCAGGGACTGTCAAATCGCACTACGAAAACCCAGCATTTTTGCAAACTTTCTGAAACGTCTCTCCTGTCCACAGATCATACGTTGCGGTGGTTGTGTGGCCCGCTGGGAGCAGTGGGTGTGAGTGTGTGAAGATGAGACGCTCTCAGGAGACTGATCATCTTTATCCCCTCCCCCCAGGGGTTCGACACACAGGGAGAAACACAAACGAGCTAGAGCACACACACACACACACACACACACACACACACACACACACACACACACACACACACACACACACACACACACACACAATCAGTGGCGGCATACATTTTTGTGGTGGACACTTTTTTTTTTTAATTATTAGAACACACAAGCTGCGAGCTCCAGCAGCCCAAGCTCCAACAGCCCCCCGCGTACTCGCACATATTTTCTCCATTGTGTGTCCCCGTCTCCGAACCAAACAAATAAAATGAGTGTGTTTTTATTTTAGATGTATATATTTCCTACCGTTTCCCAATTGAACAAAACAGAAAAAGCCCTGTGTGTCACAATCACAAGTAAAGACACTCACACACTTAAATACTCACCTGCAGGGATTAAATATGCAGGGGATGCATTTCCAATCATGTCACATATGAGGGAAACGACAAACAAAATAAAAACGGCACTGAGGGAGAGCTGCCGTCGCCCAAAATTGTCACTGAGGTGTGTGTGTGTGTGTGTGTGTGTGTGTGTGTGTGTGTGTGTGTGTGTGTGTGTGTGTGTGTGTGTGTGTGTGTGTGTGTGTGTGTGTGTGTGTGTGTGTGTGTGTGTGTGTGTGTGCGTGTGTGGTTTGTAGTGGAAGATTCAAGCCAAAGCGTGCAATGAAGATTAGAGCGTAAATTATAGAAAGTAAATTATAGAGCTCCCAGGCTGAGGCATGGAGGGAATTTCAGCAGTCGGCACCCCACCCCACCCACCCCCACCCCACCCCCACTTTCTCATTCCACTTCCATGTTATTGACTGTTTGCCAGAAAGCAGGTTGAGTTTAAGAGCCTTTTGACCCCCACCACAACCCCCCAAACCGCCGAGAAAAGACATTTTCATTATTTAGAGGTGCTGTGTGCTGTGTCAACTTCACTGGGCGAGGGGAAAAGAGAGGAAGGCAGAGGAGGAAAGTGGGAGACAATTTGCGGAAAAGAATAAGTAAGTCTGCAATCTTTTTATTTTGCATACAATGGTACTTAGCGAGTCGTCAGCTGAATTTAGGTAATTGGAGTATTTTAAACACTTACTGCTGACACTTACCCTTACTGTGGCAATATTGCAATATATTGTGCAAGGAGCCACGTTACCTTTATTGCTTTTATGATATTGCAGAGTAACACATAGTCCGGAAACCCAACTCACCTACCCTCATCTTTCCAAATGACATCTCAATGTACGCATACACACTAATTACTAATTATTAGTGTATATGAATGTTTCACACTTTTTCCATCCGCTGTATATGGGTGATGTTTTAACTTTGTCTCTCACTCTTCATTTTGCCCGTAATAATATTTTGACTCTTGGGATTCATCAAGGCTAATGATTGGAGACCATTTGCATTTCAGATCGAGGTCCCTCAATACCAATTTACATTCCTCCTCAGCGACAAACTGTAATTACGCTCGGACAGTTGCAGCTCGTAGACCCTTCTCCAAGATGTGGTTATTGGGGGGAAATTTAAGGAATAACCCCCCCCCCCCCCCCCCCGCCCAGTTTCCCGATGACGAGCCCCCCGGTCGACAGCCAAACTCAAACAGCTGATGTGTGCCCGGATATTAAAGTTTCATAGCCCTGTGAGTTAATGTTTAATTCTCAAAGTGCCAGGAAGGGATAGCAATATGTTTCTTGTCGCCCCTTAGGCTTGTTGGCGACCGGGATGCTCCGTGCAGCTTGAGTCAGGGCTTGTTTACCAGAGGGGGAGGAGGGGGGAGGACGGTGATGGAAGGATGCGAGGATGGGAGGAGTGGCGGGACGGCCTCAACAATACCATTACCGAAGTGATGCTGAGTCTGCCTGCAATTCATTTCTGGGTTCCTGAAAGACTGATTGCATCCAGGGGGATGAAAAAAAAAACGAAACATGCGAGGGAACGCATGCACACTGTTCGGGCCGCAAACTCCCTCTTTTTGAAGTGACTCACAGTGCACTTCCACAGTATAATGCTCCAGGAGACATCCAAAAAAGCCACTTCGGAGAAGCGCTCAATCTTGCTGAGCTTCGCGCCGCGCTCCAGTGTATCTATTGTAGTATCTGGTGAAACGCCTCGTATGATGGCACACCGCGCTTTGGCAAAATCCGCCGAGTCTGATTGGGGCCGACGTGCGAGCGCCGCAGACGGAGACTGACGACTGATGTCAGCCTCTGAGGAGGAGCGGGAGACGCCCGGGGTGGACACACCAAATGGAGAGCCGTTAAAAATGTTAAATCCTCTCGCATATTTTCAATCAACTGCTTATCTTGACAAGCCATTGATGCCTCACTGTTTTCCCACTTCCATCATAACGAATGAGAGGAGGGAGAGGCGGTGGCGGCTGAAAGGAATTGACGGAGCTTGCGGGATAGCGGCACTGGGGTGAAACGACGTTGCCGGCAAATACACAACCAAACTGGTTGTGATCTGGCGTAATCTATCTACGAGTTGAAGAAAAGAAAGCAAACAGACCGCAACCAGAGAAGAGAGAGAGAGAGAGAGAGAGAGAGAGAGAGAGAATGAGGTGATATTACTTTCCACCTTTAATTAATGAGGCCCCAATGGTTTACGATAATGATACTCCAGGGAATAAGTGTGGAGTTGCCTCCACTTAGCTCTACCTGTAATTTGAACTGCGGATCTGCTGTGGCTCAAGAAGAATGGAGTCGTGAGGAATTTTATAATATTATATTTGGTATTTGAGTGTTGGAAATTGGGAAATATCAAGCATAGCTGATCATACAAGGAACTGCTCCCTTGGGCTTGTGCTCTCCAATCCATGTGCCTAAAGCTTGTTTTTCCTTGGTCCATGCAAAATAATGCTCTCTTAATTCTAGCTGGCAGTTTTCGGTGAGGCATGTTGGCACTTCACATTCAATGGTAAAACTAGAAACACTAGGTCACTATTATTGCGCCAGAGAAAGGGTGCTTTTTGATGGCGTTGACCCCACATCTCTGTGTGTCACCTCAAAATCCTCTACAGTACCTGCTGCCATGACACTTTCCTAAGATCCTTTTTAAAATGTCGTTTTTGGCTGTGTAGTGGGGGGGGGGGGGGGGGGGGGGCTGAAAATTGCCGATATCTCCCTTCAAACTGGCATATTCACAATAGCGTTAAAAACTGCTGTTTTTATCGAAATCTACATGCATCAGTCATTATATATTATATAGAACTGTATATCCTCATATATTCTTTTCTTCACATATCCTGCATAAAAATATATAATACGTAAAGACTCAAATAAGGTTCCATTTTTTTGCGTCTTGATCTCAGTGCTGCACTCGCTTAACTAGTTTTTAGGACATAACTGAATCAATGAATCAATGCTTTTGACACTAAAAAAAAAATTGTCAAAGATATTTGATGTGGAGTTCCTCATCCTTGGTTCTACCATTATTTTGCTGATCATATACAACTCTGTGTATGAATCCAATAGAATCATCCACCAAATACAGCGACAATAGAATTGCATACGTCACAGTGTAATGTTCAACAAAGATAAAAACTGAAAGTGTTTTCAATTGAAGTGACATTTAAATGCCAAGCTGGGAATATTATAGTGGCTGAAGATTTTAACCTCTCTCCTCCCACAAACTCAACAGTGAGACCTGAAATACGTAACCATCAAAGAAAAACGTGTTACATGGCGTCGTGGGCAGCAAGGCTCCATGACTGTCGTGAGATGCTCTTCGCAAGAGGACTGCAGGCGCCCGCAGATCACTGCCATCCAGCCGGGACCAGCCTGGACCAGCCTGGACCAACCTGCACCAGCCTGGACCAGCCTGGACCAGCCTGGACCAGCCTGGACCAGCCCGCACCAGCCTGGACCAGCCCGCACCAGCCTGGACCAGCCCGCACCAGCCTGGACCAGCCTGCACCAGCCTGGACCAGCCTGCACCAGCCTGGACCAGCCCGCACCAGCCTGGGATTAGAAGGGCAACGCGTACCCAGAGGGAAGGACCCAGTTAAGGAACTTCATTTGTGTTCAAATATTTGAGACATCCAACTTAAAAAAGAAAAATACTTACAACTTGGCTGAGACTTCAGAGCAACTACTGACGTACTTCACTTGCATGGGTTTGACTTGGCACGACCGAAAGCCAAACTTGAGGGAAATACGAAATAAAAAAACCAGCCGGTCAATGTGAAAGTCTCTCTCAATGGAATTCTACTTGAGAAAAACTCTTAAAGTAGCTGATATTAAAGGTACTTAAGTATCAAGAGCACTCATATGATATCTTTTTTTGTTGCTCTGATTTTATTCCGCTCACCAACATTTCCGTATTGTTCGGTCAGCGTAGGAGGCAGTTCATTCGGTGCGACGCATCTCCATCAGTCGAGGTGGGTGGAGGTGGGGCAGCATCAGCGCTGGGGGAGGTCTGTCGCTGTGGGCGTGGCCCCCCAACACGCCGCTCTGGCTGTGGCTCTCTGGGACACGCCCGTGCTAGTTCAGTAGCGACAGCCACAAAAAACGAAACTGAACCCGGGCAGAGTACCACCCGTGGTTCGAACATGAACCTCGTGGTGACCGGCTTCACTCGCATCATTCACCAGTGTTCCTCCAATTTTATTTTGTAGCGACCAAAAAAAGGTGCTCCGGGGGAATTTAATTGGAGGAAAAACATGTTTTTCCGGGGCTGAATGGAAGTAAAATTAAAAGTCAACAGATATATAATAGCTCAAGTAAAGTACAGATACTCCCAAAAAGTATTTTTACTTTTTTACTTTACACCACTGCAATTGTATTATTATTCTTATGATAATAGTGTTGTGTTCAAACAATTACATCTCCTGTGTGGATGTAGGAGGCTTTGTCAAAGAGGCAGCATTCTCAGTGTGAGGAAAACGAGTCATCTAATAATCAGTGCTATACGTTGTGGAGAGGTAAAGTGTGGAGACAGGTTGTTACACATGCTTTACAAAAGGAAGAGACTTCAGATTGGACTTGACCAACGATTTAGAGTACTTGAGACCGGTGACTGTGAACGGTGACGTGGTACCGCTGATTGCATCCGTTCATAGAACATTGGCTTCCTGCGGCCTCTGGAATAAATTCTCAGGCCCTAACGGCCCTTTCTTGAAAGCGCGGAATTGTGTCGCTCTGAAAAACATTTCAGACCTCTTCACTCTGTATGTACCAATCAGGCCCCTGAGGTCACCTGGCGCTGGCCTTTTAGCCCTTTCCAGGAACCTAAATGCGATGAGGCTGCGTTTATGCATTACGGCCCCAGCTGCTGGAGTAGTGCGCCAGAGTTCCTCAGATGTGTCTAAACTGTGTCTAAGCTCTTTTAAAGGTGGAAACTTTCCTTTTCTCTCAAGCTTCTTGAGTTTCTCTCAAACTCCTCCTGCCGGGCAATTATCTATATATACAGTGTATAGAGTATATATATGTATGTATGTATGGATAAAAATATACCGTATATGTTACTATACATATATATATAAAATATATATATATATATATATATATATATATATATATATATATATATATATATATATACTGTATACACACCGTCTATGTTAATGTCAAGATCTATGATGCATTTTAGAAGAGAGGAATCTTTTCAGATCTCCAGATTTCTTTGTATATATTTATATATATATATATATATATATATATATATATATATATGCTGATGTGTCGCTGATGTCATGTGTCGCTTCTGGTGGGGCCCAGGGGTAAACAAGACGCAGCTGCATTAATTGCGTAAAAACTGTTTTAACGCGTTAAATATTTCAAATAGATGACAAAATGAACATGTTAATTTTGCACTAATATATAGGGTTAGGGTTAGGGTTAGGGTTTTATATATATATATATATATATATATATATATATATAGTTTTGTTTAGTTTAGTTTGTGAATACACATTTATAATGATGTACCCAGGGTCATAGGGTGTTTCAGGTCTTTAATCATCGGACACCCTCACCTGGGCGACCCAGCCAGGGGTGATCAGTCCCCGGCTTGTGTGCAAGTGGCCTGATCTCCCCTTTGGATCCACAGCCACCATGAGGCTTTTTCTGTGTGTGTGTGCGCGCGTGTTTGCGCGCGTCACTGACCTATAAAGGCGCGAGCAGGCCGTCAATCGTGGCCACATTTTACTGCCACAAAAATGCATTCTGGGACACATTTACCGCCGCAAAATTCAAGAAAGTCAGATTTTTTTGCAGCGCCTTGAAGCAAATACGTTCCAGGAAGCTTCAAAACAGCCTCCTGGTACGAGCCAATCAGGTTCTTCTTTGATGCCAGGGTGTCAATGTGAGGCAGTCACACAAACTTACATGAGCAGAAAAAAAACTGCTTACGACTGCTGTTTTTACTCCAGTAAGTCCCTCTCTGTGGCTGATATTTCTAGTGTGTGTGTGTGTGTGTGTTGACGCGTATGGCGTGTGCATCACTGTACTCCCGTGACCTCTTCTCCCTAAAACAACCCCTGGGATTAACCAGCGTGCTCTTTCCCTGCGCTTCCGGAATGCTATTATTTGTCTTCTCTCTCTCTCTCTCTCGTCCGCCGTAGTGTTTTACGCAGCCCTCCAGCGTTGGCTTTAACAAGTATTCTCACAAGAAAAATCATTTCCAGGGATCTGGACACCAATTCATTCATCCATTTGACACTTTACCAACATTTCCAGTTGAATACAAAACGTGGTGAATGTGATCTGGGCTCCACAAGTGATACCGAGCAGCTTAATGGATTATATCGCAGACACTCTATTTGCACGGTGGGCCACTTTACATTGTGGCTGGTCTTTACAAATGGAGCACTTAAAGAACATCAGCCCGGCTTTCCTTGTAACCCCCCCCGTGATGAAATTAAGGATAAAATCTGCAAGAGAAAAATCAAAGCCTGTTCTTTCCCTCTGCCGTGTGAAGAAAGCGGCGTGGAGATGTGATTTACAGACATGGCTGTCAGATTACTGGCTCCAGCTGTGGAGAGGAAGAGGGTAATGAATCCACAGTGCCCCCCTCCCCCCTCTCTCTCGCGCTCTCTCTCTCTCCTTCTCTTTCTTTCTCTCTCTCTCTCTCACTCTCTCTCTCTCTCTCTCTCTCTATCGCTCTCTCTCTCCCTCCTTCTCTCTCTTGCTCCTTCTCTCTCTCTCTCTCTCTCTCTCTATATATTTCTCTCTCTCTGTGTTTTGTCAAGCGACAGGGTCTGGAAGCTCCAGTCATGGTTTGTTTCCTCCACCACTCTCAGAACAGCCCCCCCCCCCCAGGCATGCACCTTCCTCCTCCTCCTCATACTTTGTAAACCCCCCCCCACCCTCCCCTGGCCTCCTCCCTTCTTCTTTTTTCACTCCTCCTCCACCTCCTCTCATCTGTCCATCCTGGCTCAATTAATCTAGTGTCTAAACGACCGAACGAAAGTCATCGTAGAGGATTGAAATTACTCTCCACACAAGGCTCTTCCAATTACAGCGATCTGGACCCTCTCTCTCTCTCTCTCTCTCTCTCTCTCTCTCTCTCTCTCTCTCTCTCTCTCGCTCTCTCTCTCACCCCCCCCCAACCTCCCCCCCCTCTCTCTTGGCCCTCACTCCCTCCTTTGAAGCAGGCTGTCACACTTCTCTGCAGGTCAGATCGTACATAATTTAATTAGATTCCTTGTTGCTGTGCTGTTTACTGCCTCGGTAAAGGTTGTTGTTGTTGTTGTTATTTCAATTGGCGGCGTACAGTATATTGAACGTGGCGCAAAGGGGAACTACTACTGTGCATGCACGGGTGCGCGGGTGCAGTGTGCACGGGTCGCGCGCACACACACACACGCACACACACACACACACACGCACACACACACACACACACACACACACACACACACACACACAGTATATCATTATACATACAGAACCCCACTCAAGCAAGCAGTAGTAAAGTGTCAACCCTATTTAGTCAACGCTTGATGTGGACACACTTTGGAATGGCTCCAAGTTAAGGAAATAGTGTTTGAAACACTGTCAGGAGCCCCTGCGGTGACTATAGAGCCATTATTGGCCTATCCTAGCACACAGAATCTGCCCTTGTAAGGGCAGATGCTGTGTCACAGCAATGGAAGGAGCTCCAAATAAAGGCATTTGCACCACCGCAAGGGAAGGTGGAGCTCCAAATAGGGGCATATAGTGCATCACAGTCAGGGAAGGTGGAACAAATAGGAAGAAAAAGTCGCCTCAACAGTAAATTGAAATAATTTATGACGGTATACAATTATATTTGCTGTTGTAAAAGACATAGCACTATCGCTGATATGGTCATTTATGCAAAAAAAAGCTCAAACAAGCATAAATATCATCTTCTATGCACGCTGGATCCGAGATGTTTTTTTGTATATTATGAGGCTGGAAAACATTAAACCCACTTTGCGAGGTTCATCTGAGAGATTCTTTAGTCGCGCCAGCCATATATGAGGAGCAATTAGCAGTACCTGAGAAAGCTTAATCTGCCGTTGGAGTGACTCCCCTTGGTATTAATTGATTTTTCCCTGATTTTCAGGCTCGTTCTTCATGACCTCATGAAATGTAAATATGTACTTTTTCTGCTGCATACTTATATACTACTGCTGCGTTAATGACGCTATTGACATGAGTACATCCGTACTTTTGTACTATCTGCATCTGTTCTTCATTTTGGAGAGCGGGTGGGATGGGAGAGCAGTTATTTGTGTGTACGTCAGTAGCTAAAAAATAAATTAAATAAGTATTTTGTGATACTTTTCAACGTCCAAGAAACAAACAAAGAAAGCAGGAAGAAAACATTTTTGAGAGGTTATTTGAACTAAAGCATTAACGCACTAAAGCAAGCATTAACGCACTAACGCAACTAAAGCACTAAATCTATTATATACCGGGGATGCAACGGTACACTATGTTATCGAACAGTTCGGTATGACCCCAACGGTTCAATACACACACACATAAACCGCGGTATCACGATATCATGGTGGAAGTCCACCGGACGCATAGGCCCAGTGTACGGGCATGGCGCGGCGTACAGTAAGTGCTGCTTCCTATTGAATCTCACTGTTGCAGCTCCACTGGCCAGTCGGAAAATAACCCCCTGCCATGGCCGTGTCCCTCTTTATTACGAACTTCGCAGTAGGCAGTGTCGGGTCCTTCACGAACGATCTGATTCCTTTGAACGTCTCTTATGTAGGAATGAAGGGAACCGGGTCTCGCTGGGTGATGAGCTGATCTTTTTATTTTGTCTAGTTTAACAGTTTTATGTTATTTTGTTTAAGTTGCCGTCTCCCGCCACCGGCAAATGATGTCTATCATTGTAAGATCTAATGTCTAGATTGTTGATCTATGTAAGAGATATCCTATGCTCCTCCCCTGCCAGGAGGTGCCCTGGCAGAAAAAGAGCGCACCCACTGTCACGTCAGGTTCACAAAGCAGAGGCACACACGCACTAGTCTGTCTGTGTGGTTTTTTTCAATAGGTTATTTTACTATAATTATTTCTGGGTGAAGAATACTGTTTATACCTGTTCTACACAAAAATAACTAACTACAATAATGGTTTCATTCAAACATTTTTTATTGTGAAACGTTTTTAAAATATTGCATATGTAAATAAATATACATTAAAGTGAATACTTTAATTATTCGCTACCCTGGACACCTGCAGATGAACTTATGCAAATTATAACAACCCACCATTTTTTCTTAAATGTGAAGATACCGAAACCGTACGATTACCATGGCACCAAAACTGTGTTACATACCGAACCGTGAGACCGCTGTGCCATTGCAGCTCAATTATATACTGTAAGATCTATTTATTCATCCCCGGGGGGGAACTCTGCAGCAGATTTTCCAGAAATTGTTTACAGATGTAATGATGATTACATAAAATAAAACATTTAATTTGGTTAATATTTATGCATTTTTTATATTTCATAATTAATTACATAAAATAAAGATAATATTATATACTATAATATCATAAATGACAGGGAACGGAAGGAGTTTCTCTGTCCACTTTTCTTATAACTGCTAAACTGTGTGTGAGTTTGCTGCTGAGTGACCCATGATGCTTTAAAACCAGACAACTAACGGAGACGAATGTTCCCGTCTGTGGCAGGCGGCCGGGGCTCAGCCGTACAGTTGGGGGCCTTTCGAGGGCTGGAGGTGTCAAGCCCCTCCAGCGGCACCCACTCAATGAAGCAACCGTACAGAGAAAAGGATGTTTTTTGTCCCCTCGCACGTACAGTGTTAGAGTCGTCTGAACAAGCAAGGGAAAGATCCAAAGTACAAGAACCAACAAATCTGGGAGAACGGTCCATTCCTCAAGAAGGGGGTCCAGCTCGGAGCATTTTTTGAATCGTTTGAGAATGGCTTGGAGTATAATATAATTAGAGAGCAATAACTAAAACGATATAAATATTGAAAATAATTTGCTGAGGAATGACCCAAAACTGAAATTGAGTGTTGTATTTACTTTATTTTTATAACTTTGCTTTATTTCATTAAATACATTTTGGTCCTTTGCTTTTGAATTATTACTATTTTATTGTCTCTATTATTATTATTATTATTATTATTATTATTATTATTATTATTACTGTAGTGTTTTTTATCATTTTCCGGGCTTAACTGCTCTCTACACTTGGAGTTAATCAAATTTTTAATATTAAAATTCCATCGCACGGAGCATGTAATTCTCTTGTTTGGTTCTCGGGTATTTTTGATTTGTCATTTCCAGGTTATTTTGTTTTGTTTCGTTTTTTTTTTTTTTTTTTTTTTTTTTCTACAGAGAGCAGCGTATTAATGGCGGTCAGATATGGAGATGTCTGTGGAACAGTGATCGTGTCGACATAAAACTGTAGCGCCGCGTTTGAGCTATGTGTCTGGGGGAACGTGGGATGACGGCCCCCATTACCTACACTCCCCACCATCTGTGCCACGTCTCACCCTGGGTAATCCTGCAGCGCCGCTCCCTCTCCTCTCTCGTTCTCTCTCTTTCTCTCTCGTCCTTTATCTCTCACGCATCTAATCACACACACGCATACACACACACACACACACACACACACACACACACACACACACACACACACACACACACACACACACACACACACACACACACACACACACACACACACACACTCTCTCTACAGGGCTCACACAGAGTTCACAAGTATGAGTAGTGTTTATAGAACATGATCAGGGTTAAAATACCACTGGGCCACGCACGCCATTTTGGGACTATATCATCACTCGTTGGGGGGGACATTCGCCCTGAAATTGGGATCGAGCCGCCTCGTGCCATGGAGAACTGGTGCATAGAAAATAATCCTTATTTAGATTATATTGTGGTGCATTCAAAGTACAGTAACAGAGGAGCAGGAAAATTGACCGTTGCCTGATTTATTCAATTAGCAACGCTATCTTCCTAGTTTGAGAATTGCTCTGATGACCCAAAATACTCTTTTATTTTTTTGTATTTTTATAGATGCCTCTGTACTTTATCGTAAGGAATTCATTACTGAAAAATACAATTCTAAATAGGGCGCCCATGTTACAATCTGTGTAAGGGAATAACGCTGACAGGTTCCAGAAAGCTCTTTGATGTTGGCTTGATGTTAAAAGGTTTTTTTTATTTATTATTTTTTATTTTTTTCCGGGCTATCAACGGAGTGCAAGAGCAGCTATTTTAGAAGCTAATTTAATTGCCATGGATGTCAGAGTATATTTCAAGTGTCTCCCCCTTCAAAAGCCACACTGTGGGGAAGGGAAAGGAAGCTCCGCCGTGTTTATTTCATTCCCAAAGATTATTGCTTTGGCATAAAATCAGTGATTTGCCCTGCACAACAACAGATGCTGTATCTAAATTATGTAGAGAAGTCATTACAAAATAATACATTTTCAGAGGGGGGGAAAAAAGCCCTTTCGTGATGAAGTCTAGAAGGAGAGAAAGTGAGAGAGAGAGAGAGAGAGAGAGAGAGAGAGAGAGAGAGAGAGAGAGAGAGAGAGTTCTTTTTAACAAATTCTCTGCACTGTAACTAATGCAAACACCTGTGAAGCGCCGCTAAAATATTGTTTATTTGCTTCTTAAGGTCCTCTGATGATCCCAACAAGCTCGGTGTTTTGAAGCTGTCGTTAGAAGGCCCTTTCCCTCCCTCTGACGGAGACGGCTGTTTGTTGCTCCGTCTTGATGAAACACCTTCTCTTTCTTATCCACAGCTGGCCCGCGCGCTTTGATCGAGCTTTGTTTTAATCTTCGCCGCGCTTCCACTAATCTCATCTCAAAGTAATGATATAGTTACGAGGCAAACACCAAAGTTCTTACACTTATAGGTAAAACTTGAGCCCAAAAACAATGCATGGAAGAAGGAAGAATCGAGGGTACTCATGACCTGACAACAATGCCAGCCCAGATTCGGGCTATTGTCAACCATATCATGCACGTCTAGCTGGCCCATTGTCAACCACTTGATAAAGGTTGAAATATGTCAATTTCTGAAAAATTACCACTGTCCGTTAATAATGGCGGTTGTAATGGGCAACTGCTGTATTCATGTCCATGGTATCACTCCACCTACATGCAAAAGCGAACTTGCTTGCGGCAAAATGTGGTGACGCTACATAGAAACTACAATGGAAGAGATGAATGGGGATATGTCCAGTTTCTGGACATGACCAACTGGCTGTACATTATACCGTACATACGTATAAAATGTAATTAAACTTCAGCAACCCCTTTGTCAGTGTCGGCAACCAACAGCTTGGCCAACCTGGCGACCACTTCTAAAAGTTAGTGTCGGGCAGTATCACGGCCGGCCCAAGCCCTTAGGGGGCCCTAAACGGAATTTGATTTGGGGGCCCCCCACCACTTCGGCGGCACCAATACTACTTGCAATGCTTGATCATTTGCACACCAACTGTAAATCTAACACACCCACTATCAATTGTATTAGTTGTTCAAGTTCAAGTTCAAGTTCAAGTTCAAGAGATTATTTGTCACATACATACACAAACGGTCGTACATATATGCAGTGAAATGTCATGACACGGTGATTACGCACAAGCTCCATAAGCTCGAAAAATACTCAAATGTGCGTTGTAGCTGTGTTGCTTTCATCATACCAATGTAAGCTTAGCAAGAGCGGTCTGGTGTTAATTTGCACTTCAATATCCAAAGAGTAATGAGTGGCATACTGAATGTGGTGAAAGTAACAAAATAAACCAGCAGACAATGCATTTAAGGTTAACAAGTTAACCACTTCAATTGCTTTTGGTTTAAAAAAAATTGCAACATGCAGAAGTGCATAACAACGATCAACGACAATTTGAATCAAATAACTTAGATAAACAGTACCTCCCTCAGTGAAGTTTCCTTCCTATATGTAAAAAATATATGCTAATGTGAAAAAAACAGTCCATATTAAATAAATACTTAAATTACATAAAATTAACAGAGGAACCTGTAAAAA
Source organism: Zeus faber (assembly GCF_960531495.2). Classification (NCBI taxonomy): domain Eukaryota; kingdom Metazoa; phylum Chordata; class Actinopteri; order Zeiformes; family Zeidae; genus Zeus; species Zeus faber. Next base: position 20,302,809 of record NC_137194.1, on the reverse strand, counting down.
GATAACAATAATGGTTCAAGAATAAAATATAAAGCTGAATAATAAATTCTGAAAACTACAGTGTATGTACAGACAGGCAAAAGGTTCAGAAAAAATGATGGCTCACCATGTGGCCTCCTTCGATGCGGTCTCCCGTCGTCACACCGGGCTGCTGGGTTACCTGTCCGTTAGAAGCTCGTCGCTGGGGTGTTTGGGCTGTGGGTGGCGGTGCTGTCCGCCGCCCTCTTTTATGTGGTCCGCATGCTTGGCAGCTGGGGGTCGACCAGGGACTTGATGGGGGCACAGAGCTGCCCAGCATGGCGGAGGGGCATGGCGGGCCGCTCTGCTGGTCGCTGTAGGTTGGGTGCCACCAGGCATGGGAGGGGGCCGCGCTAGGGCACGGTCGGGTCCGAGGGGAAGGCGTCAGCGTGGTTGCTCCCTGGCCTGCTGCTCCCTGCATCGATCTGGTCGCGCTTCGCCTATCTGCATCGATCTGGTCACGCTTCGCCTATCTCTCCCAGTGTCAAAACTCATTCTCAGCACATACAGTACACCACACAATAGGCCTAGGGCTTGCAGGATGGGTGGGGTGCAAGCTATGTGGGTGGCAGCTGCCATCTTGCCTGTGAAGCTCCTGCTTCAGCGTGCTTCTCATCCATCCTGAAATTTTAATCCCACTCATATTATCTTAGAACACATACACTCGCACACCAATGCAATTTTAACTGCAATAGCCAAAAGCACACATTGAGCACTGGGGTTTTCCGGGGTGGCAGGTTTCTGGCGGGTCGGTGTGGGGGCATGGTTGCCGGAGGGCGGCCGGGTGGGCCGTGCCTGCCGCCCGTGGCCCGGGCTCTGTGCCTGTGGCTGCGTCTTGTGCCTGCACTTGGGGGTGGGTTGTATGTGTACGCTCCAGGGGTGCGGGATCTCCTCGTGCTCCCTGGGACTGGGTTATGCTTCTCGGGGCCGAGCGTGAGGGTTGCTCCACGGCCCTCCGACTTCTCTGGGGGCCCTGGGGTCTTCTGTGGCCGCAGGGCAGGGTGCTCGGGGTGGCTTCAGGGCCCCTTCTGCTGCTCGGAGACACCACAACATAATACCAACCCAATTGGGATACACACACACTCACACACACAAACACACACACACACACACACACACACACACACACACACACACACACACACACACACACACACACACACACACACACACACACACACACTACTACACCTGCTTCAAGTGCATACCAGCACCATCCTGGCTGCATTCCTCTCCTTTCCTCCCTCATTTACTGCCATTACTATGACAGTATGACAGATTGTAGCTCCAGCTTTCTTGGACCTAATTAATTGTTTTTCAATACATGTCGTCCAAAATTTATGTTTTTGTGAAAATGTTGTTTGGTTTTATGTTTATTTGTCCAGTGATTCTCCCCCTCTTGGAGTAGTGATCAGTTGTTTAGAGACCCAAACATGGTAAATAGTTCTCCAAAGAGGGGGGTTGGTAGTGGTTCTCTATAACCAAAAACTGTGCTCTTGTCATCGTACAGGTCATCCACAGGACAGAGTTATTGCAGCAGTTCTTGATGATTTAAGAATTAATAAAGAGTTGCATTGCAGGTTGAGAACTTGAACTCCACTTGCACTTAACTCTGTCCTAGATGCAATGGCATACAAATACTCTTTGTTGTATCCCCAGCATGCTGACAGCACAGGTAAAAAAAAAAAATGGGAAAAAATTCCAAGATGCAAGTCATAGGGAGAGTACAGCCTATCTGTAGAGCTACCCAAAGATTTGGGTACAACTCACAGATCTCATTTTGAGAGAGGTCAGTGAGATGTTCAAATGTGGTCATCTTTGTTTGGGGAAGTTATGGAAGGCTCTCCATCTCTGTAGCCAGTACACTCCTGTCAACATCAGCCCCTTCTCCACCGATGAGTTTCTCCAAGAAGCTTAGGTCCATCTATGTGCATCAAGCTGGCTAAAGTTGAGAAGCACTCTAACTTGTTGTCTCTAACTTCCCCCAGAGACTGAAAGTTGTCCTCCAAAGACGGGATGCTACAGTGTATCACAGTATTAAGAAAGGACACTTACAGTCTCTTCATTGCATCAGCGCGTGGCTCATCAGCTGCCTCTTCAGCAAAGTGCCTCTCTGTTGTCCGCAACCTCGTCTCCTTCAGCAGTGCCTCAGTGTTCATTTGTTCACAAATGCAGACACCTGTGCATCCTTGAAACCAATTGTTCTGAAACTGATTACATGTTGTTTATCTGAATGAGGCCCACTGCAACATTAAGCTGCATGTTGGTTGATTGATAGAAGGAGCTTGCTTGTGATGTTAATTTTGGAGGGAACGTCATACCAGACCACCCATTAAATTTGAAATCTAAATGATCTGATTTCTTCGGCAAGGGAGTGGGCCTCAACCTTCACTGTAGAGTCATTAGCCTTTCCCCTATCAAAGCTTCACTCACCTTTGTCTGCTTGATAGCGTAAAGGTTAAATACTACAACCTGGCTCTACCATAGCGTTTCACTCCAGGATTTGAGTATGATGTCCACATGTTTGTACAAGATGGGCCACTGTGACAGTGTCTCCTGCCACTCGCCACTCAAGTGGCGTTTTCGGGGCCCTCCGGCACAGAGACACAGAAGCTGGGGGTTATAAACACCAGTTTATTGTAGAGAGTGGGTCGGCTGGAATTAGCCGAGGAGCAGATAGCATGTGTCATGACATGGGCTCCAATCCGAGTGACTAGATTCTCCTACTGGTTGAAGAAGCTAGTTGCCAGCGGGTTACCTGTGGTGGTTGCTGCGGCTGCTTCTTCCCCGGTCCTCCACCGGACACCCTGGGTGCTACTGCTGCTGCCAATCAGGAGAGGTTGGTGCTGGGGCCGTCCGTTGACCCGCTAGTGGCTCCAGGGCGTCTTCGGAGGGCCCCTCTGTGTCCCTTCTCAGAAAGTCCCTGTTTAGTGCCAGTGTAGCAGTTTCGCCTACCACGCACCACCCAAGTCACGTGTTCAGGGACCTCCGGTACAGAGACACAGAAGACGGGGTTGAGGACACACCAATTTATTGTAGAGAGTGGGCCAGCTGGAATTAGCCCAGAGCAGATAGCATCTGTCATGACATTGGCTCCTATCTGTGTGTGTGGGGATGGGGGTTTTACCTGCTGCTTAGACCACCAAACGAGGCGGTCCCAACAGGTATGCATCCACTCTGATCCCAATTACCTAGATCCAGGTCGGGTGTGGCTGCTCAAACCACACCATCCCCACACCACAGCCACCTTTGAGGTGAACCTGAGAAGAGTCTGTAAAGTTTTTTCACATTTCCAAAAAAACAAGTGGCATCCATGGAAACTTAAGCAGCATCTGAAATCATTATATTTACGGTATGTGCTCCATGAGGCTCATAAAAAGCGTGTGTATTTTTTACTAACAGCCTAGCCTGCACACCATTATTTTTGCCTTTCAGGTTTGCACCATAGTCATAAGATTGCCCCCTACAGTCTTGGAAAGGGATGTTCAATTCTTTAAGCCTGTTAAGAATTAGTGTGGACAAGCCTAGACCAGTAGATCAAGGAGCTATGAGAAGTTCCAAGAAGTGTTCCTTTATCTCTGGTGTTTTGCCAAGATTTACAGTGCGCACGACAACAGACATCTGTTCTAGGTGACTAACATCTGGGATCCAATGGCATAATATTTAGAATCTTTGATTCTGCCCCCCTTTTGTCCAGTATTTTGTTACTGACATAGCTTATCAGCTCATTTTGGATTGTTTTCCCCCAGTATGTGATATGCTGTGCTCCACTGTCTATTCGTCTCATGTGATCTCTAAAACAGGATCAAATCTAGCTATCAGTTCCATTTATTTTATAAAGTTCCCATTGTTGTCCTGATGTAATGTATCAACAGATCCCCAGAGCGCCAGATTCATTTTTTCCAAGGACTGAATAATCCTAATGAAGCGATTATTTTCTGCTGTAAAAAAGGGCCATTTCTGTCTCATTGATAGTTTTCCCCTTTTCAGAGACGGAATGCAAAATCCTTCCATTTACGATGTTGCAGTGTTAATGGCTATTTTCATGCTGTTTTAGGTTTGCAACTTTATTGACTCAATCCCACCGTCCCTTTGTTGCCAGTTTTGTAGACTTTCTGGAGAACAATTTGTAGTAGAAGCTGTAGACTGCATCATTTATTTTTGAATAAGTGAGACAGCTCTGCTTGATCTTTTCCCCCCATTAATTAATTGAGGTAGTATAAGCTTCTGCCAGCATGTCTTTTAGGGAATGTGAAGTTTTCCTTTATAGGTGTGGCCCTCTGCTTACTAGATCAGTCCTTTCTGAATCAGACAGGAGTGATGACTAGGACAGGACAGATGACCACTCAGCTGGGTCAATTGCAGGAGCTGCTGATCTATGGTGTCGGCGAGAAGTTGCTGAGGGACAAGATGTGACATTGAGAAGACGGACCTATAGGGAAATAAAATCAATAATTATAATTTCAAATATATCTCAGGGTATTCTACAGTAAACTGAGAAAATACAAAGGCTGCTGTGCTGTTAACTTACCAGCCACATCAGCTTAGGTTGAAAAAGACATTGAATGGACAATAGGATCATTGGATGAAGTGGATGCTGGTAAGTGCTCCTCGCCTGCAGGTGCTGGTAAGTGCTTCTTGCCTGCAGAGAACGATGAACCTAAGATGAATTAAATAAAAAAAAAAAGCCAACCATGTCATAGTAAATAAATGTCATAGTATAAGGCAATGTAACTGTGTGTCAACAACAAAAAAGATTTAAAAAAATCCATATGCCGTAAACATATTGATCTGGGAAAATGACCCTTTATTGAAAATTCACCTGCTGTATTATCATTAGCTGAGGAGGTGGATTGCTGAATGTACAGTGGCAAAATCATCACTGACACTGGCACTTGGAGAAGTATCAGGGGCAGGTGTCATTGGCTGTACTCCAGCTCCAAAATACTTCAAGTCCCTGTAAAGGCCCAATAAATATATGTTGTGAGTTTGTCACCAGCCAGCCAAATCTGAATTTAAAAACAAAACCGGCAAGTATATAATATTAGGTTTCAAAATCGTGAAAAAAAAGGTAATTCCCTCCGGTCTGTATGCGGAAGACGCTGAAACCACGACCAATCATGGGAGTGGTGCAGCCTCTCTCAGTTGACAAATACCACTTATCCAATACATACATATACAAATCCAAAATCAGAAAACCAATAATTGGCTGTTTTTTGTTGTTTTGATTTTGTTCTGATGTTAGAAATAGAACATGAGAAAATGGGATATTTGTTGCGGGGAGCGTAGTGGCTCCCCCAGCCCCGTGCGCTCCCGGGGAGCCCGGCTCTGTTCCTCATGCAGCAGAGCCCCGCTCCTCCGACCATGCTCGGAACGGAAATGTAAATAAGGAGACCAAGCTTTTATGTACATTCTGGCATCCAGGGAGGATGCCATAATCCACAATTCAGTACTACAAAGTTCACAGTCTTTCGACATGTTTTGAGCAATTACTTTCTAACATGGTGTAGCATTATAGCTACTTAAGAAATTTAAATTGCACTAGTTTAAAAGAGTATCAATTAATGCGTTATATGGTTTATTTAACAATTAAATGATTATATTGAATTTATTTTATTTACGGGGCACCACTCCCAGTCGGTAACTAAAACAAATAAATTATAATTGATCAGTCTCATAACAATTGGAGTTCTTGGTCGGATACATACATACCTATGTCTTAAAGTTTGAACAAACACAGACAAACTCCATTCTAATAAATAGGATTTACTTTATCAGGCTAAATAATTGAATAAAATTAAGTAATAGTAAAATATATGAACAATGAAAATAATAGTATAATAAATGATAAAGAAAATAAGCAAATTAACACAGGACTTTTAAAGGGTGACAAAACTTTAACTCAGGGACAATAGTGAGGTAGGAAGTTATGTGACGCCATCAAAAATAACAAAAGCGAGACACACGTTAAGGGCAATCAACTTCTCAAAGAAAAAAAGGGAATAAATGTAATTCGACATCAACTCGTATCAAGAAGCAGATTCAGATGCCTTTTGTCTTATGGATCGTTGAGTCGTGGTGGTGCATTTCAGTGGTCTCTCCGGAGATTGTGGCCCAAGTGGGGTCTGTGGAGTCATAGGCAATCGCTGCAGCTCGTCTCATGCGCCGGCGACTTCCAGCCATGGCGTGTGGGCGTCAGCGATCAGGGCTTTGGACGGTGCCGGGGAAAAAGTCCAAAGTTCCCAGGCGGGTGGAACGATTCGTCAGAAGAAAACACAATTCTTCATTGGGTAGCTGAAGCAGCCTTGTTCTGTAAGAATTAAAATTGTGCGCAAACTTTAGCCAAAACAAACTTAAAGAAATGACGTTGAAGACTTTAAATAAGAATGAAAACAGTTCCCTCAAGCTCTGGGTATGAGGTCCAGCCTGAGGACACAATGGTTGACGGCTTCTTTTACACATTTGACAAGGGAGGAGGAGTTTGGGTGCCTCCCCTTCGTAAAATGGGGAGGAAGCAGAGTTTTGGTGCGCCTCCTCTTTTAACAGGTGGCTAATGAATAAATTAATTTAATTTAATGTGCAAAAGTCACATAGCTTCACACGTCACTATGTCCAAACCAATTAATGATTTAAAAAACATAAACTCTTGTGTTGGTGTTTTACATACAAACATATAATAAAAAAAACCCTGTGGTTCAAACATCGGTCATCTTTCCAAACCATTCTATCGGTAACATAACATTTGTGGCTGATTAACTGTTAAGGTGATCCCTAATTACGAACTATTAAAATATATTTTCAACACTACTAATAAATGGCATAAAGTCATCATCATCACCAAGACAAGGGTTCTCCATGGCGGGCCTAGATCAAATGAAAGAATGTGTGAAAAAGACAAGGGGTTTGTTGACCCTCTCGGCCAAGACACAAAACAGAGCCATTTGGTCATCTTTTCGTCTGCCTTCGTTCCATCCCATTTGGCATCTTTATTGTTTGGAAATGCAGAAAAGTTTTACAGATCCTGTGATCTCAGCGAGGGGTTCGTAACCCCCCTCTGGGATTGTCTTGGAGTGGGACCACATACAGTTGGAGACGCTTCGGCGGTATCCCAATGTCTGTGGAAAGTCACTTTGTGGCTCAGAAACCTGGAGGGGTGTTTATAAACAAATCTCAGCATTTACTTTTACAGGGACTTTAAAAAGGACTCCTGATGAAGTTGCATATAGTATGAGTACATCGTTGATGGAACACAATGACTTGATTTTACCAACATAAATGATTTTACTCTGCAGCAAGCAATTTGTACACATAAAACAACAACTCTTAATCTATAACTAGCTCATTAAGGCATAATGATATTGGAACATAATAGCAAAACCCCAAAATGGTAATGTATATAATGTCAGGCTGTTATCAGTACCAAGTTTATGGAACAGAAGCTTATTTTCATTACAGAACTATATACCCATCAACAAGTTGTTTTTACACGGAAGATAAAAAAAATAATTTATAACTAGAAAGGCTTGTATTTTGACACATCTACTGTAGTCCGGGAACGTTTATGGTAAAATACTGTAATTAGTCATTCAAACATAGGCGGCAGTTTGTGGGGGTGCAGGGGATACGTCTCCCTCAATATTTAGAACACGTGCATTTTCCCCCCACCAATAAAACCATGAAAGAAGCAGAGGACTTTTATTTTGGCCAGGGGGGCCCCTAAGCAGCCGCTTATTCCGCTTGTGCGCCCTGCCTGGTATTTATGCAGAGTTTAATCACAGCATCGAGCTGAACTGTTGTAATGCAATGTAACCTTTATCTTGAGGATAAAGGTTACTGATAACTCTTTGGCCTCGTTGTGTTATAATCGCCCACTCTCCACCTTCCACCGTCCAAGATCCGTTACTGAAGTGGCTTTGGCAGGATCGGTGAGTCAAGGTTTTTACAATTAAACAGTCATCTATGAGAGCGGGTAACCTAGCACTAGCCCTAATGTTTCCTGGCAGCTCAAGATGTAGCTAAGTGTCTTCATTATCTGCGTTCAGACGGACGATTACAGCAGCGGCACGTCAATGTGAAGGGTGTCCATTGTGAAACGGTGGAACAAACGCGTACAAACAATTGGGCAGACATGGAGAGAAATTATTGTAGGTCAGATATAGAATTCACAATGACCTTTTTTCTCCTCTGGCACCAAAAATCAAATTACATAATAATGATTTAAGGGAGGGAAACATAGTATGAACCTGTCCTCATTCACAACATCAGGTGAGGTGAGGGGATCACCTGTAAACCCTTCTACATATCAATTTTTTAGCTAACTTGAATTTGTAATACTTCGATTTCTCGACTTGTGGGCCACGCTCCCTAGTGGTTCACGAGTGGGCACTGCAAGTGGGCATATAAATATTTTAATGCTTTCTGTGGTGTGTGTGGACACCACCACCCCCGAGAAAAAAAACATTGTCCGAAAAGCTTTTCCAGAGTTCAAAGCTGCGCCAATCTCACTCTGTGCTTCTTTTACTGCGTTTCTGTCGGGATCCAGTGGAGGCGGTGTCATAGTGTCATACAGATCTTCAAACAGTGTTTGCCCGAATTATTTCCATGAAATGCTCATCTACTGCTGCCACCATTGCCATCTCAGTGTATGTTTCCCCAGAAACGGTCAGTTGTGTCGTTTGTTGAGTAATATTTGCATTTAGGGCCTCTATGGGAAACGTGAGGAATTGCACCACACGACACATCACACCACTACACGAGAACGTGAGAAACGCCCCTTGCTTAGCTCTCTGCGCTGTTATGAGCGTTGTCTTGCGTAGGAGATGTAAAAGGCCTATGGATGCACCTGTCTCTCATATAACGAGGGTCAGATATGGGCCGCAAACGGGGAGTCAAAAAAGGTCAGAAAAGAGTCGGAAAAGGTCAGGAATTGCTATTTAAAGTTATTGGATATTGCAGAATGGTTGTGGACCATGAGGGAGTTTGGCACATAACTTGTTAGAATCTGCAGCGTGAAATCCCTCGGACGACATAAATGTCTCTTTCTCCTGGTCAGAGCAATTGTGGAGAAACAACACTTTACAGTACAGTAGCCATTACAGTAGCTGCTTGTCGACACCTTTGGATCTCTTTCTTAAAGCCAAACTATACACCTTTGGTTAATGGAAAAATAAGAGGGAAGTAAATAAGCAAGGTCATCAGAGGGATGGGGCAAAAACATGACACCAAACCAGCCCTTACTGCATACTTTAGTATGTGAGTAAAAAGACTGATGCCTTTTAATAGGGCTGTCAAATGATTCATTTATATAATTAATGAGGATTAATCGCCTGATATTTGTGCGATTATCTAAATTTGACCCTAAAGAATGATTTTTCAATTTGAAAAGCAATGCACCGACTTATAGCCACACTATGATTTGATTATTGGGAGGAGTAACAAAATAATATTTATCAGTTGATCAATGTATTTAATGCCATCTTTACCATAAACGAGCCGCTTTCCTTTGCGCTGAGCCAGTTGCTAAGACAACATGAGACAACATGAAATGCTCTATCAAAACATGGAAAAAAAACAAACAAAAAAAATCCATAAATGAATAAATTAAATAACCAATAATTTTGCTGACAGCCCTACTCTTTGGACATACTACATCTGTCATATGGAGATTCAGTGAAATTTCAGTCAGGAAGACTACCTAATATCATGGCAGATATCATTTGACAGCTCAGTCAGTCAGCCTCAACCAATCAGTGACTGCCACACCCTGCACTGAGCCAATCCCACGGCTCCACCTCCACTCCTTCCCACCAGTAGCAAGCCTCGTGGTAGCCTCCCAATGGTCATCCTTCAACTTAATCTCCATCACCGCCAGCGTCAGAACTCCACTGGGGGGACAGATCTTATCACAGCCTCTCAGAGATCTACCTCTATTTATATTCATACTGTATACTGTATACTCAGCCATGTATTAAGTCAAGTCAAGTAAAGTCACACTTTATTTATAAAGCGCAATTCATACCAGGGCAACAGAATGCGCTTTACAAAGAAATACAATCAACAAAAGAACATAGTTGTCAGCTGGTCATTTCAAAAGAATGCCCCTGAAACAACAGCAACAACAAAAGGAGCAGCAACAACAATAACAACAAAAACAAAAAACAAAAAAACAAAAAAAACAGCAACAAAAGCAACTACAACTGGAGTAGCAAAAACAGCAACGGCAGCAACAACAGAAAACAACAACAACATTAGCAACAACAGCAGCAGCAGCCTGTCACGACCTGGGCTAGGAGAGACCCAAACGTACGACACGGGGAGAGAGAGGATGTTTATTAGCCCACACGGTGGAGCTGGCCGGGGGGACCCGGTCAGGTAGGGATGGAGCAGGGCTGGGCAGGGATGAGGATGACCGGGAGGAGGGGTCCAGGATCTGGGTGGAGAGACTGGGAACCAGGCTGGATTGAGAAGGACAGACAGCCTTGGTCGACGAGCGGAGACAAGCAGGTAAACCGGGCTGGCTGGAGATGGACCGACAGACTGGGGGTCGACGAGAGGAGACAAGCAGGTATGGGGAAGACGAAACAAAGAGACATAGACTAGGGACTTGAAACAAGCACTAGGAGCTAGGAATTTGTAACTAGGAATGGAGCCAGTAGCTGTACAACTCGGGTAAGCTAGTTGACGGTCTGGCAAAGAATGACTGGGAAGCTGGAAACTAAATACTGTGTAGAGTGATGCAGGTAATTGATCCCAGGTGTGTGCAACTGGCTCAAGGGGGGAGCTGCAGATGAGGCAAGAGTGGCCTCTAGTGGTGCTGGGAAGCCGTGGGCCTAACACAGCCACAGAAACAACAACAACAACAGCAGCAGAAACATCAACACCAGCAGCAACAACCACAAAATCAACAGCATAAACAGCAACAGCAGCAACAACAGAAACAACAGCAGCAGCAACAACAGAAACAACAACAGCAGCAGAAATAGCAGCAGATACAGAAACAACAACCGAAGCAGCAGCAACGACAACACCAGCTGCAACAACAGCAGCAACAAAAACAGCAGAAACAACAAAAGCAGCAGCAGCAGCATCAGTAGCAGCAACAACAGCAGCAGCAACAACAGAAACAACAACTGTAACAGCAGCAGCACAGAAACAGCAGAAACACCAACAGAAAAAGCAGCAAAAACAACAGTAGCAGCAAATGAGACAACAACAGAAACAACAACACCAACAGCAGCAGCAACAGAAACAACAATACCAGCAGCAACAGAAAAGCCAGGAAATAGTAAGAATGTCACAGTGCGAACAATGCCAAATTCCTAATCCAAAAAACAGTGTGCATCATCTCATCTCAATCCAGTCGCAGGGCTTTAAATACGTCTGTAAATTACGTGTCAAGTTTTCATTCAAACCTTGGGAGGGAGATCATTTTGACTCTCTCTCTCTTGCTCTCCCTCGGAAAAACACCCCCTTCTTATTATCGCTGTAATCTCTCAACAGAAACAACAACATCAGCAACAACAGAAACAACAACAACAGCAACAACAATAACAACAGCAGCAACAACAGCACTAGCAAAACCAGCAGTAACAACAGAAACAACAACTCACACACACACACACACACACACACACACACACACACACACACACACACACACACACACACACACACACACACACAAATGTTAACACATTATCGCTGTAATCTCACAACAGAAATAACAAGAACAGCAGCAGCAACAACACCAGCAGCAACAACAGAAACAACAACAACAGCAGCAACAACAGAAGCAACAGAGCAGTGGCAACTGTGGCATCAAACAGAAACAACAGCAACAGCAGAAACAGCAGCAACAGCAGCAGCCAAAAGAAACAACAATAGAAACAGCAGCAGCAGAAAATGTCTGTGCAATCACAAGAACAGTCAGCGTGGAAAAATCAGATACAGAGCAACAGAGACAACAGCAAAAAGCAGTTACCAGCAGCTGTTACCAGCAACAGAAACAACAACAACAGCAACAACAACAGCAGCAACAAAAAAAAAAACACCTACAACTGCAGCAACAACTAGTGCCAGCCGAGTGCCAGCCAAACCAAAGTCCACATTCCAAAATCCCAAAAACTGTTTAGGCAAGGGTCAAAGAAGAAAGAAACAGTCTTTATTAGTCACGCAACACACCACACTACAGCACATGCTTGCACACACACACACATGCACATGCTTTGATGGTGGCCGGTGAAATGGTTCCTCTGCTTTTGACCCATCCTGGCTTGTCCTTCCTCCGGGGGCACAGCCAGGAGCAGTGGGCAGCATACGTGGACGCGCCCGGGGACCAGGTGATAATTGTCCATCGCTGGTCAGACGATGATGGGTGCATGTTTTTGGTGGGGGTCCTTACTGACGTGAGGTGGAGGAAACCCCATGTGAGCACGGGGAGAACATGCAAACTCCACACAGAAAGGCTCCTATTTGGGAGATAACCCGCCGGAGGGAGGGAAACGTAGTATGAACCGTATGAGCAAGGCTTCATCTCAGAGTCCTAACGGTTTAACGGTTTACCGTTAAATAAATGTCTCTATCTAGTCTCTCATGACTAAAATAGAATAGACTTATGCTACATGCTATCCAGCTAAAGCCAGGTCAGATATAGAATTCACAATGACCTTTTCCTAGTCTGGCGCCAAAAATTGAATTACAAATAATGATTTAAGGGAGGGAAACGTAGTATGAACCGTATGAACACTGCTTCCGTTAAATAAATGTCTCTATCTAGTCTCTCTTGACTAAAATAGAATAGACTTATGCTATATGCTATCCAGCTATTTTTCACATCTTCTTCTTTTACTTTTGGCTGCTCCCGTTAGAGGTCGCCACAGCAGATCACCTGCCTCCAATACCTTCTGTTCTGCGCATCTTCCTCCCTTACACCACCCGCCTGCGTGTCCTCCCTCACCACATCCATAAAGCTTCTCTTTGGCCTTCCTCTTTTCCTCTTGCCTGGCAGCTCCATCCTCAGCATCCTTCTCCCAACGTAACTCTCGTCTCTCCTCCACACGTGTCCAAACCATCTCAATCTGGCCTCTCTCACTTTTCACATAGTAAACACTAATTTGATGTACTAAATACTGTGCTACTACTAAGAGACAGCAACAATAAGAAAAGCAAGACGATAAGATAAGGAAGCCCAGAAGTGAAAAATCCCATGTTTGGTTCTACGTCGAGGAAAAAGTGTCCATGTTTCCTCATGTCCCACTAATATATAAATGCAGAAAAACATAAACTGTAATGTGTAGTTTCACTCTCGCCATTCTGCTGAATAGACAATGCATGCTATTCGTGTGTGAGTTAGTTAAGCGTGCATGTTTTGTGCGTGCACTTGTTTCAGTGCCTCTGTTGATGCATGCAGAACAAGGTTAATTACTTTTTTGACCTTCTCTGAGAGCTTTAAGGAATTTTCAGATCACTGTCTGAATAGATAGTACAACTGGAGGTGCTGATTCAGGGGCCGATAGTTTAAAAAAAAAAGGAAGAGACGCTAAATCTTTTGAGTCTCACCTTATTTATCTTCGCATTACTTATCAAATGTTTCAATAAAACTCCCCAGCATTGATGATGTGGTGTCACAGGGGTCAGGGATTGCTTTTTTCCCCTCTATCTGTCGCTTGCTTGCTTACTTTGATGTATGCAAAGGGAAATGTTTTCCTACGCATCACATTCATGATGCTTGCCTTGACTCTGTCTTATCATAATACAAAGAGGGTGGCTGCGTATCTGTCTGCAGGCAATCGCTGAATCAAAGGATACCTCGTCTATTAATATTGCATATTAGTTTTGATGTGGTACCGGGTGAATACAGCGTTCCCGAAACCTACAATTAGCCAAAGCTATTTATGGCAAGAGGCCGTCTGGACTTTGAGAGAGAATATGCTCCCCTCCCTCTGACACCCACAGTAAGACAATGATCTTGGCAAATCCAGCCAATTAACAGGTTGGAGCCGCCTAAAAGAGCAGACGCAGCCGTCTCTGGTCTTTGTCCTTTGAACCGTTCCCCTGCTGTGAATAGCGGGGAACCCGTGCACAAATGGTTGGCTCATTGAACTGCGAGCCATTTGGCCCAGGAGATGTACGTGACCTGAACTCTGTCTCCCTAAGAGGGAGACTGGCCTGAAATTACTGTCTCAATTTTCAAGTTTAACCACTCTAACGCTTTCTTTTAGGTGATGTGGTAAAGAACAATAACCACTCCCGACTTTGGGAGATGTATAATGACGACGGTACGTTAAGATGCGTTTAAACTGCCCTTCCATTTGCTGAGGTGTCACCCCCAAGGCAAGATTTCAACAATATGCAACTCATTCATCCTCTTGCATTTCAAGGATTCATTCTGTCGGCGATTTTTATCCGTGCATTTAAAATATTTATTGACGTGTGTGGGTTTATCTTCTTGCATTGCAAATATGAATATACGTATGTGTTTATCTTCCTGCATTCCAAAGATGTTTTATATTTTATTTCAAGATTTATTTGACAAACACAATCCTTCGATGGTAAATCCCTCGATTTCAATCCAGAATCTTCGCAGGTCTGTGTTTGTGTTTTAATTTACTTTAACTTTTTTTTTCCACATCAACCTTCTACCATATAAAATTCAGTTATTATATATAAACCTTCATTGTTTGATTTAGAAGTAATTGGGTATTTATCTGATATTCCATGTGAGACTTCAAGTATGTAAGAACTTGCTTCCCTGAGATAAACAGACCTTTGTCGCCACCCGTGCAGTTATAAACTGATTTTAATTTCCCAATTTGAAAGTGGGTGGTGCCCAAACTAAACTAAACTGTAAATATTAATTATAGATCCATATCACGCTACATATTTCTTAAGACTTAAAGCATTAAAGGAGAATAAGACAAGCATCAATCACTTTGTTAAACAAGCTCTCTAACTCGTGGTTGTTGACTATATTGCTTAGCGGAAGCATTTAAACAAGTCATTTCGGCG
>NC_137194.1:19960285-20282785 GCF_960531495.2 Zeus faber | reverse complement strand
GTGCTTTTGTAATGAACCTATTGTTTTACTCAAGTCAGCGTCAGTGGTCACTCCTTCTTCATCAACACATCAAATTCATCAAGAAACTACATAGTGAAAGTACTTGTCATATTCATATATCATATGGCTTACAGTAGGAGTTTTTTTCTGCAGATGAGTGCTCAGCATATCCTGATCTGTCTTGCTTTTGATAGATATCAATATAAATCCTGATTTAAAGAATGTATTGTACATGGATATGAATCTATATTTTCAAAACAAAATGTATATGAATAAAAATCAAGATAATCAAAAAAGCTAAAGTAACACGACTATATTAGAAATGTAGTAAAGTAATTTAGTCTTTGAAATAGAATATTCTGAAGTAAGTACAGAAGCTTGAAAAACGTACGTAACTTTCCAGCACTGATTGTTTCATCTATATTGCCAAATGTTCCCATTTTAACTTTTTAACTTTTTAATCTTTTTTGGTATAGGGCCAATTTTTTTTCGATTTTTATCACTTTACTCTGATTGCATATTTGTTTTGGTGTGAGGCTGCCGTGACACAATTTTCAATTTTCCTCCGGGGATGAATCGAATATCCATCTATCCCCTCATCTATTTTCCGCTGCTTAATATTTGACCAAAATGATTAAATCCTTTCTTCCTTTCGTAATTCAATTACCACCCAACGCCACCCCCCCCCCCCCCCTCCCCCAAATTAGGAATCGTGTTTTTTATTTTTTATTATTATTTCTTGAATTTTCAAATGGCGTGACGCGGTAACAATCAAAAAACATTCACGTTGATTACATGTGGGGGTTTCCGGAGCGAACGCGGCGTTTCGATGGGAGAGCTGCGGCTTGTCAGAGCAGATCTCGTGCGGGAGGAGCAGGGAAAAAAAGCAGTGAGAGTAAGGTGTCAGGATCCACGGGTAAGAGACGAATATTTTAAAATCTGCTTGTGCAGCGGCACAGGGAGGCGAACAGGTTTACAGCCGTATAAATTAAAATCTGACAATGGATTCCGACGGGTGCACGTGTTCTAATCGCGTCTTTACCTCGAGGTGAATGCAGAGAAAAGTTAAAAAAAAAAAGTCGGGGGTGAGAATACCTGGGCTGTGATTATATATTTTTTTTCCATTAAGCCTCCAAAAGTACACTTTGATCTCCGACAAACACTCTGCTCGCACAAATGAGATGAAACTATTCAATTTCACACGTTTTAACTGCTCTGCTCATGAATAACCCCATTTGTAGGAACGGGCCAAGTCGGAAGAGAGTTGAGCACGCTGTGTAATTGAAAAGATGATGCTCTTAATTCAAATCACTACATCAGTGGATATTTTTTAAACAAGTTTTTTGTCATAGACGGTAATTATCGATGACAGCCAATCGTGCGTTTTTCAGCAAAAGCAGCTTGTTGTGATGCGCTGAATATAATAGGAGCCGCCCCATCGCTGCTATTATCACATGAGAGGAATTCAGCGTCTGTTTTGGCCTTTTTCAAAACCTCTTCTCTTTTATTAGACAGGCAGACAGACAGACAGACAGACAGGCAGACAGACAGACAGACAGACAGACAGACAATGAGACCCCTTCGGGTTCCCATTAACAAGCCAGTAAATCACAGTACTAAAATCTCAATGGTTTCCCTAATTGGGACCATGTTCTATGAGTTTACCTCAATAACCTTGTTTGCCGATATTTAAGGGGTCAACTTTTATATTGTGATATTAAATCCCAGATGATATCTAGTCTCATAATATATGTACAATGTGGATATTATATAGATATATAGCTCAACCCTAACTCAGTTCACCATTTACTAAACATTTGTTGGATATAACGATACCCTAATGCAGTGCAGAGTTTTATTTCACGGTTAAATTCAACGACACTGTAGTTTTAAAGACACTCACCCGTATGAATCATTTGAAGTAATTAGCTTTTGAAATATTGATCTTTTGAGGCTCTTCCAAGCTGTACCAAATACAAATACACACATACAAACACAAACAGAACCCTTTCGATGAAAAACATGTAAGTGCTTTTTTCTTTGTCACCAGTGTTTCTCATTTATTTTGAGCAGCAGAAGCCATTACTTCCAAATGGCGTGGCTGTACAGCCGGAAATGTATTTACCAAAAGAGGGCAAGTAAAAGAACAATTGACTGTTCGATCAAAAATATTTCTGAAACTACAATAATATATTTGGAAAAGGAATGAGCTGCTATGTAGTAGTAAGAAAGTCCTGATGATAAGTTTTAAGGATTTAAGTATTCTGTGCCGCACTGCTCGTTCTCTGCAGTGCCGCATACTGTGGGTTGTGTTTTTGAGAAAAGGAATTAAATGGGAAAAGGATTAAATGCAGGAGGATTCAAAACCTGTCTGCGTGTGGACGTGCACAGCAGCTCTGTCTCATGACACCAAGCTCTTTTTTTCCGCTTAAAATTATGCATGCACGCATTTCAAAACAAATTGTCAAATCAATTAGCACAAATGATCTCTCTCTAACAAACAACTTGACAAATAGCGTGTGCTGTTTTAGTTTTCTATTTAATTTTCTCAATCGAATAAATGTTTTCTTTTTTTTTAATTAATAGCACCGCTTATAAACACTGATATTTTAACTTCAACTTAACCCTTGAATACAAGGAAGATTACATCAAAGTAATATTATGTTGCCCCAAGGCATCCTTGTTATTAAGCATTACTACCAAAGCTATTGCAGCTTGTTTTCCTATGAGCATGGATGGATGGATGGATGGATGGATGGATGGATGGATGGATAGATTTAAAAAATATTTAATAAACATATAAAAATTAAAAAAAATAAGCAATATGCAATAAACTCCAAAAATGACAAAAAAATAGAAATAGAATAGAAAAAATGTGCAATATACAATAAATTGAAAAAAATACTCTTAAACACCTGTAACAAGAATTCAGACTCGAAGGATAGAATATGATATTGTTAAAATATATACATATTATATATACATATACATATACATATATACATATACATACATATACATTAATATATATACATACATACATAGTAATATGTAACATATAACATGTAACATAGCTCTTACACAGTGTAATTGGTTTCATTACTTGTTTCATTACTTGTTTGTTTTCAATGCGACACAAGGACTCTTATGGGCTCAGTTGCTTCTACTTGGTTCTCCTTGGTGATGCTGGTATAACATTTTTTTGTACTGAATTTTCTGGTCTGAATTTGACCACTCAAATTCGAGCAACCTGAATATAGTTTTATATCAGCAACTTGAATTTTTGCATCTGAATTTGTTAACATTGAAAAAAACATAGTTGAAATCGAGTTTTTGAAATAGCAAATGTTGAATATGTTTCAAAGAGGTCAATTAAAAACAAATAAATCACATGTTTTGTTTTAAAAGTGACACATTTCAATGTTATAATTTCAAAATATTTAAAATTTCAATATAGAAAAATTCAATGGCTTTAAATACAGTGGCAGCCTCTTATAGTGATCACGTCCGTCCTGGTCAAATTGACAAATCATTGGTCATTATCAGTGGATGATTATTACAACCTTATGTTTCTTCTTTTTCTGTATTTCTCATGCAGATTACCATCTAATGGTGTGAATGGCTCTGCGGAGCCTGACACGGAACGCACAGAGCTGATTTTGTTTTATTTCAATCAGGAAACGGAGGAAAATGAGTATCATGGAAGTAAAGAAAAAAATTGAAATACTGTAGTAAATCAACAATCCATATGTTGTCATGTATGAAAAGACCCCAAATGAACACTATAAGCGGGCTACTTGATTACTATGAGAAAATTATTTCAATAGCATTTGTGTAGCAATGATTCTGCCCCAAGCTTTTTGATCCATATCGGTGCTTTCAATTGTAATCAAACATTATGGCACTTATTTTCTTCCATAGACTATTATTTTTTCGCACTGATGATTTAAATTATCATTCGACTTCAGTTCTTCTTCTCGCTGTGAGCGTTGAGATCCGTCGGGCTGCAATTGCCGCCTCCTGTGTTCTGCCTCAGTGGGTGTTAAGAGGTCCAGGGATCACAGGAGCTCTGTGACCACGCCGAGCTTCCACTGTGATGGAAGCCCCCCCCTCGGTGTCAGAGGGCCGACCTTGCAGCGGTCCCAGACGGTTCCTCCGGGGGACGGAGGCTCAGAAGAAATGCTTGGAACTAAAGCAGAACACTTAGAATAAATATGTAACCAAGGTCATATCAAAGTACTTCCTCGCACAACGATTAGATCTTTATAGGGAATCTTAATACAACCAATGGAAAAGAAATAGCTAGAAATCAATTTTTTTATTTTTAATTGTTGCATAATTATTGTAAAACACATGTAGTGGGTGAATAACAATAGACTTGTGGAGCCGTTGGAGGCGTATGTTCCGATAGGCTGATGGCGTTGGGAGAACAGGTTTATTTAAACCCTGCATCGGTTGTTGCAACCTCCTTTTTTCCATGATTTCCATCCAATTTGTGCTCTAGTGCCTTTTTGTCTGCATCAAAATACAATCCCAGAGCGGGTTCTGTTCGGTTCCTGTTCGAAACCCCTGGGGGTCCAATCACAGCGTTCCCAAGCGTGCTTGTCAGGATGGACGGGGAGCTCCCAAAACAGAACCAGAATGCACAACATAATTGCGTTGTTTCGTGTTCAGTGTCGACTTCCTCCCTGGCTTCAAGTGATCCCACCACATTATTAAGTCACCGGGAACAGGTACACCCCACCATATGTACCCTGACATTTCATATTTGTTTGGTTATTTTACACGGTAAGTACACCAAGTTATTATGATAAGTAGAGAAGGGGTTTCCTGGTGTTTTCTTTTAATTTACTGTGCTTGAACAAGGTGCAGTATCATCCTCATCGATTCCAAACTGGAATGAGGGTCAGGTAATAACGGACGCTGCTGGGATGTCCGACGACTAGAAATTCAAAACGGGGGGTAAAAAAAATCTGCATGGCCGTCCTTGGAAAATGCGGTTGCTATGGAGGCATTTATGTATATTAACCCCGTAAAGTAGCCTCTTTAAATTCATGGGACTCAGCAAGTGCCCCCCCACGCGTCCTCCCCTCCTGTCTGAACCGTCTGTTCAACAAATAACTCCATCCCTCCTTTTTTTACCTCCCACCTCAAGTTCAGTTCCACTCCAACATTTCAAAATGGAAAAGTTTCCCCCACTCCTGGACCAACTTTGTGTTTAGTTTATAGATGTGCCTGGATTATAGAGGATGTGTGAAGTGGACACATTATAATCCACAAGTGCCGCTTAAAACCACCAAAAGTTCACGGAGGTCATTTTCCGCGGGCTTCTGCTCATCACGCTTTTCTCTGCGTTATTTTTTTTCCCCTCCATCTCCCCGTTAATGGCGTAACGCCGCTGGATTTGCATAGTTTGTCCAATCCGCTCTACCTTATTACCCTGTGGGTGTGCGATGAACAGCGACTCCGGGTGCAGCCGCGAGCACACATGACGAGAGTCGCGAAGGAAATAATGAGACGAAGAAAATTTTTTTTTTTGTGGAAATTCTGAAAAAACACAAACACAAACGACACAGACATATTGTTCTGGCCTCTTTTAATAGCGCGCTGACAGAGCTGCAGCGCTGATGGAGGCTGCTGCTCCTTTCACTGCTATTTACAACGCTGTGACGTGGGTGTGGGCACTAGGGTTGGACGACAGGAAGGAAGGAGACCCCAGGGCGTTGCTTTTTCCTCCGATGCAATGTGCTAATGATATATACTGTATGTCAAACAAAACACACGAGCAGAGGAGGACAAGTGTGTGAGGAGGTGATGGGAGGTGGGGAATGTGTGCGTGTGCGTGTGTGCGTGTGTGCGTGTGTGCGTGTGTGTGTGTGTGTGTGTGTGTGTGTGTGTGTGTGTGCGTGCGTGTGCGTGTGCGCGTGTGTCTGAGGTTAGTCAGTGCACGACCTTCAGGGAACGGGATATCACTGTCGGCATTGACTCCGTCACAGGACGATGAGCAGCGGCGTCCAAACACACACCCGGGCCGAGCAGGGGGTACTGGAGAGAGGGAGAGAGAGAGAGAGATAGAGAGAGTGAGGAATGGCTAGATGGTGTATAAAGAAGTTGAGTTTTGGCGAGTGGATACGAGGGAGGAAAAATGATGGAATGGCAGAGAGGGTAGCGAGGAACAAGACAAGTGAGCTATTGTTTTGCTTTTAACAAGACAAGACGCCCACTCCCACGCAGATGGTGGTGTGCAGACATTGTTGGCACGGAAATTGAAAGAAACATCAATAAACTATCACCTCTCCTCTGAGCGTGTGTTTCTGTTTGTTTGTGTGTGTGTGTGTGTGTGTGTGTGTGTGTGTGTGTGTCTGCATGTGCGTGTGCATGCGTGTGTGTGTGTGTGTGTGTGTGTGTGTGTGTGTGTGTGTGTGTGTGTGTGTGTGTGTGTGTGTGTGTGTGTGTGTGTGTGTTTTTTTCTGGCATTGGTCGGTGCATGAAGAGTTAACTGCCAAGACACGTTGCCCTGGTTACAGAAAATACATGCTGGTTTCATGGATTGAATGAAGAGAATAAGTGGATTTGTCTAATGTTTGAATGTCACATGTAATTAAGTTTCATCGTAATAATCCAATTATAATCCAGGTTTATGAAATATGAAAAATGTGGTAAAAACTGAAAATTGCAATGATATCGTCCGCAACGTTATTTGACTAGTACTTTCTAACAGCGCACACAAGACTCTTTTGAGGTATTTTGTGTTGGTCAATTTCAACACACCTAAACTTTCCAGAAAAAAGTAAAGATATTATGGTGATTCAATGTGGACAATTGTTTAATATTCTTGATTTATGTTGTTTCTCTTCTTTTCCTTGGAAAAGAGCGACAACTTTATGATCTTAAAAAACAAAACAAAACAAAAAAAACAATAGAAAACCACACAATCATGCAATATTTATTTTCCTACATGTGGTATTTCATGGTTTTGTTGTTGTCCTTTGTGCGATGATTATTCCGGTGACAACATTTTACAGTGGGTGTCAGGGTGGATCACAAAGGAGGAGCCGGAGCGCCTTGTTAACATGCACCGCAGCGTGTCGGACTCAATTGCTTTCAACACCCACTGCCCCAAAACATTCATCTGAACCACTGTTACAAGCCAATCAATATGGATAAATAAAGACAGAAAACTCTGCGATATGATTTCATTCAGACTCCTACAATCATTCAAACAAGCGTGCATGCCACCTGGAGCCAGAATCCCAAATCCTTTTTATTTAGTCCCCAATAGTATGTTAACCTCTAGGAAAGTTCATTGAGGCTCTGTTTAACGGGTTTGACAGAACAGCTGGGAGGTTTTTTAAGTTTATCCCTGTCTTAAATAATAATAATAATAATATTAATAATAATAATAATAATAATAATAATAATAATAATTATTATTATTATTATTATTATTATTATTATTATTATTATTAAAAATGTAGCTGCAGGCAGCAATGTGCGGGTCCGGATTCGTCGCATTAGTCACAAATTACAGTTTTCCGAGTTCCCATGGAATGCAGCATTACTTCCTACCAACACGAGTTACAATTTTCCAAGTTTCCATGGAACGCAGCATTGGCACCCTCTCGTCTCGACCCGGCGGAGATCCTGTGCGAAGCAACCAATGGAGTGTAGACCGCAGCACACCACACACCTCACCCCAATGCAAAAGCCTGTGGGTTTGGCGGTTGTTGTGCGCCAGACGCTTTCGGCCGGAAAGATGCCCAGGAGAAAAATAATTATAAATATGTGTCCCACCACAGCAAAGGCCCCATCTCGCACATTTCTAAAATTGCCAGGAGCAGCCAAATAAGTTCAAAAAACCTTTCTTGAAGGATAATGAGATTTTTCCAAATCCTTGTTCCTTTGTGTTTTTTTTATTTCTCAATGTATTTTTAAAACTGAGTTTGATTTATAAATTGTAGAAAAATGTTAAACCCTGGAGTTAAATATTCCCATTAGATTACATGCGGAAACGCAGTTCACTTACCGAGACGCTGAATAGCGCTGAACAACACTGATCGATGGTTTCCTTTTAAGCGAGCCACCGGAGGTGACCAACGATACAAGCACCATCGTTATAACGGAAGAAGTCGATAACGTGATAAAGTCCGTTGAGGTTGGTGAAAGATTTTCAGATTTCGGATTTTCTGAGACTCATATTATTTATAGACTCTACATTTTGTTGTGTTGTCCGTACTTTTAAACTCCACTTCTAAAATAATTCCACTTTTATAAAACATGTATATTCTTACTGTTAAATAAAAGCTTTTTTAAAAACAAAATGAGTTGTGTTGTTGAACTGTTCGTGATTGGCCCATTCAGCAGTATGTAAGTAGCCATGAGGCTTTGTTTGTCCGCCATCCCATTTGCATTGTGGGAGCTGGCTGAATGAACCTGGTGTGGGTAAAACTTTGAGGTGATTATCTCAGAATCACAGTTTGCCACACCCTTGTCTTCAACAAGTCATAGCTTTAAAAATATTTGATTGATTTGCACAAGTGACACCTTGTTTGGAAGCTCTGATTCTCCCCTTTCAAATGATGCAAAAAAATAAAAACCCGAAAGCCGCCAGAGTAAAGTACGCGATGGGTCGCATATATCTGCATGCAGCAATACACGGGGTCCTGCTTAGTTGGGTTGGATACGAATTACAGTTTTCTGAGTTCCCACAAAACACACCATTACTTTGTATCGATACCAATTACAAATTATCCTGTTGCTCGTCTTTAGATTGGCATTGCTACTAAAACGAGTTACAATTTTCAGAGTTTCCTTTGAACGGAGAATCGACTGACGTAATGATGCGGTGAGTGCAGGTAGGACACATAGAATTACTGCTACACGCCGATACACCTGTTGCCTGTTATTACTTCATCCTTAAAACTAGAAGATGGCTGTCTACTACCTCTAGTCCACAGAGTCCTGTGGAAGGAAATCACTCCATGTGGAAGTTCCGAACAATGTAGTTCCATTCAATCAAATAAAACACTGCCTGTCCCTCAGAGACATTTCATCAACTTTTTAAACTTTTGGGACTAAAATAAAACAGACACAATTCAGGCCCGTTTCTCTGGAGCTGCAAGCAAACTCCATGTGTGAGGACACAAACACGGAATATGTTTTTGATTGTTTTCAACTACTACAGTTTGTGTGGACAAATGACTGGACCAATCGACGTACTTACAGCACTGCATGGTGCTCTTCTGGTGTTCAGCTTAAATATTCCTGAAGAACGGTGTTTTAAGAATTACGATCGTTCCTGGATAAAGGACACAAAAGAAAAGGTCGGTTCCTCCACTTTTAACGATTAAAGTTTCCAGGGTTTTTAAAACGCAGCACGAGTTGTCACAAGTCATGTCTTGAAGTCTCGAAGTAGGAAGAACTACCAAATATTTTATTTAATAATTAGGTGTCGCGAAAATATACATGTCGTACATAATAGGGTTGGACTTTGTTATAGTAGTTTTCAGTTTGCAAATGGTCTCTTTATCAAACGAAATTGTCAGCTCACTGGCTTATCCTTCACGAACCGTTCTCAGTTCACTAGTTGGCGAGCTGAAGTGGACATTCAGCCGAGTTTCAGTTCAGTGAGTGGGACTATGCAGTGGGAGCTTTGGTCAAGCACTGAACTTTTTAATGAACTCATTCTAATGATTCAGTACACTGAAAAGATCTGCAAAGGCCATCACTAGGGTAGTAGTGGGGTTCAGAATAGTGGTTTAGTAAAAAATTAAAATTCAAATAAAAAATAAAAAACTGAGAGAAAGAGATGAAAGGTACAGTATGAGGATGTGGAAATATGTTTCATAATAAATTATATAAAATCCAAAAATTGCATTGCCAGTGAATATTAGGCTAGAAAATGAAACATTTGCCCGATTTCACGTGACTACCGCTATAAACAACGTCCACCTCCAGTCCTCTATCCGGATACAGATACAAAGACAGATACAGTTACATAAAATGACGTCTCTGTTCACCTCTATCTGAAACCTACCTGCTGCACGTGCTACATGAGGGGTGAGCATAGAACAGGGATAAACTTCAAGAAATCCTCAAAACACTATTTCTCTAAGCTGCCTGCGTATGCTCGGTGCTACGCACGCACTTGAACTACACAGAGGCAGAACTGTGTTATACACAAGCATCATCTCCCGGGCGAGGATGATGAGCTTCCCTAGCTTTCCGCCAATCACTTCATTTTTTTTGTAGACATTCCCACAAATCCCTGTTTAAGCAAAGATCGAAAGTGTCTGTAATCTCTGAGAGGGAAAACTGGCGAGCCTTTCGGAGGCGGTAGAAGTCTCCAGTTAATCATGCCGGTTCCGGCAGTAACACCACCCCCAAACCGGGTTTACACGGGAGAAGGGAAATGACCTGCGCGAGCGCATCCGTCGGTCAAACTCAAACGGTTCGACCTTGAACCCGCAAATCACAGCGGGTCCATTATTTTCCGCTGTTGTGATACTACTTAATCCAAGTATTCCCAAAACACCATTGTTAAAATGAGTGCGGTGAGGGAGTTTCACACGGCTAAAAGACTTTTGTTTAGATGTTTCAAATTGACTGTTGAGTCTTATTTTTAGTGTCATGTAGCACGGTAACCTCATTAATCAGCATTAGTTCGATGAAGTAGGAAAGGCTCAAGTGCTCAGAAATGAATATGAAAATAGGTTATTAGTGCTGGTTATGCATACATTTTCTCTTTTTTAAAAGGAACCAAACAGCATTGGGGGCACGATTTAAGTGTGATTGCAATTTGAATACAGGACTAGAGCTCCGACTTTGACTTTGCAAATTCATTCACAGTCCAGGCAGGAAGATCTGCGCCCTATGTACGACATTTTGAGATAAAATAGTAAAATATTATTACGGCCTTGAACACAACATTATAGACATTGAGCAACATTTTTTTTAATTTGTAAATGACTAATATTGTGGAGGTTTTTTAATAGTCTTATCCATAATGACTCCAACGGTCTCACCATAATTAATATTAATTTTCTGACCTTTGAGTTACAGGTACGAACTTACTCAGCAAGCTCAGCTGGGTGAGTAGGCGTGGCCGCTTATGACAGACGGGGCTTCATTATGTGACGATTTGATCCAAATTGGCCGAATGTAATGCTGCGTTCCATTTGACCTGGGAAGTCGGAATATCCGGATTTTTGACTCGTAAAGTCGGAAGAGCTTCACCAATCCCGACCTCAGAATCCAAGATGGCTGCCCCGGGCATCAACAATAAGTGAAAGCTGTAGTAAAGGCTTTGGTGTTAACGTTTAGTTTTCTTTTCCCATTATGTCTATTTGGACGTGTACATGTTCGTGGAGCCCCAGAGGAGTGCTCCATTCCGCACTCCCACATTTGTTCTGCAGTTGCCTGTATTCCAGATGAGCAAGCGCAACAGAGGAGGCATCCATCTTGGTTTTCCGACTTGCTGTACTGGCATGCGGTCAATGCGATGTGATGGTGTGACGTAATTCCCGGCTCCGACCTCAGAGGTAAATGGAACGCAGCACCATTTGGTTTATCGGGTGACACCACGAGAATCACCAAAAAAAAAAACACCAAAAAAAACCCAACTGAGATCGAAGGAACTAGGGGGCGCTCTTTAGAAAAAATGTAATGAATAAATGAAAAGGACAGAAAAATAGAAACGGTTAAAAAATAGAAACGTCTACGTTTTTTATACTATACACGACTGTAGGAAATATTCTTGCTTCAAGTTCAATCCCACGTCAACCCCGCCAGCCAGCCTTGAAACGCAGAACAAGGGGCCCGTTCGTGTTCCCTGTACTCCCCCTGCGCTCGTGCAGCGAGCGGTAAACGAAGGACAAAGCACGATGCAAAAAGGAGAAACGGCGGAGAGATGAAGACCGCTTGCTCTCCGGCAGGCTGCTCTTCCCACCGCTGCGCTCCTCCCATTGGAACAAGAGACGCGGCAAACAAAGAAGAGAAATCTCACAGTCGTTTCGTGTTCGCGGCTCGGTAGCGGCGGATGAAGATGCGCCCCGAAAACAACAGAGCAACCCCGGCTTCTCCGCCGCGGCGAAGGGCTGTTCGGAGAGGAAAGCTACCACAGGGGAACTTTTGGAAACGCTATAAATAGTGGACAGATCATTTAAAATGCTGAAATTCTTTCATAGCGTGAAAGACGAGTATCTCTCGTTCTGTCGTTTGTGAGAAAAGAATCATAAACAAGGTGACGTTTGATGAATTTTGGGAGATGGGCGTCTTGGAAAGTCATGGTAGCGGCGGATGAACGACATTTTCCGTCATTTCGGAGTGTATTTCATGTGTCGTGACGCTGGTTAGCTGCCGTTAGCTGCCGTTAGCTTGCTTTCACGCTGTTGTTAGATTCAAGATTCAAGAATCAAGAGGTTTATTCGTCACATAGATAGACATACTTTCATACATTAATGCAGTGAAATGTCAATGCAACGCACCCGGTGATTACACACAATATGTCCTTGACTGAACACAGAAGCTACCTAAGATTACGTGCTATCACGCTCTTGTGTCAGTGTTTCCCAAAGTGTGGGCCGCGTGGGCCCGCAAGATGTCCTTTACAGTAAAGAAATAAAAAGTTTTTCATTTTCAAATTTTTTTATTGCGTTTGCAATTACCCTTAAATATTTATGATTAAATATTTACATTAAATAAACAAACAAAAACAAAAAAAACAGCCATGAAATGACGTATTATTCCTAATTTATTGGACCTGGTTTTGATCCGGATCGTATCAGAAATCCTTCATCTCAGTCCGGTTTGTTGGTCAGAGTTGCTATTAAAGGTTTGGGCGGACAACAGGAGATTTTCAAATTTCATTCTTAAGTTTGGGAATGGCTGCGCTCGATGATGGCAAACGTTATTCGTTTAAAGGGGTTTGAAAATAAGTAATTGATGTTGAGATACAGTCTAGTTTGTAAATACCTCAAGATGTCCATTATCTTTCGCATACTATTTAACGTTCCTCATCTCAACATGAAAGAAACCACATCACACCTCTTACTGTATCGACTTCCTCTTTTTGTGAAAGGATATCGTATTGTATTGAAAGCAAAATATATTTCTTATATATATCTTTTGCTTTCCGCCGCTCCTCGACCAGGAGAAGAGCGTGTGATGGATGTGTTTGAATTAAGGATTGTGTCCGGTTAATTACTTCCTTCCTCGGTCAGAAAAAAAAATCCAATGAACTAGATCTATAGCTGTGAGGGGTTATGGCTTCTTGGAAGGGATCTTTTTTTTTTTTTATATATATATATAACCACGCCAGCGTGATACAGTACGAGCGGTGTGCAAAAGGGAAGGCGCCGCTACACGTAAAACCTTTCGACGTAGGACGAGCGCTAAACGAGCCGAGCAAGCGCACAGCTCGCCTCTTCAAACGGAAAGATGACGCTTATCGCTGCTTTTCCAGCATCTTCCTCTCCCTGTCCTGGTCCCAGCATTCGCCATGTGTCTGGCGACCGACATGTGGACCCGAAACACATGCTCCGCGGTTAGACGTGTGCGCATTAAACACCCGTGTTTTGCTGTTTGCCGACTCCGAAGCGTCTCAATTAGAAGCGATGCTATCGCAGTGGGCCCACGCGGTGTAGGTTGCAGTGTTTCTGTTAAGTGGGTCTTTGTCGTCGGGTTGCAGGGTGGATGTGAAAGCGTGGGATAATCCAGCGGCCACTCAATAGCTTTAACGGCGCATGAAATCTCTTTTGTTGGTAAACCCTGCGCTTGAAGCCATATCTCAAATTGACTCGCTCTCCCCCTCACTCTCCCTCTTGTCGTGGGGCTTTGGTCGAAGGACTATCGACGGATATCTTTTTGGAGGGGAGAGCGAAGAGCCATTGATTAAGCCGACCGGAAGAAATTGATACGAGCCAGATAGTGAGGAAGCTGCCGTGAGGTCTCTCTGGACATCCCCGACACATACACCAATCAGCCACGACATTAAAACCACCACTAATAACCACTAATATTGTGTAGCTCCCCCTCGTGCAGTAAAAACAGCGCTGACCCAGCCAGGCGTGGACTCCACAAGACACGAAGTCCTGTAAGCTGCGAGGTGGGGCCCCCATGGATCGGGATTGTTGTTCCAGCATATCATACAGTTGCTCGATCGAATCAGACCCTAACCCCACCCATCCACATGATGTAGAAGAAAACGGGATTCATCAGACCAGGCCACCTTCTTCCATTGCTCCATGGTCCAGTTGTGATGCTCATTGTAAGCGCTTTTGGCAGTAGACAAGGGGTCAGCATGGGCACAGCAAGCTCTGATGCACTGTGTGTTCTGACACCCTTCTATCCTAGCAGCATTATTTTTTTCAACAATTTCTGCTGCAGTAGCTCTTCTGTTGGATCGGACTAGACGGGCTAGACTTCGCTCCCTTCATGACCCTGTCGCCGGTTAACCGGTCGTCCTTCCTTGGCCCACTGTTGGTAGGTACTAACCACTGCATACCAGGAACCCCCCACAAGACCTGTCATTTTGCAGATGCAAAATGACATGTCCCTCAGATACTTAAACTTGCCCATTTTTCATGCTTCCAAAACATCAACTTCAAGAACTGACTGTTCACTATATCCCACCCCTTGACAGGTGCCATTGGAACGAGATGATCAATGTTACTCACTTCACCTGTCTGTGGTTTTAATGTTGTGGTTGATCGGTGTATTGCTGCTTCATAGTAACACATTCATTTATCTTACCTTATTTGTGCTGTAACATTGGTGGTTGGGATGCCATGTGCACTTGTCAACTTAACGTCAAATTGGAAACTAATCTTGAAAACAAGTTGCACTATTTATCTTGTTTTTTCTTTTTGTACAAGATAATTTATGATTAAAATGAATAATTGGGAATTATTCGACAAGCAATCCAAACGAACCCAATGAGATATGTGCAAATACTGGACCAGATGTCAGTTTGACTACAGTCCAGATATCTATGGTTCCAAATGCTTTCCCATTTTCAGGGCCTGGCATGCACAATATCTAAATGTCCATCAGTTAACCACACACTCCAACCTTTTGACTACTGGAATATACAGTAGACTGATTATATTATGCATGTATAAAAACAATATTATATATTATATGCACAAACACAAAGCATAGCAGAATACCAACACAATTGCAACGGTGGAGCTAATGATGAATCTGATCAGAATACCAAGTGCAATCAGACTTGAATAAATAATTTACATTTTGTGGGCTAGAAAATCTATTACAAATGTAATGCTGTACAGTGCAGCAAACACTCGATTGTTTTGCTATTTATTTCAAAATTATTAATAATAAAAAACTGCAAACACACAAAGTCTCCATCCCTTTTCATGCCAAGATGTCGCTTGTGTAGCAGAGCCATTTCCAGGTTCCTGCTTGTTCTAAAATCAGCCCTGTCTGCCTTTTCTTTTTGGCTTTTCTGAGCATTTCACTGTGTGTGCGTCATCACACAGACTTATTTATTTATTTATTTATTTATTTATTTATTACCTACATCTGCCAACGCAACTCACCAAAAAACACTTTGTTTCAATGTTAAATGGGTTTTGGAGGCAGAGGAACACATAGTGCATCGTTTCATGCATTTTCCACCTTTATTACTGTAGTGAAAACTGATAAAGGTTATTTCATACATTATCAAATTCTGTTCTAGAAGTGTCAGAGCCGCCATCGGTCCATTGTATCTGAGTTACATTAAACCAAATGATTGCTACCTATTCTACATTTATTACCTACAATAAACAAATCCTCAAATCAATACCTAGTTTGTAAACATGTGTTTGAAGGTATTTTTACTCTTTTAACATTTTAATGCATTAACTTAACGCTCAAGTTAATGAAAATTTCACGCCAAGAATAACTGATTTTCAGAGGGTATTTTGTTCACACCTGGCAACCCTTGCTCTATTTTTTTTTTATCTTATTAACTTTTGGCTTTGTATCGAGTGATCATGCTGCAAATCCAAAAGATCTTCTGAAGGCTGCTGGAGGAGGAACAAGCGCACATTTCCTCCGTTTTCTTCCTGTTTTAATCAATTTAGGGTAGAGAACAACCAGCATGTGAGGAAGTGGAAAAACTTTTCCTCACTGATGATGTGATGTGCCGGGTATGGCACCTGTGCATTTTCCCCAGAAAAACACCGATCTACAGTGAGTGTGAGTGACTCACATCTGATAAGAATGACAAAAGTTAAAAGCTCTCCTCCCAGTCTCTCTCTCCACCCCCCCCCCCCCCCCCCCCACCCTCTCCTTCCATGTCACTCTTTCTCTGCCTCTACTCTCATCTCCACGCCATCTTCTGATCACCAGCGTTCTAGCAGCCTGGCAGAGGCTACATTACTGTATTGTGTGTGTGTGTGTGTGTGTGTGTGTGTGTGTGTGTGTGTGTGTGTGTGTGTGTTCCGACACATGACAAGTGCGGCTGCTCTGATGCAGCTCCTGCAAGGAATCATTAGCTGCAGAAATTTCACTTTTGGAAGCCTTCCCCCTCCGAGGGCAAGAGGTGCTGCAGCACGTCCACAACCGCTCACCTCCTCCTCCTCATCCTCCTCTTCTGTTTTTCTCTGTCCCTCTCTTTAATTCATATTTATGTGTTTATTTCGTTAGCAAGCCGACCCTAACGAGAGCCGACAGCATGTTTGCTGTCTGAGACACTACCCCCCTCCGTGCCCCTCCCCCCATCACTGTCACTGTCACCACGGCGACCTCTTCCCGAGCGGCATGCTCCTGCTCTAAACGGGGATGAGAGAGAGAGAGAGCGATGTGCTGTGAGACAGAGCTGTGGCTATGTTTAAACTAACAGAGCACCTAGAGAGGGAGAGAGAGAGAGAGAGAGAGAGAGAGAGAGAGAGAGAGAGAGAGGGAGAGAGAGAGAGGGAGAGGGAGAGAGAGACAGTCTCATCTTGTTTTTCTTTCTTCCTTTTTTCTCCTGGTGGTTGATGGAGAGACTTTAGGGGTAAAGAGATGAAAGCCCCGGCTGTCGAGCTGTCGCTTACTTCACTTGACACACACGTGAAAGTTGAGGAGGTGACGTGGGGGCGGAGGATGGGGGGGCGGGGCTGGGTGTTGTGATGTT
This sequence comes from Zeus faber, assembly GCF_960531495.2. Lineage (NCBI taxonomy): Eukaryota > Metazoa > Chordata > Actinopteri > Zeiformes > Zeidae > Zeus > Zeus faber. The sequence continues at coordinate 20,265,663 of NC_137194.1, read as the reverse complement.
GCGGAGGACCGCACTGTTCCACTTCCCCCCTGTGTCATCATTCCCGCTGTCTTTAAAAAGCCCTGACAACCACCTTCACACAGAGACGGAGATGGCGCTCAGTGTGTATTGGCTCCGCCTCGTCAAAGAGCCACCGTTTGAGGGAGGAAGATAAAATATTGTCGTTGTACAGTCGCAAGTATTCATAGTGTCCATCAGAGCTGAGACGGTACGACGGCGATACTGGAGGAGGTCTTCCTTTCTGGTTGGACCGTGACAATGGAGCTTGTTGAGAAGTAACCGCTGAACTATAAATATGTGGATGCAATAGAACAGGGGTGCCCAATACGTCGATTGCGATCGACAGGTAGATCGCAAAGGTAGCGCGGGTAGATGGCGCGCCATTTTTTTCTGACCAACATGATGAATGAGCTTCATTTACACCTGCAAGGAAAATACAAAACCGTGGTCTACACAATCAGTTCAGTTAATGCTTTCAAACGAAAAATGCCACTTCCGTCCTCAAAGCTGCAGCGCCATGATTTGGGGAACTTTCAAAACCTGGCATCAGAGCTGGAGACCCAAGGGAAGGCGTGTGCGCAACTTGACAGTGGGTGCTACACAGAGCAGATTGAAAACTGTCAAACTTTGACAAACGGTCTCAAGACTTTGCTTTACTCGAGCCAATCGCTACACTTATGTGCTACCTATTTAGGGAAGATGTTGAGGTTGATTCACTCGCATCAAAGATTGCAACACTTTCACCTGAAATCGTCTGCAGTGGAGGATGAGATGACGCTACAGGCTGACATTGAGCTGAAGTCCAGGGCTCATGGACAGTTTTGGAACTTACTCACAGAGGAAAAGTACCCAAACATGAGGAAATGTATAATGTTCGATGATTAGGTTAAGGAATAAGGTCAGAGGCTCAAGTTTAGGTATAAGGTTAGCAGCAGAAACAACAACATCAGTTAAGGTATAAGGTTAACAGCACCAACAACAACACCAGCAGCAGTAACAACACTAGCAGCTACTATACCAGCAGCAACAATAGCAGCAGCAAAAACAGCAGCAACAGCAGCAGCAACAGTAGCAGCAACAGCGCACAAGCGAAGACGTCACCGGAACCGGAAGTGGTAGCTCTCACCGGAACCAGAAATCTCATCTGTATTGAGTCAACAAAAGCCACCGGTGTGTTATACACCGACACCAGCCACAACATTAAAACCACCACTAATAACAACTAATATTGTGTAGTTCCCCCCCGTGCTGCCAAAACAGCTCTGACCCATCAAAGCATGGACTCCACAAGACGTCTGAAGGTGTCCTGTGGTATCTGGCACCAAGACGTTAGTAGCAGAAAGTCCTAGAAGTCGAGAGGTGGGGCTCTCATGGATCGGGCTTGTTGTTCCAGCACATCCCTCTGATGCTCGATCGGATCGGACCCTAACCCCAGCCATTCACAGAATAAAATGTGATTCATCAGACCAGGCCACCTTCTTCCCTTGCTCCATGGTCCAGTTCTGACGCTCACGTGCCCATTGTAGGTGCTTTCGGTGGTGGACAGGGGTCAGCATGGATACTCTGACCGGTCTGTGGCTACACAGCCCCATACGCAGCAAGCTGTGATGCACTGTGTGTTCTGACACCTTTCTATCGTAGCAGCATTAACTTTTTTCACCAATTCCTGCTTCAGTAGCTCTTCTGTGGGATTGGACCAGACGGGCAAGACTTCGCTCCGCATCAATGAGCCGTGGGCGTCCATGACCCTGTCACCGGTTCACCGGTTATCCTTCCTTGGACCACTTTTGGAAGGTATGTACCACTGCCTACTGGGAACACCCACAAGACCTGTCGTTTTGGAGATGCTCTGACCCAGTTGTCTAGCCATCACAATTTGGTCCTTGTCAAAGTGCCTCAGATACTTACACTTGCCCATTTTTCCTGGTTCCAACACATCAACTTCAAGAACTGACTGTTCACTTGCTGCCTCACATATCCCATCCCTTCTCAGGTGCCATTGTAACGAGATGAGCAATGTTATCCACTTCACCTGTCAGTGGTTTTAATGTTGTGGTTGATCTGAGTTTTTTATTATTATACATTGATATGATTTTAGACAATTGATTGTTTTAATTTGTCAGATTGTTCATGGGTAAAATGCTCCTGCTACTTACTGTCTAGCTTGTATTTATCTATCTAAACATTTAAATGTTTATGTTTGAAAGGTACAATGCACAATTAAAAAGGAATTGCAACAGTATAAAATGGTTGACTTTTTACAACTTTTGACTTAAATAGTTGTCTTTTTACAGTTGAAAGTGATTGTGCTGCCCATCCCAGTGCAGTGATGGACTGAGTGTGTCAGATGTACCTCACAGCAGACGAATGATGATGCCTCCTGGCAAAATTACACTGATGAAACCATTAATTCTGTAAACACAAATTGCATTGAACTTTTCAAATCCCAGACAAAGTGCGACAGCGAGCGCTAATGAACAATTTATCTCAATGAATTCATTTGTTTCTCATTACTTAGCGTTCGCAGTTAGGATTTGCATGAGCATTTAGTGGCACCTCTCCCCCGAGCAGGGATGCCAGGTCTGTGACAAAACTAGCCCAAAACAGCCACAAAAACATTGCTATCATTGCTATCACATCTCTTCTTCAAAAGTAGCCCAATTCCATGAGAAGCCTGGCAACCCTTCCCCTGAGCACTGGCGAAGGAGTCTGTATGTTTTTATGTGTTCCTGGCGTGCTTTGATGGCTGTTGTTTTAAAAAAGCTCACGATTGGAAAGGTTGGAAAGACGTTAGAAGGTGTGTCATCAACATGGAAATGCTGATATTTCCTCGTATTTAAATTGTCCATTGTTAACATATTATTTGCAGAAGAAGGGAATAATTACTAATTAACCTTTCATTACTGTGTCTAATTTTTCATTTTATTTTTTTACCTTGGGCTAACCTTGGGGTAACCTTGGGGCATATGCATACAGGGTCATAAGACGCATAAGTGCTAAGACTGACAAATTGATATTTGATTGACATACTTTTAATAGAAAACATAGTTAAATAGGTTTGAAATATATCATATTTCATATACATTTACAAAGTACAGTTCATATGCATACATTGTAATCAATTTGGAACTCCCTCCATGCTCCATGCTGCTGATATAAGATGACATAATAAAGATTCAAATTGCAACAGTTGCCGAACATGCAAAGTGGAATATCTGCACTTTGACCAGTATTGCACTGTCAGTTTTAAAAGTACAGGAAGAAAGACTCTTAATTAGTAACAAACAGTTGCAAACAGTTTGTCCCACCCTCAAATTGCTGTCGTCGAGAGAGTTTTTTAGGAGCTAAGAAAATGGGGTCATTGGGCCAAAAAAGGTTGAGGCCCCTGCTTAGATGTTCATCTCAGACCTCGAAGTCTCAGATATGTATTTAGTTCTGCTGAGGTTGTTCCTTTGGACCGGATTGAAATATGCATATGCATGCATAGACACCCCACAGTACACAGTAATATTGACATATTACATTATAGCCTTTATTTACAACTGAGAGTACAAAAAAAAAATAGCGGTACATCAGTACATAATACACATTTTATTGGGGTATCTTCAAATGATTCAAGATTCAAGATTCAAGAGGTTTATTCGTCACATACTGTACATATACATACTTTCATACATATATGCAGTGAAATGTCAATGCAAACCACCCGGTGATTACACACAATATGTCAATATGGATGGAAATAATTATTTGAATTGATAATCTAAATTCGGCTTTAGTTAGATTTGGGGAGGGCTTCCCTCTTCTGTTTTAACTCCAAAGTTTGCCCGCAAAAATTGATTAAGAGCGGCTCCCGTTTGTGGAACAAATTGCTCGAGCAAAAAACGTACGGAGAAGATGAACTGTTGCTTTGAACAGAAGCAGCTGCTAATGCTTTTATGTCCCCACTTATCAGCGAAGTTCCTATGTGGATTAGTTCTAATCCCCTACCAGTTTGGCCACAATGGTTTCATTTAATAAGCCGGCATATTGTCGCAAAAATGTGTTTGTTATATAATGAAATTGCTGAGGATATGCCAGGAGCGAGCGGCGAAGAATACCCAAAGTGGGAGAGGCAAATTCAGCTTAGCTCAGCCCAGTCGTGCACTGACTGTTGTGCCACCAGCGTATTAACACTGGGAGGGGAAAAGGTTTTATTCCAGCCTGGCCTGCACGGCACTATTAAAGACTCATTAAGGTTGATCGGACAAAGAGTATTTGCCCAAATAAACATACAAAAACGACCATTTAAAAAATGCCCAGTGTGCTCAGCAATCCTGAGAAGTGATGCTCAGTGTATTTCAATCAGGACGACTCTCGATTATTATTATAATCTATTATTGATGGATGTAGGGGAGGCAAAAGGAATTTGCTTTGGCAGCGACAGATCTGTTTAAATGTCTTCTTTAAGCTTATGTACACACACATCCGCACTCTCCAGCGCATCGCATTTAAATGCAGCACTCTTTGGAGTCGGGGCTATATAAACATCAATTTATTTTTATTTTCATCCTCCTTACATCTCGATGGGACGTCAATTTCCAGATAATGTCGAGAGAGCAGAATGTGGTCGCACATTACATCCAACTGATGCAGGATGTCTGGGCATTTTTTGGATGGACTCAGTTCATAGAAGCCGAGCGAGTCCAGTAACTCCTCTACATTCTTCAAGAGCTCGTTTCGAAATCCCCCCTGTCAGCGCCATACTCTATCTACAGCCCCGTACAACATTTATATGGATTTTCGAGACGTCACTCTCTAACAATATATCTGCGGATGATTTGAACAAATATATAATAGGACCGTGGCATTGAAAAGACGCTTCACATCCGCAAAGCCCATGTCTGCTCGACACATCGGACCTTCTAGGGTTTGGGAGACAGAAGAGATGAATCAACTTCACATCAGCAACAAGAATGAGGAAACGGACATCTTTCCTGCCTTCACAGTAGCATTTAATGGATTTAAAGAGCATGTTAAATCACCGCTGCCGGAATGTGACATTGAGCGCTGAAATGTCGTAATGCTTGAATACTTCCATTCTATTCAGCGCTCCTCATTTCGAAGACCTTAATGAGGGATCAAACTCCTTATGGACTTTCTTTGAGTCAACCGAGTTACAGTGTTCCCGGTCAGGTGCTTAAACTTTGAAACAGAAAATCGAAAATGCACTCATATGCCAATTTTGAAATATTTTTTGGTTTGTTTCTATTGAGGATAATTTATTATTTGAGTTATTGTGACCTTCTTTCTTGCTGCAGCTTATTGTGCGTGTTTGGTTTTTGTTTTATTTCTTTCTCTTCTGCAGCGTGTCATTCATCATTTTTAGAAAATAATTACTGAGAAAAGTAGCTGAACTAAATGTCAGCTACTTCATCAAATTCTGAGGACAATCCACTCTGACATTATGTAATTTTATCTTGTGGTTAGACCTACTTTATGATTTAAAAATTAAATATTGTGTAAGTGCTTTTTACCCAGCATTTTTAATTATTGATGCTATAAGCCCTTATAAAAGAATGGTCTTAGAGTCTTTGGTTTTTAAAAATGATCAACCTGAACTGAGGTACGATGTTTCCGGAACTTAAATATATATATTATATATATATAGATACAGTACATATATATAATTACATTTATAATAAATCTGAATTAATAAAATGCTGGTGATTGGTTTAAATAATACAACTACATTACTTTGCTTTTTTAAAGTATGGTCCTCGAGTGATAAGATTTCTCTGGTGTACAAGGTAAGACACCTACTGGAACTGGCTCCAGCATTTTTTTTTATCATATTTCTTTGGCAATTTCAGTCTTGCACAAAAGTCATTTTTAAAAATACACAAAAGAAATATAAAAAATAAATGTTTGTGTGAATCGTTGAAGTTGTAAACATGCAGCTACAATTACAGTTCACAACTTGCAATTTGCAAGATTCCCTTCTCATAGAGTAGGTTAACAAGGTAGATAACATCTTTGCTGGATTTCATTAGAAAATTGGTGAGGGCAATGGTCATGGAACTTAATATTAATAATAATAATAATAATAATAATAATAATAATAATAATAATAATAATAATAATCCTTGCGCTTTTTCAGGTCTGTCTGGGAGCAAAGGGCTGCTGGCGTGCTGCTGCTTTCTCTGCTCCCAAATTACATCAGAGAGAGCCAGATCGATATATCGAAACAAGCACTTCATCACATTACACAAAGCATTGATTCGGACCATGACAACACAACAGGGTTATTCAAGAGTGCACATGTCGGAGCACGTACACTTCTCACTCTGTCTCAATCTCCGCTGTCTGTCTTTCTCTCGACAGCCTGAAAACGTGTTACAGCGGAGGTCATAAATAACAGCGAGGCACGTTGATTTATGTCACTCACATTTATATTAACTCGTGCTCGTGTACAAGTTGTGTCATTGGAACGTTTAATGATAATGACCTTATGTGGTGGTGCCATAGAAACCATCCATACATTATGCAGCACAAAACATAACTAGTGAAAATATAAATTGATATAAAGGCGGTGCCCTGAAAAGTAGCTTTTGCTTTTATTTCTATTACCCATCAACCCAACAACAATTCACGATAAAAAAATAAAAATAAACACACAAAGCAGAATCCCATGTTTTAATTGAACTGTAGTCAGGTTTTATTACCTGTGGGCCACTATAGAGTTATAAATTAATAGCATATACATGCTCAACAAGAGACACTGGAACATCATTGACGGATGTCTGATCCAGAGCAGTTTCCCTTGGCTTGCTCAGCGACGTCTTAACAAAGAGGGAGTTTTGTTCACCAGCTCATCGCTGGCTCCACAAGCTCAAACTCCCCGAACTCCCCTCAGCACTTGTAATTATTTGAACGAGAGCTGAATCCGTGGGTCTATTTGCCAACCCGCCCCCGCCCGCCCACCACCACCACCACCACCACCACCCTCCCTCAGCAACCAAAGACAGAGGACAAACAGAATTGTCTGCCAATGACTCAGTGTTGCTAACTAGTTCCCCAATTACCTGTTCAGAGACCGGAGCTGGAGGGAGAACAGGCGACCGTGCTGCATTTCTCAACTTTTTAAATGAGAGAGAGGGCACGCTCGGAACTGTCTATAGGAGAAGCGCGGGGTCTCAATTATTGTCAGATCATTCATTATAAGTAACAAACTATGCAACCACCGTTGGAATCCTCCTGGGCTGCAAAGCGTATGACAGCTCAGCTTCCACGGCCATTATCTCGATGGGGATCACACCGAAAGCACCAACATGCGGGCGCACACACACAGGCACACACGCACGCACGCACGCACGCACGCACGCACGCACACACGCACACAGATTCTTACACCTTTAATCGGAGAATCTAAGCCTTATTCCTTACACCAGAGATCGTAATACTGTTTACCCCGAGGCCCACTTTTGAAAAGTGGCGCAGAGCCAGGGGCTAGTTAAACAATTATCTGCTTTGGCTGTCACCGCTTTGTTATTACCGCTCCTCTCCAAATGACAGAGCGGGGTATGTCATCTACATGTGATGGTTAGTAGCTTGTGAAAAACTACAAAAAATAGCATCAGAATTAATTTGCACATCGCAACACAAACACATCTATACACGTCTATTAACCTAATACATCTATGTTCTGTGGGGAAGGGCTTAGGTACCTGCCATCGAGGGAGCCTTAAGACCTAATTTTTATTATAATGGAGATAAAGTTAAGGTTCAGACAGGAAGACGACTTCTCATCACTGTCAATAATCATAAGAGATTTGAATCACCGGCAGTTACTACATTCAACCAATCAGGGTCTGCTATCAGCTCCCATCTCCTCCGGTGTGAGGTCCCATCTCCACCAGTCCCAGGACCCATCTCCACCAGTATCAGCTCCAATCTCCTCCAGTGTCGGGTCCCTTCTCCACTAGTATCAGCTCCAATCTCTACCAGTGTCGGCTCCCATCTCCACCAGTATCAGCTCCAATCTCCTCCAGTGTCGGCTCCCATCTCCACCGGTATCAGCTCCAATCTCCTTTAGTGTTAGGTCCCATCTGCACCGGTACCAGCCCCGGTCTCCACCAGTCCCATGACCCATCTCCACCACTATCAGCTACCACCTTCACCAGTACCAAGTCCCATCTCCTACAGTATCAGCTCCAATCTCCTCGAGTGTGAGGTCCCATCTCCACCACTATAAGCTCCCATCTCTTCAGTACCAGCCCCATCTCCACCAGTGCCAGGACCCATCTCCACCAGTGCCAGGACCCATCTCCGCCACTATCAGCTCCAATCTCCTTCAGTGTTAGGTCCCATCTTCACCAGTACTAGCCCCGGTCTCCACCAGTCCCATGACCCATATCCACCACGATCAGCTACCATCCTCACCAGTATCAAGTCCCATCTCCGCCAGTATCAGCTCCCATCTCCTCCACTGTCAGGTCAGAGTAAGGTCCCATCTCCACCAGTCCCATGACCAATCTCCACCACTATCAGCTCTCATCTCCATCAGCGTTAGGTCCCATCCCAATTGCTGTTCCAATTTTCATGGACTTAATTAACTCTGTTTTTTTTGATCCATGTTGTCGTCCGATGTTTATAATTTTCCATGTACATGTTGTTGTTTGTTTCTATGTTTATGTTTTTTCCATGTACATGTGGTTGTTTGGTTCTATGTTTATTTGTCTGACCCGTGGTGATTCTCCCCCTCTTGGAGTAGTGATCAGTTGTTTATAGACCCAAACATGGTAAAATAGTTCACCAAAGAGGGGGTTTGGTGGTGGCTCTCCATCACCAAAAACGGTGCTCTTGTCATCGTACAGTTTCGTCCACAGGACAGAGTTATTGCAGCAGTTCTTGACGATTTAAGAATTAATAAAGAGTTGCATTGCAGGTTGAGAACTTGAACTCCACTTGCAGACTAATGCAGTCCTAGATGCAATGCCATACAAATAAAATAATAAAAATGTTAGGTCCCATCTCCACCAGTACCAGCCCCCATCGCCACAAGCATCAGACCCCATCTCCACCATTACGGGGTCCTATCTCCACCAGTATCAGGTTCCATCCAGTTATTTGGAGAGGTCATCTAGAAGAGCTCCAGCTCTCCATCACCACCAGCCTCAGGACTCCATAGGGGGAGATCTATTCTAATGCTTCTCTTAAATCTCTACGTTCTAAACATTTCCATTGAATCATCTGATGGAATCGTTTGAATATTGTTTTAAATGTTATGTTCATGTCAACTCACTGCACACAAGCAATAAAATAAACGGACTGCCTTGCATCTCCATACCTGAAACTTAATGGCTGGCCTGGTTTCTTTCAAACTTTCACACCGGAACGACCAGGTAGCGGCTCCCGAGAGCCTCCAGACATGACCGACAGACCAAATTCTCCGATCTATAAGCTCCTTACGATGTACTGCCCAGGTTTTTTTTTTCAAGGACCAGCAAAATGTCCATACTTATTCATGAGGCAGAGTCATGAATAGTCATTCGCTGGGAGAGGGCAGGGCCCAAAAGTTTATGTAAATAGAGTGAAGATAGTGTTGTGAAGTTCTTACTGCACTTTTTGGTGGTGCAAGACCCTTAGACCGCAGAACACGGTGGAAGAAAATAAACGTGTGAAAATGAAGGCAAATGATTTTTTTTTTTTTCTAAGAGGTCAGGCGGTCAACGACAGCGTTCGGCAGCGTCATCCTACACCTCCACGACCACTTAGTGAAACGCGGAGAAGCAGATCAGCTGTCGTTCCACTAATCTTCGGTAAAATGTGACCGTGTTAAAAACGTAGCGCTCCTGATGATTGCTGTAATCATCGAGATTGAATGAACTATTTACAAATTGTTCCCAGACGCCGGGGTTTTTCATGCGTTTAACAAAGATGGAGGCGGTAGATGTGAACTGTCTTTCCAACCATCGTCGAGCAAACCGATCATGGGGTTTTAACGATATTTGCCCCCTCTCTTAATCATAGTAAGGTCAGCCATAATTACCATAGATTGAAGCCATTTATTCACTCTCTCTGAAGCCCCTATCAAGATGTTCTCTTCTTGACAATACACTACATCAGTATTTGTTGTCAAGGGGCCGTTGCTTTGCCTCTCTCTCTCTCTCTCTCTCTCTCTCTCTCTCTCTCTCTCTCTCTCTCTCTCTCACAGCCTGTCCAAACAGATGATTATTGGAAATCTCTGTGTGCCTCGGTGTATTCTGTTGCATTCCATGCCGTAGGGTTTTGTCCCCGTCTTCAGAACAGGAATTCAAACTGTTTGTGATACAGAAACATCAGTGAGAAACTGTGAGGGCCTGTCTTCTGTCAAACGGGGGTAAAAGTGGAGGAGAGGACCCTGTATAGAGAACAGTATTCCTTATCTATTGTATACCCTTTTGGAAGCACATTCTGTTGCTGATCTGGTGAGATAAAAAGCTTCGTTGCCATCGTTCATGTATTTGATTATGACAAATTAGTAAAAAAAATGAATGTTTGTGATAGCCATATGAGAATATGGGAGAGAAGATAATTTAGCGAGTAGATTCCCTCATGTTTGAAAACTCAACTGCGCTCTGACATACGGAGGAAGTATTCTGCACCATCTTTCCATTTGGATACAGAAAAAAAATGTCACGGTTACAGACGCTTTCATTTTAGTTTCTTTTCTTATTCATTTTCCTCACGTGTGAATGGTTTGTATACACCATTCCAGACGGACAATGTTTGTCACCTTGGACAAACTGGATGACATCCCTGGCCGGTTGCCTCCATCCATCCTCCGCCGTCTCCTGCGTCACTAGCTGCCCCACGCCCCACCGCCAGACGCACCTCCTCCGATCGGACAGCTCATGATAAACGTCGATCCTGGATTTCGTCTGCCCCTCTGGGGTACATACAGCCCCGACACCCACCTCCATCTGTTCCTCCGCCCACACTTGTGGGCTCGTCAATGGTCCCGGCATCGAAATCTCCGAAATGCAGAGATTTTTTTGTTACAGAGGAGCATTGGTGTGCGAAATAGACTCTGTAAATCCCGTCAATTGTCTGCGATCATCATTCCGCCGCCAAGATGACTCTTCACGTCACGTCTCTCTTTAGAAAAAATCATAACAACTGAACCTGACTGGGCTCCAGACTAACCTAGCAATGGTTCTCCCTAATGAACATTTTCGGAGCACCAGCACAAAGTTTCGGAGCACCACTGAAATCGACATGCGACGCAACAACTATTGCAGTGACTATTGCAGTGGGACGTATAACCTACTGTACGGTTGAGGAGAATCATACTGATTTAATAAATGTTATTTAAAAATATAAAATTATTCTAAAATGATTTCATTTAATAAAATAATAAACCCTGTATCCTTGGGGGAGGACGGAGCTAACACGGAGCCGTGGAGCTCCACGCTCCAGGCAGGGAGGAGGGGAGGGAGAAGCAATATTGCAATCTTTGGGGATTTTAACCACGTCACCCTGACAAAAATACTGGCAACGTTCTCCCAGTTTGTGAAGTGCCCCATTAGGGAGAACAAAAGAAGAGTTGTTTGTATAGTCGTTGTAATTGTTGTTGTTGTAATAAATTAGAACATAAAACACTGTATTATCGCTTTTATTCTTTTTCAAAAATAATAATAATAATAATTATTATTATTATTATTATTATTATTATTGTTATTATTATTATTAGCGGTCCAGCCCTATTGTTATTTTTTTGAAGCCCTTATTGTTATTGTTTGTATTATAATATTCGCTTTGAAGCCTAAAACTATCTGGAACACCAATGTTGGCATAACACACGAACACGTCTTGTTTGAACTCGCTCTCACAAAGACCTCGTGGTTGAAGTTTTATCCAAATTGATCCACTTACAGTAGGGTATTAGCAAGAAAATAACCAAATCTTGAGCGATCCAGCTAAAACTATCTGGAACACCTACCATAAGCTACGAACACGGTTGAGGTGTTAAACCGCTATGTCACAAGGACCTTGTGGTTTAAATTTCATCCACATCGATCCACATATGGAGCAGATATTAGTGAAAAACCGAAAAACTTTGACCTGAAATATCCAATTGGTTTCGGTTAACTGGCACGTCAGACGTCTCGTTCTAAAATGAACAAGATGAGATTTACAGTAAGACTGTTTAACCTCATCATATAATTAACTATAAATAAACGGATTCCGAATCCTTAAAAATCTGTCAGCGCGTCGAAAACACTGAAATGTGCGACTGAGTGATGCGTTCAAGATCCAGTGAGGCGTCGGAAAAATAGTAATAATAGTAATAATAAAACTGTTAAACACACCCAACACCACTAAATTGGACCCTGTGTCTTGCTGCCTGCAGCTATATGTATTATGATTATGATAATGATAATTATTATTCAGGATAGAACACCCAGGCAGAATAGGGACGTCACGCGTCTACATCTTCATTGTTGAAAACTTGAAAACAAGAAGCTGTAGCCTACTTTTGAAACCAAATAAAATAATGTTGCACAATGTTGTCAATATGACTCAGTGTGTCTGAGTGTGATCACAGCAAGCTCCTTTCCCACCTGGAATGCGTAACAGGCTGGACCTTGAAGCAGCGAAGGGACTCAGTTCCCTCTGCTGCTTTCTGGTCCCACAGCCCTCGTCCCCGGATACAAAAACCCTTACCATAAGTTATTAAATCAGTGTGATCATTTTCAACCTGTCCGATACCGTCTGCCTCCGGAGAATGAACGTTCTCCACTCGTACTACCACTCGTTCTACCTCTCCACGTTCGCTAACTGGAAAAGACATGTCTAGTGTCTAAGTAGCATTCTTGAGAAGAAAAAGAATAAAATGTAAGAAAACGAAGTATCTGTCTCTACAGAGACAGGTCTTTTTAAGAGGAAAAAAACGGAATATCTAAAATGTAACATGTGACTCTGTATGTCTCTGTCGATACTGGACGTGTTTCAGTTCCTCGTCTTTGCAGCTGAGCCCCACGGTTCGGATTTGACTGGCATTTTTGCAAATATATGTATTTTTTTCTTCCCGAAAACAAATCATTTTTGATATATTCGTGCAAAATAGGAAATCGTCAAAACCAACTGTTTGCGCTTTTTTTGGATTGGGCTCCACCCCTACTTAGAGGCAATGCTACTGCTGCCATTCCCACACACTTCCATTCACAGTGGTACCGACATTTTCCCAAATGATACTGGATCGAGAGTGGGGAAATTTAGGGAACGACTTTTACGGATCATCGACACCGGCTACTTTTCCTAAATGACGCCAACACGGAACGTATCCAGTCGTCTTTTTTTCACGGCTTTCAGTGCAAGTGAGAAAGGGGCTTGATTTGATAACAACTTTGACGAATGCCGAATGGTCAACATTCAAGCACTCTGCTGCCACCTAGCATCTGCAGACTACACACTCATTTACTGGCAGCGATGTGGCGACGGTACGGGGAAGGTGTCCGTTGAAACCAATGCCATCTATACTAGAGCTGGGCCCCTCTGAAGGCAGGCCCCTGAGGTTGGGCCTTCTAGCTCTTCCACCCTGACTCTGTACAGCCTCCTTGACATCCAACTCCTCCAAGCTGGTTCCCTAAAACATATTCTAATCAGGATCTCCACTGTACTGTGTCCACATGCAAAAAAAAAATGACATTTGAATCTGAAAATTAACATTGTTGAAAAAAAATGCAGTGTTTCAGCAGAAATACATTATTTTCTCAAAAAATGTTGCGCACCACTCTGTGCACTAAATTTTCTTATCCGTCAGATGAGCAGGTGCAGGGACAGTTTTATGTTCATTAAAAATAATAATAATAATAATAATAATAATAATAATAATAAAAAATAATAATAAAAAAAATAATAAAATTCCCGCACAGCGCACCACGGCCCGGGAAGGAGCACTGGGTCTCACAGGGCGGACGTTGGGTCTAAACAATTGTTTAATAAGCCGTTTTGTTTTTTGTCTTCTCCGTTTTTTGTGGCCGCTTTCTGAAATCTCACAAACAAGGATAAAGGGCGGAGGAGCAAAAAAAGGATCAAAGCATGTAATCATGCCGGAGAAAGGAGCCTTTTGGCTTGATCGCCCAAGCCTAACGCTCAATAATACAACCAGAAAGTTGGTCAGATTGTGACATTTAAAAATTTTAATATATATAAGAATGGACTCAACTGTATTGGTTTTTGCAAAAGGAATATTCAAACGTGACTTTTTTTTTTGTCAGTGTCGACAGCCCTAACACACATATACACACACACACACACACACACACACACACACACACACACACACACACACACACACACACACACACACACACACACACACACACCAATTCTCACTCCTCCCTTGTGTTTCACATGACATACGATGGAAAAAACAAAACAAAAGTCTGAATATTTGTCACGCTGATGCTCCTAGTTATAAGATTTAGTAGCACTATCTCCAAAAGTGGTCGTAAAATGTGACTAAATGGTCGCAGTCTGGAGCCCAGTGTGTGATTTTATAGACCTTGTCACTATCACATTGAAAACAAAAAAGAAAACGATGATATCATGACCAATCCCCTCTCCCTGCTTCGGTGACATAAACTTGAGCCACATCCGTCAGCTCCACATCTGGCTCCGCTGCCTTTTGGGCTCGCAGAGACCTTTTTGCAAGGGATGGCCGCCACTTTAACAGGTCAGGTACAAAACTCTTTTAACCTGGTTCCACCACTAGCTGATATACATTTTGGTCTGGTGCCTCCTGACTTTACCTACAGAAATAGCATTCCCGTTGTTATTACACCCAGACCATATATCACCCCGTTCACTGTCTATTGCCCTTCTCCAGCCATCCATCACCCTACTGTCTCATAAAAAAATGTTCTGATTCACATTAAATGTAAACCCAGGCGATCTTTATAGCCCACCTCACATCTACATTTTGTTTTGTTTAACGTCAGAAGAAAAGAACACCTCTCTCTTTGTCTTCGTTTTGTTTTTGGCAAAATATTTTCATTGAAAACAGTGTTGGACGACATAAAAATGAGCACGTGGATGTACATTTTAGAAAGAAAAAACGAAAGTGAAAGTAAAAGTACAAAACCCCAAGAACCCGACCCCACCAACATTCACACATACATAAAAGTGAACCTAACACATCAGCCCTTAGTCTGGCAGGACCTGGAAGTCTGCAAAGTCTGATAAAAAAAAAAAAGGTTGCCATATGTGAAATAACTTTAATAACCAGTGTATCGTCTCATTGTATATTTAATTTTCTCAAGATTTAGAAAAACTCCAAAGGGGTTCCACTGCAGGATAAGGCGACGTCTGGCTCTTCAAGATGTGAAACTAATCATTTCTTTTTGCACAGAATTGAATCGACTTGACTCATCCGCTCAATTTGAAGTCCCAAAGATGGCAGTCAATATTAGAATAACTTGACCAAAAATGATGTGACCGTGGGCAGAAGGGGAACATACAGTGTGGCTCAAATGACAACCGGATTCAAACATCCATCACATTTTATCCTCTACCTCTGGGTTATCATCAGACAGCACGAGAAGATTTCTGCGAAAGCAAGGTCCTGTCACAAATGCACCCATCCTTGGCAAAGTGCCACTCTGACACAATTGGTTAAAAAAAATAAAAATACGCAACTTTTTACGACACAAACTACCTTGAAGGGCGCTCAAAAATTATTTGTGGTAAGGCGCTGCGATGGCGCAATATGTCAGTTGTGCGTAAATGGCAAAAATCAGCGATAGGAAAGATCATTTCCGCATTCAAAATGTCACCCGGGGGGCTTCTTCTTCGCCGCTCGCATTGTTCCCGCTGCTCCCTCACGAGATGCTCCCTGCTGCAATCATTTTGTCTCAAAAATCGATAGAAACAAAGAAAATTAGGCAAAACGTTCATTTTAACAACATTAATCCACCCAATCAAAGAGAGGCAGGTTATTCCATTCACTTTGGTTAGGAGCCGGGTTAAGTTGGCAGAAAAAAAGTCCCAAAAATGTGCGTTTCGCACTGATACCAAGACACTTAAATCCAGAATGAGTGACGTTAAAGGGCAGGAAGTTGCAAACCTACTGCGTTAATGGGGTAACATTCATCGTTTTGAAGACTCTTTTGGCCTGTGGTTCGATAGCCAAGGTGAAGCTAGATGGTGATAAAGGGCAGCCCTAACGTGTCCCGCGTTCTAATGCAAAGAATTCAGAGTGAATGTCGCTTGTTTGAACACTAGCTTATGGCCATGTGTATAATAATCTCACCCAACTAATGCATTTATCTCCAAAACCAATTTTATTTTAATACTGCAACCCCGACTCTACCCTATGGAATGCCTTCTCAGCATCCAATGAGATTGCAATCTCAGGTGAATTGTAAGCGTGTGCTGAATGAATCGTATTTAAAAGGGTGGGAGTGTCAAAAAAAAAAAAAATTACGTCCTTTGATTAAACCATTGTTCCTCGAAAAAAATAATACGAGGCAAAACCCTCTCTTAGAGGAGAGCAATAGTTTTAGCCCTTTACATCTGCATTTAAGTAAAGCCAGAGGTCTATAAGAACCGCAGGAAATGGGATCAGTACCACTCTTTAAAAGAGCAGCTTCTGAAGCTTGAGTCAGTGTGGAAGCTAACAAAACATTTCCCAGAGATTCATTATACATGAGTGAACAATAGTAAAGGTGCCAATTTATCAATAAATGTCTTCAAAAACTCTATTGGAAATCCATCAGGACCTGGGGCTTCATTCGATTGCATTGCTTAAATTGAAAAGTTTGATTCTCGGAGGGAAGCTGCGGCGTACAATTCTTTCGCACGGTCAGAATCAGCGGCAGGATTTCCAGGATTAAACCGGGAACTGATTCATTTTGGTAGTATCCGGAGGAGACGGTGATTTGTACAGGGAAGAATGAAATGATTTGAATGCGGCGTTAATTCCCACCAGATCCGTAACGGTTATGTTGGCATCGTTATTGATTTGGGGCATCAGGCGTGAGGTGGACCGACGTTTCGACTTGCTGTGCCAGTAATCGATTTGCTGAACAGCCAGAACTTCGGTCCAAACTTCGCCTGAAGATTAAGACACATCTTAAATAGTTCTGGAGAGGGATCAGATGCCCGTTCTCGATCACAGCTACTAACTTTTTTTTTTTATATTAGTATAGGAGGAGTATGAAATAATCTGTCCTCAGAGAAAAGCTTTCAGCGACTCCCAAAGTAATGAGTAAGATGTAGATTCATTTTGATCAATAGAATTTGAAACTAATTGCACAGAATGGTTTATCTGCCAACAGTAAGGGGTTGAATCTCCAAAGCGGGGGGAGTATATTTGTGTGTAGATAACTGAATTTCAAGAAATAATGACGCATGATCAGATATTAGAATGCATGAATAAAACAACACACACGTTCAGACTATTATCTATGAAGGAATCATCTATTCTGAATATGATTGATAGTAGATTCTTTATTTATCACAAAGGAAATGGTGGACGGTTCAAATGGTGGGCAGTGAAATGAGTTCTCTGCTTTTAACCCACCCTGGCTAGTCTTTCCTCCGGGGGGCAGCCAGGAGCAGTGGGCTAGGACGCGACGCACCCGCGGACCAATGTTCTGCATGTTTTTGGTGGGGGTCCTAACTGAGGAGGAAAGCCCATGTGAGCACGGGGAGAACATGTCAACTCCACACAGAAAGGCAACCTAATCAGGAGATACCCTCCGGAACGCGGTGCCAACAGCGCCCCAGGCGGGAATCGAACCCAGTATGTGATGTACCTGGGAAAAGAAGGAGAACCTTTTGGGTGAGGGATTACAACGTCTCTAGTGGTCAACAAAACCACTCTGGGTCATGAAATAAGAGAACGTTTTAGACAGAGATTATTGGGATATAGTGCAGGGACGAAGACAATCTAACATTGGGTCAAACACACCATTGAGATCACGCCTATTTAAATGAAAGTATTATATCATGGAAGACCATACCATGAGTTTGTTCTTCACAGTGTAACCTAAGGCATTACAAGCCAAAATTGTACAGTATAGAGACAGAAAACAATAAAAAAAAAATAACAAGGGTTCTCTTACATTTACTCAAATCAATGGATTCATTTAAAATCACAGCTGACTGATTTGGAATTATAATCAAAATATTTGTTATGCTATTGAAATATCCAACATAATACACTTTTTTTGAAGTGTCGCACATCTATATGTGTGCTGGTACTGCATGGGGGAAGTTTTGACCAAAAATGCATGAGAAGGCCAATCATAAAATCCTAAAGTAAACAATGACGATAGTAAATAAATAAGCATAAAAATCAAACATTCATACCATACTAAGTAATCTATTAGAGAATTCAACATCAACAAAGTTAGGTGAATAGATATTTACGAGCAACACCTTTATTTGCATTAATGTATCTGCAACTATAAAATATCTTCCATATTGATCAGCAATAACATCAGTAGATATAAATTTAATTATTTTATTAATTCAAATAGCAACCCCACTTGCTTTAGAATTCAAATCGGAGTGGTAGACCCGACCTATCCAAGGAGACTGCAGCCTATGATGATCTTTAAGTCTAAGATGAGTCCCCTGCAAAAACACTATGTCAGAGTTAAGCAGTTTCAGATGACTTAAAACCTTGGATCTTCTTCTTGTGCCCATACCGCATATGTTCCACCTGAGAAAAAGAATTGCGTGCCCGAACCAAGAGTGCTGGGCTTTAAATTAGCAGAGCACATTTATGTGTAAAATGGAAAAAAGTAAATAAAAATACATCCGAAAAAAGCCAGAATGGTTCACCCACCCCCCAACCCACCCATACGGGGTCACACATATGGGGGTATGCCCCCATATACATGCGCTCACACACACACACACACACACACACACACACACACACACACACACACACACACACACACACATACACCAAAAAAAGTCAGCAGTGTAAGAAAGGGAAAACAATTGTTGCCACATAACCGTGGCACCAACTCGGAGAATAACCTGAGCTAAACCTAAAAGATAACTCCCACAGACTCCAAAATGTGTAGTAATTGGCACAAAATACTAAAGTACCCCATATTGGCTTTGACATGAATGTAATAGAATGTAATATAAAGAGGTGTGTAGAGATGGGTGCCGAGACCCGGTTTTAAACCTGGTCTAAATTACTAAATTATTAAAGAGCATAGCATGGATAAGCTCCGAGGTTCCCAGTTCTCTTAATGGTGTTGGAGAAATTAAAAAAATAGATTTTCTATTTATTTAGGCTACATAAACGGAATCTTGCACCTTTTATCTCTCCAACCCTGTTGCTAACTTGCAATAAGATCAAGATATTCGTCTAAGAAGCATTTTCGCTATTCCTAATTATCAGGAGCTACATCTCTCTCTCTCTCTCTGCCGTTCCATGTGCACGAGGGGGCGCATGGAATCCATCATCACAGCATTATGGATTCTACAGTATAATCGCGATTTGTTCAAAACAATGTTGTGGCGGTTGCGACTAAGAAAGTTGAAGTGGTGTTGATTCCCTGCATCATTTGTTTTTGTTTTTTTCTCTTGAATAATATAAGTGATAAATAAGCCATTATCACACATCAATTTCAATTCAAACAAATGCTAAACTAAATGTTAATGAACATCAAATGTAATCAAGTATTACATGAGATTATTGTAACGTTTTGTGTTGAAACATCACCCATTTACGAGTCACCATCACCAATTATGAGAAGTGGATTTGATAGTGAGAACTGAATTCATTTTCAGTGAGGACGAAATATAGTTTAAGAGCAAATTAATTCAATTACATGGTATAACATTCATTCGAGTTTATTGGAATTAAGTTCCATAGTAATAAATTCAATTTCAAATCAAACAAAACAAACAAAAAACAGAACAAATTCAAATTACGAGATTCAAATTCAGTGTTTTAATGCAACTATTCATGTTGAGCTATCCAAATATAAATTATTCAAATTCAGTTTCTAATCACACATATTTCTACAAATAATACTCAGGCATGCTGATATAGGTGAATGATCAATCCTAGCGTTGCTTGACCTGAGTGCCGCTTTCCACACTAATCATACAATAAATTTTAATTGACAGACTGAGAAAATGTGTTGTTTTAAAGGGCTTTAGAGTGCTTCTTGTCCTAATTAATAGGTAGAAAGTAGCTACCTATATGTAGAGTCTTTACAGTCTCTTTTGTACGGGGTTCCTCAAAGATCGATTCTGGGACCTTTATTGTTTTCCTTATGCATGCTTCCCCTGGGCCATATAAATTGCGGTTTTAATTGTATCTCCCATCACTGCTATGCTGACGATACACAACTTTAATTATCCATTAAAGCCAAATGATCATAGTAACATAGCCATCCTGCATGACTGCAGACCACCATCAAATAATAAATCTTATAACTTTCTCCAGTTAGATTCTGACAATACAGAAGTCCTGATGATTGGCCCCGATCCCATTGCAAATAATATTCTTCAGTGTCTTGGCCCACCCGCTACAAATATCAAAACCACCACTAAAAACCTGGTTGTCATTTTCATTTCTCAATTGAAGTTTGATTGACACGTTACTAAAGTAGTTCGGACATGATTCTTTCAACTGAGAAACATTGCAAAAATCAAATCCTTATCGACTTCAAAAGATATGGAGTGTGTCATTCATGCTTTGGTGACGTTACTGTAATTCTCATGCCTTAGTAAACGGACAACGGCACGGCTGCAACTGGCTCAAAATGCAGCCGCGAGGCTCCCGACTAAGACCAGACACAGTGCTCACAGAACTCCCATGTTGGCTTCCCTGCACCGCCTGCTGGAGCCCTACACAGTAGGATTGATTTTAAGATCCTTGTGATCACATACAAGGCGCTCCACGGATTAGCACCAAAAGACATGACAGAATTGCTGAACCCTTACAGTACAGCCGAGTGAGACCTCTCAGGTCATCTAATTAGGGACTTTTTGCTGTGACCTTCCCTAGACGAGCAAGCAGAGGTGACCGTGCTCTCGCGGTCTGGGGCCCCGACACTGTGGAACCGCCTCCGTTTTAAACAACTAATAAAAACTCTCATTTACAAGTCGGCTTTTCTATAACACATATAACATACATAAACAGTACATACTATAGACACACATATTATGTGTATCAACTATATGTATATGTACTGTATGTTTTAAGTGTGTCCATCTTCAATATTTGTGAGTATTCAAATTTATTTAGCATTTTTTTATATATATGTGTGCTTTTATATTTATATGTGACTTACTTTGTAACTCCATGTTTTGAAAAGTGCTATATAAACACAATTTTACTTACTTACATTCATGGTGCTTGTAAAATATTGTGATGCAGTTAAATGATCTGAGTCCATACTGAAACTGCTATCTGCCTTCTCTTCTGTGTCTGTACATTGTCTCGCTAAATGTAATTCACTGAAAAATATTTCCCCACTAGGAAAATAAATTAACAAATTAATTGGCTTTGTGAGTTTTAGCCATTGACAGGAGAGACAGAGAGAGAGAGAGAGAGAGAGAGAACACACAGGAGAATTTGTAGAGACATTTTTTCAGGACCAACCAGAAACAATTCTAGAATATCACAATCAATATGCAGAGAGATGTGATCCCATGACTGTGACTCCAGTAAATGCATATTTTTAAATATATTTTTTACAATATCATAAGAATAAGCATGGGATGCAATGAAGAAGTAACTTTGGAAAAAATGACATTCCTATTTACTTCAAAATTTTAAGTTGGTTCTGTAGATCAGTGGTTCTCAACGTGGGGTTTGGGGACCACCAGGGGTCCTTCAGGAAATTCCATGGGGTCCACATTAAAAGTTCAAATCCGCAATTATGTAATTTAGAAGATGTTGGCACCATTAGGCAAATATGAATGTTTTGATCATCCATTCTCAGGTTGGTTTCTGTTAGAGACAAACTCTTATCAATGGCCTATCATGGCCTAATGCGTATCGAATTGAGGGTCCTTAATATCAAAAAGCTTGAGAATCATAGCTTTAGATTGTTCTGCACCCAACCAGAAGGGGGCCACAGTGAGACCTCCTTATGGTTTTACTCTTAAACACCAGTCTTACCCCTCTGATTTTGGTTGGGCATCCGGTTTAGAACCCTTACTAAATTTGACGTTCTGATTACCAACAATCGCTAGCCTCCCATTCCGAAGTGTAAAACAAATAAACCTCTTCTTCTTCCTCCTTGGGCTGCTCCGTTTAGGGGTCGCCACAGCGGCTCACCTGCCTCTAATACCTTCTGTTCTGCGCATCTTCCTCCCTTACACCACCCGCCTGCGTGTCCTCCCTCACCACATCCATAAAGCTTCTCTTTGGCCTTCCTCTTTTCCTCTTGCCTGGCAGCTCCATCCTCAGCATCCTTCTCCCGACGTCCCAATGTCCAAACCATCTCAATCTGGCCTCTCTTCACTTTTCCGCCAAACTCTCCAACCTGAGCTGTCCCTCTAATGTACTCATTCTTAATCCTGTCCGTCCTTGTCACTCCCAATGAAAATCTCAACGTCCTCAACTCTGCCACCTCCAGTTCAGCCACCTGCCTTTGTGTCAGTGCCAACGCCTCTAAACCGTACAACATAGCTGGTCTCACAACCGTCCTGTAGACCTTCCCCTTCACAAAAGAAAGACAAATAAACGTCAATAAACCAAATAAAAATTATAGTATAGGGCCATTGCATCCTACTGAAAAAAGCGAAATCCCCGATTGACCTGGCAACATTACCTGAAATGGTAAATGTCCTCAAATAAGCAGTAGAACATTTTTTCCCCCTGGTGATATGGTGTGTGCACTCTACAGAGGGTATGATGAAGGTACAGGCTGACGAATCAACTCACTTTCCTGCCGAACTTTCCTTACTCAGCTTTCCTTACCCTAACAAAACCTGGCAACCTCTCCTGAGCTCCCCAGTCTCAGCTCTGTAAACCGAGCAGCGACGACAAAACCCTGAACTCGGGAGACTCACTGACTCAGGTTCCAAAAAAACATCAACTCAGCGAGCCCCAGAGTCTCAGAATAAGGACCCAAAAGCCCCAAACTGATCACACACAGACAACCTCCCTAACAGTGTGCATATTGTCCAAAACTGTTGGGTTGTGTTGGCAGCTGTGTGCTCCGGGCACTTTGAATGCCAGGAGATTGATCCAGAAACAGATCCGCAGATCGATAGTAAAATAGATCGCTCTACAGCAAGACTTTGTTCTAACTGATCATTAAAACTCTGGAAACCGGAATTATTATCGTACAGATGTCACTCTTTATATCCTGGCATGATGTGGTCCTCTGTGTAAACTTGCACCCGTTTTTAGTTTTTTTTTTTCAATTTCCAAAATCAGCCAAGTCATTCCTACAAGTCATTTTCAAAGAGTTATAACCCTGAGAAGCAAACATCTGATAAATTAAATGACGCTATCGGCTTCCGGGGCGCTTTTCGGATCAGGGTCAATATTAATTCCTTTTGTGAAACTTCTCCCTGGGCATAATTCAAAGCAAACGTTTGTAACAGGATGTACGCGGCTTGTACATTTAAGTTGTATGATCCCTCTGGCTGGTATATAATAATTTATCACTATCGAGAGAATTAGCACCAGCATTCTACATCCTAACGCAAAAACACAGTGCAACTCATCTACGTCAGGCAGAACGATGGACAATAGAGGCATGAGGTGCTGAGCTGCTTCCAGCCTCCATTCCATCTCCCCCTTTCTCTCCTCCCTCGGTGGATTACAGTTATTTATATTTATTATATATTAACTATCTGATTTATGGGACACCATGAGTCTCATGTGCAGCAACAGGGACATGATGTGAAATATCATGGACAGAATCATTGAACATATGAATCTAATCGTATACACTTATTTACCTGTACTTCGGATTGATATTGTACAGTCAGAGTTATCTGCCACTTCTCATGCATCTCTGTGATCCTTACCATTAACCTGTGATATTTGAACGTTGTATATTGGATTTGCACCTTGATATTATAACCACTATGTTTTTGGAGATTTGAATATCTAATCACTGCAGCTTCCTGTTAACATGTGACATTTCTGGCATTTGTACATTTGGTTGCACCTTACAGATAATCTTTAATTCATGACCAGTACGGTAGCTGCTACTTTTGGCATTGTGTTATATTGGAACGGCACATTATTGTTAACTAGTTTACATTTATATTCATGATACATACCACTAACCTGTGACATTTCCAGCTGTACATTTGGTTATTGCGCCTTAATGATGTGTTTTATTTGTTATATTGTTTATTTTGTATATTTGCACTCCTTTCCTACTTTGTACTGCACAATAATTTCCCTCGGGATGAATAGAGTAATATCTTGTCTTATCTTAAAAGGCCTCACATACTGTATACATCTCTGAGATGGTCCTTCTCCGTGCAGCAGGGCACACACATTCACACCATTATATTCCAGCAACGCAAATTAAAAGCTTTGGGCCCCGAGCTTAATAAAAGCATTATGCAGCCTTAAAAAGCTACAGATTAAAGCGAGGGGATGCCGGCTAGAGTTGCAAATGAAAACCCCTGCACAACTCCCTGTGGCACAGCGGGCTGCTCCTGCTTCAACCTTCCTTTCACTGACACTCAGAAGGACCTTCTGCAGGAATATCTGACGATCTGCAGCGAGTCTTAAAAATGTGCCCTGTAGTCACAGTGAAATAAGGGGAAATAGAGAGAAGGGTTTATGAGGTAATAATCCATGGTACATTGCACATTACATTTTACTGATTTGATCTGTAATACTCATTAAAATACTTTGGTAGAAGAAGACTATTTTTTAAATAAGCCAGTTATAAAATAATAATAATAATAATTATTATTATTATTATTATTATTTTTATTATTATTATTATTATTATTATTATTATTTATTTATTTTTTATTTTTTTAAAATTTCGATAGAGATTGGTCTTCAGTCGAGTTTTGCATATTAAACCAAATAGATAGTTAACGTGAAATGACATGATCGAAGGACTTACTCATACATTTTTTAACATCCTGTTGACAATTGTGGCTCATTTTTAGAGAAGTAGGTAGGAAGAGGTATATCGTTAAGCAAATTTAATTGTAAGGTAAAAGCAAACTCCAATCTCAAAGCTCGCCTCGCGGCGTTGAAGGCAACAGACAGCGACACACTTAACCACTCGGCAGAAACATCACTTCCAATCCGGCAAATATCAAGAATTAATTACGTTGAGCAAGTGGCGTGATTTTATCGCCCTCGGAAGAAGCCTCTCTCTCTGTGAGTGCGGGGCAGGTGGAGGTGAAGTCATCAACCTCTATTAATGCTCCATCAGGAGCCTCTAATGGACTGATAAATATGGAATTCATTCATGTTTGGTTGAACCCAAGGAGGACATTCTGAGCCCGCCGAGCGATGGAGCTGGACTTCACACTACAAAGCGGCTGTCAAACCCAAAACTTTCAAACGGGAGGAAACCCTGGGGGTGGAGGAAGGCAAAGAAAGCAATTATTGCAAGAAGAGTGTGCTGTAATTATTATTTTTTTTCCTTCTTGTTTTTGTTTTTCTGAGGTGGAAATGGCTAGTTCATTAGAAAATACATCAATTTTATGAACTTTTATAAGTTATCATTCTCGCTAATGTTACTGAAACGGAAATTATAACATTGGTGCTGCTCTTTTGTTTTATGAAATCTGGGTAATTAGTATCAATTTCCAGGCACAGATTATTGCATATCCATCGGATGCAAATGTTCATTTTGTTCATTATGTTTATTATCTGGAGACTTTGTAAACAAATAGACTGTTCAAAGAAAATGCAGAAAGTGGGAATAATGCTCAATTTGGAGCTTAATATTTAATACTGGATAACGAAAATTGTAAAACTAGATAAATTATTAAAATGTGAAAGTACACAAATTTTTGCAGTTTTGAGGCATGTTAATATGCACAGCCACAATGTGCAATCACTAGGAGCTGGAGCTAAAAGACCATTTTAGTGTTTTGAACACCTGTCCTTGCACGTGCACACACAGTGGGAATAGGACGTCTTTGAGGGGATCTTCCTGAAGAAAGTGTGCTCTGGAAAGATTATGCAAATGAGTGGACGTTGCAAACAGATTAACATGCAATTTGTCTGTGTCTCTAGAAAGTGGTGGACTAAATTAGGAACAACAGCAGGAATGCATTTGGGGTGTGTAATTAAACGTGAAACAACAGATTGCACAACAAAAAGAAAAAGAAAAACAAATTTGAATTGTCCGTTTTAGAAAATGAATCAATATTCTGAAAATACCTCGATTCTATTAAAAGAGGCAGGTCACAGCAGGTGGAAAAAGAGGGGAAGAACACTAAAGTACACTTCAACCAAGAGAGAATTTGATGAAAAGAACCACCGGTCAATATCCCAACGTCCCAAATCACAGTTGTCAGTATACTCGTGTTCAGGGGTGGACTGGTTTAATTTTCCTGTGGGGGGGTGGGGGGGGTTCACCTTGGGGCTGATATAAATTTTAATCAAATGAATAAATAAATAATTGCCCAACGACCCGCCCATAAAGCAGGGAGGCGACCCATTGGTTCATTTTCTATACTGACACTGGGCTGGCCCAATCACTTGGTCTCTTACTGGGCCCCACCCCTTCCCCTCCGTTTCTCATGCCAGATGCCCCGGCTCAGAGCTCTGCAGCTCGATCAGAGGGATTTTAACGGGGAGACTTTGTCAGAGGTTGATGTATCACAAGATAAACGCTTTTACTGGCAATGAGAATAAAAATCCCTGAGGAGGGCTGTACTGGCAGATATTTGGCCTGCAGGGCCCATAAGGCACAAATAAGGGACCTTGAAGCCTTAAATGCCTAATGCTCAACAACAATCAAAAGGTCAAACACACACATATATATATGGATGTGTGTGTGTGTGTGTGTGTGTGTGTGTGTGTGTGTGTGTGCGTGTGTGCGTGCGTGCGTGCGTGCGTGCGTGCGTGCGTGCGTCCGTGTGTGCGTGCGTGTGATTACAGCAATTCAACAATATAAGTTCTAAAACACAGCACACAATCCCACACGATGAGGCTGGTACTATACTACACCTGATATTGCACACTACCCTTGAGCATCTAACATCACACAGTACTAAGACAGAAAGTAGAAAACAGAAAATAAATTCAAATAAATCACATGAACAATGCCCCGTAAAGCCAACATGAGAACAAAACAAAAAAAGACAACAGCAACAAACGAATACACCTATCGGAAAAATAGAAACCGAACAAGTTCATCCTTGAAAAACAACATGTGCAATTTGTGCGTACCTTTGCTAATTAGGACTATCCTCGTCAACTATTAACTATTAGCTAGCAACTACTGAAATTTTTTCGATAAAAAAATAAAAGTATCATACATCACAATAACCTCATAAAAATGTATCATTTTTATTAACATGAATCAAAAAAAAACAACATATATATATTTATATATTTTTATATAAATGCTAACTAAATTCAAAAAACATTAATCTGTGAAAGGGATTATTGTTGTTAGAGTGGATTACTCCACAGCTCGTTATTTCCACTACTTAACCACTGCAGCCGTGGACTCCCTGTCCTTTCTCGGCAGGCAAGATGGCTTCAGGCAGCAGTACTAACACTGCAAATACAAATCTGCACATTGCAATGTTAAACTAAAATCCCATCAATAGAACATCGATGTTATATGAAACAAAACCTATGTGTCGTGATTCCATCTTTGTAACTTTGTGTATGTGCATTATGAATGTAGCGTGCAAAAAGATAAGTTATTACAAAACTAGGGAAAATATAAATCCGGTTAAAACTTAAGACCGCTTGGGCGCGGCGGGAGCGTCCATCACAGGGCAGTTAAAGGACGACGACCAAAAGCCTCAAACCAACTATCGGACAGAAATGTGACAAAAGACTCGGGTTGCCTTAGGGTCGGGGTACCTCATTTCAACAACGGTGTTTGTCGGCTGAATTTCCTAGATCTGAATGTAGAGAAAAGCAAGGGACTTGAAAGGGGGGCCCTCCGCACTGCAAGGTCTCGGCACAGCTCGGCACCACAGCAGCGGAGGGAGCGCCGGGGCGCCGTCTCGAGACGACCGGCCTTTGGAGCCAAACGTCAGTCAAAGACAGCTGTTTGTTCTTCCCCCAGAAACTCGGGAGACGGAATGCGAATCCACGAAGCCCCAGATGTGTTTTTTTTAAACCTGCGTCATTGAGGGTTGATGTCCAGTTTTAAGCGCTTGGTATGAGTCTATCGTTAACATCTGGGAAAACAACTGTGGAGGGTGATAATGTGGAGAAGCAAAATAACTGGAAAACAGGAAAGGAGCTTTACCAGGAGCGTACCACCAAGAAGGGAGAATAAACAACAGATCTTCCTTAAATCACTACTTTTAGGCTCCACCATCAGGGCGGGGATTCAGATGTTCACTCTTTGCGGATAAGAGGTCTCCAAATGGCTCTGAGCCAAATGACAAAGAACTCGGGGCTAAGAGGAACACAACGGCGCGGTTACAATTGACAGCCAACGGAAAAAGTTTTTTCCACCGTGTCCTTTTCTAACTATTGTTTTCCCGGTCCACTGTTCAGCCAACGGTCCACTCACCTGGAGGGTGTTTACTAGATAGTAAGCAGGTTGGAACGCCCTATTTGCTCACAAAGCCAGTAACAAATGACCCTCTGAGTAAATTGCATATGGAGAATAGTGGTTTGACTTCTTGGGAAAAAACCTCTCTGTCAGGGACTCTGGAAGCTTAGACAAGTTTACTTCCATGTTGACTACATTGATTTCTATATGTTTTGATATCGAGCATTATTAGTTTATTATAAGTATTATCCAGCTTATTCTACAGGATCAAAGTTACATATTGACACCTATGAGACAGACAGACAAACATCAAATCAATGGTGGACACAAGTGTATAATGCATTATGTCTTTACGTCGGCTAATTTGATAGTCCCTCGAAGGATATTTACTGTTACTTTTTCACATTTAGACTGTGCCCCGTTGGTCGGCTTTTGCGCACATTGAGTGCCTTGAGAAACAACAAACCTGTGTTTTTAACCATCGAATGATAAACATGAACCGCGGATTACCTCATCAATTTGCTATCGAGTGGAGGTAGAGCAGAGGTTTTGGTCTTTCCTGACATGGATATGTTAGATTTGTTCATCTTGTTAATATATGTGTTATATTATATGTAATTTCCCTGTGTTTGTCGGTGATGTGATCGTGGATTCCCTCAACGATTCCCTTGGTAATCATCATTATATTCATGTAAAAATGAACAATTTGTCAATGTTGACGAATAACTTTCTTTTTGCATGACTGAAATATTTTGATCATGTTCTCAGAGGACTACACGGGGGGTTTTGTCTGCATTATCTCCAAGAAAGCACCAAAGGCAACAAACAAGATGAGATTTCATCGTGACAATTACTCTCAGATGCCAAGACGGATAGAAAAAAAAAATGGTATTTCTTCATGCTTGCATTAATTTTCACAACAATATTTCCCCATACAACAATAATACAATATACAATTAGATTTCTTTACCTCCACTGGTTGAATTTGCATTTTATATTGGCAAAGTTGTCTCTTTTTTTATTTTCCCATTTTATTATCCCGTCAAGCATCTATTTGTTTGGTATCTGTTTATATCTATCTCAGCGTTCTGACGGCCCACTCTTGGTATTGGCAATGACTGACGACCTCTGCTATGTGGGATTCTTCCTTCTGTCCTTCTGTCTTCTTCAGGAACTAGTGTGTTGGTGTTGTGCGATTTGAGTCCGTAGCACTGCTTTTTCTCTTTGATATGAAGCAAGTAATGGCGGATGGAAATAAGAGAAAACATTTCGCTTTTGAGCATACTTCTATTGAAGTGGTCAAATCAAGGTGCTTTGCATATAGTGGTTTTGCACTGCACAGCCTTGATGTAAGTCCTCCATATTCCTCTTAACCAGACCCTTACAATGTAGAGACTGTCCCGCTGACGCCGATGGGGTAGTTATCCATCAGGCATAGACACACAGGGAAATGAGAACTATGCTAACAAATTCATTTTTATTGTGTTTGCCGTTTATGGCCAGTGATCTGCGACAAAAGTGCCCATAAATATATGAGCCATTCCTTTTCGTTTGCAAATTATTTTCATTCACCGACGGAGCAACTTTCATCACAAAGTCAATGTTGAGAGACCCTGACACTTCCAAGCACTCGGGTGGATTTATCATTCAGCTTCTCTGGAAGTACAACTTTTTTTCGACACTAAACTGTTCCTCAGACTTTAAAGTTCATTTTTCACTTGGCTCAAAAACTGCGGCGTGGGTGCAGTTTCACCTTTAGCCCCGGAAAGTATGTATGCAAAGCCACTCTGGGGGTGGCGTAGTGGTCACCTTGGAGGCGTAGCCGAGGTATTAAAAGATTAGGGGCGACAGCTCACCCCGTGGAACGCACTGGTTCGTGGCGTGCCACCACGTGCTCGGGCCGTAATTAGCTGGGGTGGCGGAGAGCGCCCTGCCGCTCCCGAGCCGGGCGCCGGTCAGCGGTCAACTCTGTGAAGCCGTGTCTCGCCTTTCCTCCCGTCACACTGAAGGTCGCAACCGCGGAGCGGCGCGGGCGGAAGAGTGGGGTCTTAGACACACACCACTGTGCGCAGACGCGTTCGCCGCGGCAACCTCGCAAGCGAGACAGAGGGTTTTAAGCTAAGGGCGGCGGGTGAATGGCGTGATGGGAGGAAAAGTTTGGGGGGCAGATTCAACTTCCTTCTCTTCTTCCGGCATCCTCCACTGCTTCGTCCCATCTCAGTGTCTGAGGGCCCCGCGTGGCGCCGAGCATTCATCATCATTGGGTCGACAGGAAGGGAAGTAGAGCAAGTAATGGGGAATGTCCACTGACAACATCGCTGACACTCAAGGTAGTGATGCTCCAAATAATAGGGACGTCTGTGCTTCCTGGGCGTCCGTCTGCCTTTGTTTGGCCTCCACTTGTTGTTTAATTGTTTTTTTGTTAGTAGAGCGGGCCTAAACTTAACGTAAACAAGCTTGCCACTGTATTCAAATATTCTTCCCACAATGTAGTTCAAATGAATGAGAGCCATTGTGATGCTTGTGTATCTTGCACGGATGTACCCGAATCCCGTTATTTGGGAAAGCACAAATAATGCGATGGGAACAGATTAGAATATTACTTCGACCCAAAGTTGCTTATTATTCGGGGGGGGGAGCCATGATTGACATTTGTGTGCGTCAGCGTGTGTGTGTGTCTGTGTGTGTGTGTGTGTGCGTGTGTGTGTGTGTGTGTGTGTGTGCGTGTGTGTGTGTTGTGTGTGTGAGCGAGCAAGTTTTGTGGATGGGGGCTGGGGATCAGAGAGAGAGAGAGATTGCAGGTTGTCATTTTTTCCGGCGATAGCGCACGGCTGAACTGAAGCTCCGTACAAATGTATCAAAAAATCCCTCAGCTGGCAGATAGGACTCCGCCAAGTATTTTGTGCAGAGAGAGAGAGAGAGAGAGGGTGAGAGAGAGAGGATTCTAGTATTTTTTTTGAGGGGGGGGCGCATGGTCCAATACTTTCTTTGGGGGGGTAACATATACACATATACGTATATATATATATATACATACACACATATATGTATCATGTATATGAGTATGTGTATATATATATACATATATATATATATTCAGCGCTTGAGGCTTGTGCCCGTAATTCTCTCCTCTCCTTATTCAAATGTTGGCTGGGGGGGCTCACAGCTTGAATATCCAATGACATACATTTGTCTGGGGGTTGCCATAGGGTTGCCGATCCGATTCCAGAGGTTCCAGAGGCTCTTGAGCAAAACCACGCTCTGGTTCCTTGTGTGAGGACGGAGGAAGGAGAAGGGGATGTAGACAAAAACATGCTGAGATTTTATAGGGATTTGATAGGGAAGAGAGGGAACATCAACAAAGGAGAGCGATAAAGAGAGAGCTATAAAGAGGCTTGCCTTCAAGGGCTTGACATTTCAAAATATCGCTGATTAAAATTGGGCATTTAATGAGGAAAAGTTATTAAATTTCCCTCTGAGACATCTTTTGTCACAGATAGAAAGAGGGAACTTTGTGCCTGAAGTTGATACAGTTGTCTCTAGTCTGAATCAATCCCATTATGGCTGATTTGGTGAACAATGTTACCTTCAAACATTTTGGTCACGATCATTGGCAACATGGCATCTACAGTAGTGCTGTTGGTTCTGTATTTTTTTTATTGTTGTAAAATTTGACAGCATCTTTTTTCCCGGACCAAATGACACGTTCATGTCCCTCCAATTTGCATACGTAATTTGTAAGAAAAGAAACATTGTCAATCAAGTAGGAACCTGTTAAAAAAAAACAACAGCGTTCACTATCACACTGTGGGTTATTTAAATTCAAGTGGAGCAGTGTGAAAAATTCTGATTAAAATGTGCCTCTTTATACAAGAATGTTGTAAGAAAGTTGTTCCTTGTTCTTTCTAATTATTAAATCTTTCCGATGGGAAGGGCACAATCACATACTCATCACAGAACTCAAATTCCACACCTCACAAAGAAGTGCATTTAAATACCTTGTGTGTGTGTGTGTGTGTGTGTGTGTGTGTGTGTGTGTGTGTGTGTGTGTGCGTGTGCGTATTTCCATTGCGCACTCGCAAACAAACATTTGCACGTAAACTGATATTTTTCACACAAACACCTTTTGCGCTGTGTGTGTATCTCCGAAAATAAATAAGTCCCAATTCTGAAAGAAGGTGTGGAAATCAAGAGCCTCTCTTCATTGCGGCTGAGAAACTCTTAAAGTCCTGTCGCCAGTCGCTTAACTTGCGAATAAAAATTTAAAACATAAAAACGTGTATATCCCCCCCCCCCCCCCCCCCCCCCCTCACCTTCTCTCTCTCTCCCTCTCTCTGCACAACATTAGTTGCTGGAAAGCGTTTGACAGCACTGACACATGCACATCAGTAGAGCATGCCACCCACCGCATTATACGTTTACATCTGAAGGATTCAGAGGATTCAGACCCTATATTTCCCATTATACACCCCCGTCCCCCTGCCCGTCCCGCACCAGCTGCCACCAATGCATGTGTGCATGTCACAGCGAGAAGACTGTGGTAGGTAGTAAATAATATGGGAAGAATGGAAATTGGAAAGAATATATACATGACTCCTTTGTAAGTATCTTTGAGCCTTTTGAGTGTTTCGATAATATTATGTATCAGCTCAGTGTATTAATCTTACATCTTTAATCTTAGTAAAAAAATGCCATTAAAATATGTATAAACTGACTTCTTGAATAAAAGTAAAAACTATGGTAAAAAAAAAGAAAATGAAATGAAATCCATCCATAGAAGCATGTATTTCAGTGTGGAGAATTAAGTGTAAACCTCCCTAAAATGTGTCTTCTTAATGGCCTTATTGACTAAATGTGTGCTTTTCTCTGATTGAGGCATGCAGGAAAAGGGATAGGTCGGTCGATATTCGGTTCGTGGCGTTCGCATAAAATTCATGTTTGCAAATAACAAACAACTGTGACTCCTGTGTTTGTTGAATTTGATCCCTTTTCATAACATTTTTTCATCTGCTGGACGTGTTCTGTGGCTCTGTATATTGTCAGTTGCCAACCATGAGTCAAGACTCAAACCATGAATTCACCATTTTTTGGTCTTCTCAATAAAAACTGCCGCTATTCATTCCAGCAAACCTTTTTTTTTTTTAAAGTTGAAGAACTCTATGCCCTTCAATACTTAAATGTCTATCATTTCAACAGAATTCTCAGGAAGACGTTGTGTGCAGACAGAGTCCTGGACCATGGTTTTGCAAGGGCCATAATAACTATAGAACTAGACGGAACGCTTGTCTGCCCTGGGATAAATGCACCAAAATACAGAACCTTCACTCCCTCCTTCTCCTTCCAATCTGCAGCTCCAGGATCGATCCAAACAGAAACCTTCACCTGAGCGAGGACAGCGCTTCATTAGGGCGTCCACGCAGCGGCCATTCCGAATCAGATTTACATGTACAGTGGGCGGTCAACACACCCGCTCCACATCCATAATTGATTCACCTGTCCTGCGCTCACCTTTACCCGCAGACGGCAGGAGGAAGCCAGATTTGGAATTCGACGGTCTTGAAAGAGACTCAGATATCATCTGACTTGGCAAACCCCACAAAAAGTGGAATATATTAGAAAGAAAAAAGATCAATTCGTTCTCCACTGAAGGACTTTTGAAATACAGAGGGGGAAAAAAGACGACCTAAAAGTTTATCGCGGAAGAACAGGCTGCTTTTCGAGCTCTGTGAGGATTATTTATCAAATGACAAGAATATCCTCCCTCAACATGGAACTAATGCAGATATTTCTTGCCATCCAAAGAGATTGTTGTCAAAATGTGACACACCTCGTTTTTCTTAATTTCTCCTCTTTCTTGCTTATTTTTAGGTTTATTTTTTGATAATTTTTATGTTAATTGTTTTTTCTTTATTACCTATTGACTATTTCTTAAAATGTTATTCTCATCACTTTATTATCATCGCCTCTTGTTTTTTGATGAGAACTGCTCTGACACCACAATTTTCCTCCGGGATGAATAAAGTATCTATCCATCTATCTATCCATCTATCCATCTATCCATCTATCTATCCATCTATCTATCCATCTATCCATCTATCCATCTATCTATCTATCCATCTATCCATCTATCCATCTATCCATCTATCTATCCATCTATCTATCCATCTATCCATCTATCTATCCATCTATCTATCTATCCATCTATCCATCTATCCATCTATCCATCTATCTATCCATCTATCTATCCATCTATCTATCCATCTATCTATCCATCTATCTATCTATCTATCTATCTATCTAACTTGTTTCCCTGCTGGTAAAAGTGAAGACAAGCCAGTCATCCGGTTTTACGATGAACCAGGCCAGCTTAAAGGCCGGCCCATAGTCATCATACACTGCGGAATAAGAATATACATCTCCAGTTAAATTGAATCAGTCCCCAGCGTGTCACCTCTGTGTCAGCACTCTTTAAATAAATATAATATGTTATGATTACATAGTTTATGTGAAACCCACATAAGCCCATGTGGTAGTGTAACCAAACCTTACGGTTTACCTTACAGTGGCGCTCTCCTTCGGTGGAGACGTGAGTCAGTTGTCTTTGCGAGATTCCAATTGGGGAGAAGGCGGGGCTTGACGAGAGAGCGCACCCGAGGAAGGGAGAGGAGGCGAAGGAGAGTGGAAAAGTGAGGAAAATGAACCCCCAGGTCAACCTTAGGGCGGGTGTTGTCATTGACAACATTAAATGGCCAGTGCTTCATGTCTGACTGCACAACACCGTTGTCAAACCTGCAGCCAGTCTGTCTTCAAGAATCCAAAGAAAGCCAAGAATCAGTCAACCCGATTCCCGGCTGCATCACCGATGAGCCTCTCTGAATCAGTGAACGGCACATAGCTGGGAGTGGTGCTGTTGCCCTGATCGTTGGCAATGATTTCAACTTTGCCTTGCTGGAACACACCCACACAGGAGTAGGTGGTTCCAAGATCAATTCCATCTGCTGGTCCCTTTGACATTGTTCCAAATATTTGATCCAAGGTTGAGTTCGGTGTTGGGTTGAGTTGTGCGGTTGCGAAGCGGGCTGCCAAGAGGCACTTGCGCCATAAGTTCAAACTGAATAGAAAAAGTCTACGGTTAGAAAGAAACCAAAAATAATAATCTCTATGGAGGAATTGTCTCGGTTTTTTTATGGAGTCACCTCCACATTGAGTGCAAATTAGTTTTCTTTCCCCTCACCCTCACGCACTGCCGTACAGCTTGACTCCAATCGCGACGGGGAGGAATGAATAGAATCGCCGTTGCTCGGTTTTCCTCAACAGGGATCTGTGCACTTCCTCTCACAGTGCACCGACTACGTAATAATCGGAAATGAGCCTAACCGGGAAGATGAGGAGACAAGTGTACCAGAAGGCCGGGGGATCTGAAGCTGTTTGCAGGTAAGATCTCCACCCGGGCCCAGGGTGCGGAGGGCCATTACATCTGTTTGCATATCCGAGAATCGAACAACCCCTCGCTTGCGATTATTGCACTGTGCAACACAGTGGGGGGGGGGGGGGGGGGGGTTTGGCAAAAATCCTAGCGTGGCATCAAGTGCCTTGATTGCTGCCTTGACATGTGGCTTTGGCAACCCTGCAAGACCCTTTGCCGCTGTGATCAAAGCTATGGGATCCAACCATTTCGTTGACCCGATCCGGTTTCACAGGGGTGGGTATGAGACATTCCCCGGAGCTCCAGTGATAATCCACCCCACCGCCTTGAGGATTCAGCAGGTCAACCAGAGCAGCATCATGGTCATGCTCCGTGGGGACCAGAGGGCCCTTTATCCAAGGAGCAGCTCTCATAGGGGGTGTTCACAGTCATCAGGAGGTTCTCACAGCGCCCTGCACCTATGTCTTCGGCCTGGCCATCAAAGCTGTGACTGACTCCAGCAGTGCGGCAAATAATGCACTCAAGAGGATGGGTCACCAATTACGACGCCAAAACCAGGGAGGAACGGTTGCGGAGCAGTATGAGATGTCAGCAGAGTCTCTTCCTCTGCTATGCGATCGTCTATATGTACCTATCCCTCCAGGGCGGAGGGGCAAGGCGAACAGGGATAAATCCGTCGGCGCAGGTGCAACGCCCTACTGAGCCATTGACAATGCGACCAGCTGAACGCGACGCCGTTTCGACCGGTGGGGGTGGTGACCATGACCGTTCAGAAAGTGCTGAAGAGATGCCTGACTTGGTTCTCACAGAAAAGGAAACTGTGGATATTCTGCAGCCCGCAGAGGACCCTGTGGGGGACGCAGGACGAGAAGTTGGAGACGTCCAAACGACTAGTCAGTCTGACGAGGTAGTGGAACTAACTTGTGTCCCTGCTGGTAAAAGACAAGACGAGTCATCATACACTGCGGAATAAGAATATACATCTCCAGTGAAATGGAATCAGTCCCCAGGGTGTCACCTCTGTGTCAGCACTCTTTAAATAAATATAATATGTTAGGTTTTCATAGTTTATGTGAAACCCACATGAGGCCCATGTGGTAGTGTAACCAAACCTTACGGTTCTAAAGAGTGGCACTCTCCATTTGAGACATGAGTCAATTGTCTTTGCGAGATTCCAATTGGGGAGACAGCGGGGCTTGACCAGAGAGTGCACCTGAGGAAGGGAGAGGAGGCGAAGGAGAGTGGAAAAGCGAGGAAAATAACTCCCGGGTTATTTTTTGATGAAGGCACAGTACCTTTGTCGACAAGATAATAAATACTTATATGTCTGTAAAATACGTTTAGATTTCCGATCTTCCCATCAGTTTGTAAATAGTTATGACACGGGCTACATACTGTATCTATCTATCCAGCTATCTACTCTATCTATCTATCTATCTATCTATCTATCTATCTATCTATCTATCTATCTATCTACAGTATCTATTTATCTATCTATCTATCTATCTATCTATTGAGGTGTCTTGGAATGTGTGGCGTCCCAAGACAGCCCCATCGTATAAGATAATTACTAACAGACGGCGCCAGGGGTCCCGAGAGAGAGAGCACATCACCAGGGGTGCTGGTGATAAGGGAAGTGAAATGTGACCTGTGACCTATGTGGGGTTACCAAATGGTAAATGTTGTCTTTGGGCAAGCATGAAAGACCCGCCCGAGTTGCATTCGACAGAGAATCCATCCGGCTCGGTTCGCTCCTGGACGTCCTAGGAAAGCCTGGTCTGATGCTGTTCTTTTGTAATAAATCTATTATTTTACTCAAGTCAGCGTCAGCGGTCTCTCCTTCTTCATCAACACATCAAATTCATCAAGAAACGACACTATCTATCTATCTATCTATCTATCCATCTATCTATCTATCTACCTACCTATCTATCTACCTATCTATCTATCTATCTACCTACCTATCTATCTACCTATCTATCTATCTATCTATCTATCTATCTATCTATCTATCTACAGTATCTATCTATCTATCTATCTATCCATCTATTTTGTTCCTAAAGAAGAAATAAGGGATGAGGGCATCATTTTGTTCAAAACGTGACATTGTTCATGAGACTATAGTGCTATAGGAGTACACTTCCTGTACAGTGGTGATTCTAGGGGTTGGCCTGGGGTGGCCCCGGTCACCCCTAAAATGTGGTTGGCCACCGCTGTGGCCACCCCAAACTGATAGGTAGGTGGTCAAGTTCATCAACACAAGAAGGCGGGACAAATGCTGGACGCCGGACCGGCTCTGCCCACACCGCCTTCCGGGTTCTCTGTCGTTCAATACCACATTGCACACGTTAAAATAAATGTCTTAAAATGAACGTTTGCTTATCGTTTACGATACGCCCCACCATGTTGCCCCTATGATGCATAGTAAATATTACTCCACTCGCCACTGAAAGTGCAATGAATTTTCTTTGTTTGTGCATTTATTGTATTTGCATGAAAATGGACATAAGTACGGGAAAACAAATGAGTGGGTCAGTATTAGCGCTGCATTTACATACTGTACACAATCTATTATGTAGATAAATGGTGTTTGCATGGCTCCAACCTTAATTACCTCGTCGACATGGACCAGGTAGTATATTAAGCATTTTAGCTTTTTAACCTTTATTGTAATTTCCTCTTTAGTCTAGTGAGATAATTCATGATTTATGCATAAGAAGCCGATTCTCTCATAGATATTAATGAGATACGGAAGTCTAATTTTGTTATACTCGTTCAGTGTCACAACATCATATTAATAATGAAAACTATTAGTTTTCCGTTGTATATCATTGCTCGATGGGGGAAAATGATGCATTTTTCATAGCGCCCGCAATCTTGAATTTCGCATTCAGCATTCAGCCCTGCAAAGCAGCTGTCGGGAGAGAGAGTGGATACCCCCCCCCATACTCCCCCCTTTTTTGTGTTTCATTTCAAGATTATGTTTGAGGTGCATAATTATGACACTCATTAAAAACTCTTATGCCGAAACGGCGTTGAATGGGAGGAAAGTTAGTTGGCGCTAATCCAAGTCGTTAGACTCCCTCGTGATGCTTTACGGGATCAACTTGGGTTTTTTTTTATAAGCAACCACTATTTACTATACAGATGAGAGGAAATATTACTGTAATAACTTATAATCATGTGCGAGTCCAACTGTTAATTTGAGGATGGGGGAGCGGCAGACGGCGGCAGCAGCACATTGAGGGAAATGGCTTTCTGTGGCTGGAGACTCCTTCGCCGTGGGCGTCGGCGTCCTCATCCTGCGCCGTGAATGGGAGAGTGCATCTATCTCACAGCGATCGTCCAATATCGCACGGCTCAGGACGTTTGATTTCCACTGCAGGGCGTGGAAGTGTGAAATTGATATTACAATAAAACAATGCAAAATAAGCAGGAAATAAAAACAAAACAATAAAAACAAAAACAAAACAAAGCAGCTCTGCCTTCATTTAGCCCATCACTTTGAGTCCAGTCAAGTCAAGTTTATTTCTATCGCCCTTAATCACGGTTCAGTCCCAAGCGGCTTCACAAACCTACATTTCACATAGAAATCAACGGCCTCCCATTGTCTGAACCCTTATCCGGGCAGGGAAAAACATCCAGAAAACCCTTTGGGGGGAAAGGGAAGAGACCTTGAGAAGGGACCACAGGAGGAGGAATCCCCCTTTCAGGGTTACCAGGCTGCAGTGGATGCCGAGTGGGCAACAATAATAATAATATAATATGATGAATGCTCGTATATTGTACTTCTATACTATGCAATGTCAACGCTAGACAGCGTCAGAGTAATTTGCATTTTCAATCGCAGTCAATTTGAGTCGCAGCTTTTAATCGCAAACAATGGAGCTGTAATGACAGGGTGATCGCTCTGGAGGTAGAAACACCACGTGATCAAGCAGTTAAACCATCTTATAAAGCTGCTGTTTTGACAGAGAAATTACCAATTTGGGTTCCATTTATAATGCATAATGGAATAACATAGTAAGCACACGACAAAATCGACATGATATTATTATTTTATTGTAAGGGCAACGTTGACACACCGACATTGTGCAGTAAATTGAAATATGTATATTTTTTTATTTAATATATATATTATTTTGCTTTGCCACATCCCATAATATGAAGCTTTTGAACTGCACGTAAGTATTGATTCATCTTTTTTTCTTTTATTTTTGCGATGTAAATTTGTAATTTCATCCAAGCACATACAGTAATGTGTGAATGAGGCAGAGTTTGGCTGTTTTTCCAGCTTGGCATTGTGTGTTTTCTGATGACTGTGCATAACAGACTTTAAAGCCCAGGAAACACAAACGCAGACAACTTGTAATAAAAAAAGAATTAAGCTTTTATTATTGTTTTTGTTTTGTTTTTTTATCTCCTCCAAAGAGATAAACAACCTATCCAGTCCCGAGTGACGCACCTTTTTTGCCACATTTGAAGGCAAAAAAAAAGTTAAGGTCGTCGTCCTCAACATATGTCTACATCGTGGTGGAACTGTTTTTCTTAGCTGAAGCTCTTGAACTAGCCACACTAGTTGTAAAATGCAATTCAATGTATTCGTTTTTTTAGTAAGTCTGTGTAATAAGCAGG
Organism: Zeus faber; assembly: GCF_960531495.2. NCBI lineage: Eukaryota > Metazoa > Chordata > Actinopteri > Zeiformes > Zeidae > Zeus > Zeus faber. The sequence continues at coordinate 20,224,953 of NC_137194.1, read as the reverse complement.
GTAATGTACAGCCAGATGGTGATTATCGCAAAATAATCCCCTTCAGAGTGATATAAGACCTGAATATATAAATATATATTAGGCAGCAAGTAACAGTCAGACACTCTTGAAGTTGATGTGTTGGAAGCAGGAAAAAAAGGATAAGCGTAAGGATCTGAGCCACTTTGACAAGGGATAAATTGCGATGGCTAGACGACTGGGTCAGAGCATCTCCAAAACGACAGGTCTTGTGGGGTGTTCCAGGTATGCAGTGGTTGGTACATACCAACAATGGTCCAAGGAAGGTCCAGCGTCATGGGCGCCCATGGGCTAATTGATGGGGAGTGAAGTCCAGCCCGTCTGGTCCGATCCCACACAAGAGTCAATGTAGCACGAATTGGTGAAAGAGTTGATGCTGCCACGATAGAAAGGTGTCAGAACATTCAGTGCGTCGCAGCGTGCTGCGTACGGTGTAGTAGTATAGTATTTTACAAATACATGGCTCCTAAATACATGCTTACATTATGGTTTAATTTTCTCACATAGGTTAAATAAAGTGTGGGCAGGAAGTGAACAAAACAAAAATTGCAAAGCCTGTGTACAGTAAGGTGTTAATTCAACGTAGATTTGCTTTTTGGTTTGGCTAGATAGGGAAATTGGTTTCCTATCATTTGTTTGTAGATAGTGGACATAGAATTTTTATCAGCATATTCGCACACACAAGCAGAGCCAATCTATTGTCTCCCTGGTGATGTGGTTGGAGCGTTGGGAGACAGACCGTGCGTCGGGTTGGGCGGTGGGGGTTGGCAGTGTCTCAAGATGGCTCTGAGGCTTCTCTGGCTGCCATGCTTTATGGTTAAGCAGCCAGCAAATTGGGAAAGTGGCTTTATCTAATTAGAAAATGCATTCCTTTAGCAAGCAGTCCCCGAGGCAGAATCATCCTTATTTAAGCTGGCTGGCCTTGAGAGAGAGAGAGAGAGAGAGACAGAGAGAGAGTGGCAGCAGGCAGCGTTGAGATACATATCTAATGTTCACCATGGAAATGCTGATGAGTAGTGGATACGCTCATGGAACGATTATTGGATTTCTTTTTTTTTTTTTTTATTCTTCCATCCCCCCTCCTTTCCATCTCAATGTAATTCTACCCTTTATCACTCTACTTAGTCTCCCAAATCTCCATTGTATTGTAAAAAAAAATAAAAATAAAAAAAGCTAAGTAATAATTATCTTCTTAATTATGGGCTATTTTCCTGCTGCTCAAACTGTCTCTGTGTTGTTTCTTGGGTTTAGGGGCGGCAGTCACCGGGGGTGACTGCCGAAATGGGCTCAAGTCTGAATCGTGAAAATAACATTGGGACTGTTAGTACCTAGTACAGCACAGTTACAACAAGATTTGCAACAGCCCAAAATACAGCATGTTGTGAAGGGATTTGGGCCCGTGAACACCCAATGGAAACACAACTTAAGTGTGGAAATCTCCATACCTATGCACATTGTGTCCGGACTTTAGAACTGTGTGTGTGTGTGTGTGTGTGTGTGTGTGTGTGTGTGTGTGTGTGTGTGTGTGTGTGTGTGTGTTTCCATTGCACACTCGCACGTAAACTGATATTTTTCACACAAACATCTTTTGCGCTGTGTGTGTGTGTGTGTGTGTGTGTGTGTGTGTGTGTGTGTGTGTGTGTGTGTGTGTGTGTGTGCGTGTGTGTGTGTGTGTGTGTATGGTGGTATGTTCTGTCCCATAGATGTGTTGTCAGTGCTTTGAGGCTTCTGTTTGAACACTGAACAGCCTCAGTATCTGAGGCGCCCGTGAGCCTCGCTCTCTTCCAGCTCTGTTTAATTAGGCCTTGGGGAACGCGGGCAAACCCGCGTGTGTTGATACGGCCGTCTTTTAAAGCGGCAGAAGCATGTACACATGTGTAGCATGCATGGGTCAAGAGCGTTAAGCTACAAAGAAATGTCTGTTTTGGCCAATTTTCTGCTGTCAAAATTGAACGGATGAAATAATCCACTAAATTAGAACAACAAAGCTGCTTTATTTTTTGTTTGTTTTTTTGTTTTACTTCTGAGTATATTTGGATTACTTCTTAAAATCAGTTTTTGTCAGTGGTCAGCTATAAAGGAATCCCGCTGCTGCCATTATTTTACCTGGGGAACCTGGGTGGTGTGTGTGTGTGTGTGTGTGTGTGTGTGTGTGTGTGTGCATGTGTGTGTGTGTGTGTGTGTGTGTGTGTGTGTGTGTGTGTGTGTGTGTGTGTGTGTGTGTGGCTGGCTGCATCTTGTGTATATGGGTAATACTTGGGAAAATAATGGACAAATAAAGCCTTTAAAAACATATCTGATGATCACTGGCGATCAACAAACCACTCAGCTCTTTTTTGATTCCTTTTCACGACTTCTCCACTCTACTTCTTTATTAGCTCGTAATAGAATTCACACTGGAATAGAAGAGACTACAATATCTTTTTCTCCAAGGGTAACTTTAAGTGTGCTCACTAGTTTGTTTTGTTATGGACCTCTACATTTAGGGTATCTAAATATATCCTAATATGTCAAACTAAAACAGGATATTAGTATTGGAGAATATCCCAGATATGAAATTGGTCCATCCCTAACACAGACCACGGGGGAAAGTTTGTGGAGCCACGTGTTTCAAAGTCTGGTTTGCAGGAGATTTTTATTAGGTTTCCAAATCAAATCGCAGAGTTTCTTCCTTTCTCTTTTGCAATTAGATTCATGACAACAGTAAAACTTGTGGGAGCTCCTTCATGGAGGAGGTCTTGTTGGCACAGGCTACACTGCACATTAATATAGCTGGAAATACATAATTTGTTTTACGATAATCAAAAAATATGAAATTTGAACGGCTATGATGGCCTCGTCCACACGTACAGTATATGGGTATTTTTTTGTAGTATTTTCTTTACGTTTTGGCCTCCTGTCCACACCAAAATGGGGTTACAGGTCACTGAAAATTAAGCTTTTGAAAAACTCCTTCCAGGATGGAGATTTTTCAGAACTCCCTTTTCTGCATATTTGTGTGGACCGGTGAAATGGAGGTTTCGCAAGACGATGACGTCGGTGGACTACCAGTGTGTTTTTGTGCGGCTAGTACTGCTAGGTTTAATGTAGGGTGAGCACATTTTCAAACCCCCAAACCGGGATCAAAGTGTAGCGCACATTCATGCACGTGCACACGCCATAGCTGTCAACCCTGTCTTCCCCCGGGATGCTCCCGTAGTTTACCATTCTTTCCGAAACCGGGACAATCCCGGACAACCCAGGACGTCTGGTTGCCGGAGTTTAATTCAATGTTTACAAGTCAGCTCAGCGCTACTTCATCATTACACTGCCGTGCAGATGCGTATAAGTACACAGCGCCCAATAGTTCTCCTCCACCTCTCAATCTGCAGTTCAAAGTACGCCATGCTGTGTTGTTGTTGTATTCGCCACTCAAGAAGAATCCCATCAATGCACGCTCCCAATGTTCTTCCGTGGTGTTTGACATAAAGCTGTGGCATGCTTGCATATGTGGCATGCATATGTGAGCGTTTTCAATCGTTTCTGTGTTCTCTTGTGGATGAAGATATTTTCAATAACACTATGGTGTGGACAGAAATTGTTTTAGAAAACCTTAAAAATATCCATATACAGTACGGTATGTGTGGACAAGACCTCAGGCTGAGTAATTAGTAATTAGTAATTGAAAGTAGTGTATTTCATCTGCCATGTTGAATAGGACATGATGTTTAAGGACTCCATACATCAATTTGCTGTATACACTATGTGGCTCTTAATGCAGGAGTCAAAAGAGAGTGCAGAAAATGGGTTTTCAAAAGGAGGTATTTTACAGGGAAAGAGAAATAACTATATATTTTCAAAGCGCTGTGCACACATTCCTCTTTCATTGATTGTCCTGCTGGCTAATCTTTACCCAAGTACCTTAAGAGGAACCCAATCCCTATATGGAAATTCCAATGAATTTACTGTGTCAAAAGAGTAAACACTACAAGAAAAAATGAATAGTTCTTTCTTTGAGAAATGTACCAGGATTAGTTAAAAGAAAATAAGAGATCAGTAGAGAAATGTAATTATTTATATATGAATAAGGTGCAACTGAAACCCACTGAAAACAATAGGACCACTGAAAGACTGATCAGGAGTCCAGAAGTGGTTTTGCATTGCAAAATTGCCAGTGGAAAATGTGAAACATTTCAATGGGTAAGAGCGCCATTATTGAACTCCTGTAGCTCAGGTACTCGATGATGAGCAATTAAGAAGTAATTGAAGAAGACTCATCAAGAAGGTTTCTGTAATGACAAACACTACTTGACCCCTCGCCCCATTTCAAAATCAATTGAGGAAACTTGAGTGTGGATACCCTTTCAATCTGGATTCTCTTGTTCAGTCGGATTGATAAAAATCACTTCCTGTCAGTCCATAACAGAATTAACATGCAAGAGAAAATTAATTATGCACCACCATGATTGAGTTTTTGCTTTTAATTGCAACAATTTCAGGCTTGACGAAGCCTAGATTGGCCAATTTGAGAAGAGGTTAATGAGTTCTTATTATGGCTAGATTTCTCGTTGCACAGTGACAGTGCCTGCGTGGCGAGGGGGAATAAACTGACCACTTGTCCGATGCTATAGGATGATTTTGTTAGTAAAAAATGTTTTTGAATTGAGACATCCATCTTTTAGACTCAATATACGCATGAGGGTCAGGGTGGCAACCCTCTTTAGCAGAGTGGCCCAGACAGACACTTGTTCCAGTGCCTCCCGGAGATCCTAAGGCATTACCGGAGGATGTTCTCAAGCTCTTCCCTGGGGTCTCCTCCTAGTTGGATGTGTCGGCTACACCTCCAAAGGGACCCTCATAGATGATATCCTTACCAGCTGCTTAAACTGCTGCCCATACCAAATCACTGAGCTCCTCACCCTTTCCCCAAAGAGAGTAGGTCCATTCACCCTGCTAAAACTCACTATGATCCCTCATACTGTATATGTAATCTCAATCTGTCAGTTCCACTCATTCAAAGGCACCTTTTAAACCTGCTTCACGTGCAAAAAATCCACTAGAAGGTGGTCCCTTTCGCAGATTGCATAATTAGCCGCTGCCTTCATACATCAGTCATTATTTAATGCAGATTGTGAGTGCCAACAACATGAAAGGTGTACATTCAAGTAAGTAAATCAGGCACTTGGTGTGTTTACATAAGGTAGAAGATTTCTGTCTGGGAACTTGACATAATTAATTATTGATATCCATTAAGGACATAAAGGTCACAGATGAGGTAAATGCTTCAGTTGCCTCATATTGAGATGGTGGCTGTTGAAAAGCTGTTCCCCACTTCCACGATGTAGTGCAATGTCCCATGTTCCTGGAGAATCTTTACTGCTTTAACTTTACAAGTCAGTTGACAGCAATCAGACGATCAGAAACCTCATCACCAAGATAGTTAAGTACATGAAGAGTGCATGTGTTTGCCCTTTTCTCTGTGATGGTTTACTCCAACCTTCTTGCAAAAGGTGACTGTCATTACGAACAGATGGGTGTCAGGACTCTGAACACCACATTTGCACTACACTGTGAGGCCCGTGCAAAATGAAGTGATAGTAGTGCGCCTACATCCTCTCGTATTCTGAAGAATGCTGGCAGTGGTAAGTGGATCTGATACCACTGATGTTCATTCTGATCGCATGGCTCTAAGACCCATTGTCTAATTGTTACAGTTTTATCCTCAATTTTATATTCTCAGGACTTAGCCATCTCTTAAAGACAAACTTTCAGACTTGTTCTTTATTGTCGTCACAAGACAAGAACTAGACCATTGTCTTCCGGTCAGATGGATATCATATTTTAGTTAACAGACATCCTTTTGTTGTAATCCAGCCTTGTTTTGCGTTCATCAATACCCATGGTTTTATATTTATCATGTGGGAAATGCAGCATGCATTGCAGTGTGAGTAAATGCAGCATTTACTCACGTTGGCTGCAGTGGTTAGGTGTTTGAGTGCAATGCATCTTGGTTTTTTTTTGGAGCGTACATGTGCCATCACATCCCATGCCCAGGTTCAGCCATCAGGGACGGGCTGATGGGTTTACTGATCCCTTTAGACAGGGAATTTGCTTGGCTTTGTCAGTTTTTACAAGAGAGCTATTGTGATCAATTGCCAGCTCCCGAGAACAAAGTCTGCGTTTGAGTGACATGTGTCAACAGAGCAGGTGATTGTCCGGAGAATTCACGGCGAGTGAGTGGTTGTGTCGCATGTTGACGACGTCACTATCATATGCCAGTTATTTAGCTGCGGATGTTCGTGCACGGAGCGTAGCTGCTTCGTACTCCTCTCTGCTTTACTTTATATTAATTTCCACTCTTTTGTTTATATTGTGTTAGGATACATCCTAATACATGGAGTATCAATGCAAAAAAGTCACAATTACTGATAAGTCTGAAGCCTCATTCGCCATCATTGGTGTGCTGTAAACCCAGGCTCCGCCCCTCGCCTAAACCAAGCAGAGTATACCCAGGTAAGTATAAACATGTCTGACACAGACAACATCTGCTTGTGTGCGACATGTGTGGAAGGGCAATTCCGGACAAAGTTCATGTGTGACAGCAGCTCACATACTGATGAGGGCATGCTACCAAAGTGGGCAGGGTCAAGGTAGGGGGAAATATCACTTTTAGTCCAGTTTGCTGCTAACCCCTCTGCTACCTTGCTGAGTTGGGGAGTTGAGGATATTTGTCGAAGTTGATCAACTGAAGGTGGGTGAGGTTTATTGACGGGGATAACGGTTGCTTCTTTCCACTGTGGGGTGATGATCCTCTCATGGAAAGATGTATTGGGAATGTAACACACAGGACCACTCAGGTCACAGGCAAAGTCCCTTAACAATCTCTGGGGAGCCTCATCAGGACCAGGGGTCCAGGGGATCCACTCAACCTCAGTTTCTCACACACCTCCCTTGGATGGATTTGAGGGAGTGCATTTGGAGATGGCAGGAATGCAGGCAGGGTTGTAGTGTCAAGGGGGAGCAATAACTGGCTGATGTTAGAGAATTTTTGGTTAATATTATTGGCAATGGCTTTGTTGTCATTTGATATTGATTTTGGGAGGGGTAGGTTTCATACCAGCCATAGACAGAATCTCACTATACCAGCGTTTTGGGTTTGCTTTTGTCAAGTGAGAGATTTGAGTAGGTGAGAATACTTTATTGTCTTGTTGATGATTCATAATCCAGGGTTTGTTAGTGGGATGTTTTATAATGGTCACTGATAGAAAGAACTGCTCTCGGGTGGTGTTTGGTAGAAAGCATTGGTCTTTGTAGTTGTATCAGGGGTCTCATAGACCTTGATGAAGGGATGTATTAAAATCAAACATACCTGGAAGGACAGCATGGACTGCTATATTTTTCACGAGGTCGACACAATCCAATATAATTCTAGGTCAAGTTATGTTATAAAAAGTTGTGGGCTTGTCCTCTTTTCTCCGTATCTCAAGATCAGCAAGGGGAGGATACTGATTCTCAGGGATAGATTATTTATTCACTAAATATCTTACTTTTATGTCAGGATAGAGTGTATTTGTGATTTTTTTCCCCATCAATTACTATCTGTGAAATAATTTTTGGACATTTTAATTTTGTGAATACAAATGTCTTTTTTTTTATGTAATATGCCCACTAATGAAGAAGCACTCAGACACAAATATTTATATTATAACAAATTTATTGCTGTTCATTCGTTATGATTTTGGCCATAAACAACAAAATGTGAACATTTTTGTGTGATGTACCAAGATTTTAAATCAAGGTTTGACAAGAGAAATGCAAAGCAAAATAGTTTAAGCCCTGTGTTAGTACTGATAACAAGAGGTAGAATATCTGCTCTCGGCTAAGTAAACAGGTTCATTATTAGTGTTCTCACATGATAAAACCACAGTTGCACTTTAAAACTCAGAGGTGCAGTCACAGTCTAATTGGCATTTGGGTTTTTATTATTATTTATATGACTGTTAATTTTCTTGCATAAACTTTTGGGGTCAGTGGAGCACAAAATTGAAGTGCAAATATTTATTATTCACTACATGACAGTTTTATTTTCTCCATAAAAACTCGCCAACATTTTCTTATTCATTAAATCAATTACCAGACAATAAGGTCACGAACTGACGTAAGAGAGGGATGCAGGAGAGTTGTTTTTAAGGCAAAAACAAGGGGCATTAAAAATGAAAGACACAGAGAATTTGTCTTCGTGAAAAGGTTTACAGCGAGAGTCACATCGTCAGCAGGGTCATTTAGGGAGATAGAGCTATTTATTTAGAGAGCGAGTGCAAGTAGTTGCGAAATATGAAAACGAGGGTCTGATCCCTTTAAAAGCTGCGCAGACGGGGGCTCCTCTGTCGTGACACAAATCCATCATCTAACATCATATCAATTTCAGGAACACACACAAGCACACACACACACACACACACACACACACACACACACACACACACACACACACACACACACATATACATACGCAAAACTGCATTGCATTATCTGCCCTGGACTACGGGGTCAGCTGAGCCATAAAGTGAACGAATGACTCTGGCAGAGGCTCTGGTGACATTTCAGCTCTGACTGTTTTTCCATTAATTTTGTGCTATATGGGACCGGGATGAGGTACTCCCCTCCGTCACCCTTACCCTCTCATTCCATTTCCAGTTTATATGTGCAACACACTGACCTGGAAAGGGACAGATTGGCCCCCATGAGCACAATTGCTTTCCGTTTGTGAGCGAAGAATTTCTTTAACCCAAACTGCAACGATGTACCTCCTATCAATCACTCCATTCAGATGATACTCGTAGAATTTGTTTCAGTTAAAAGGAAATGAGCTGGTTGTTTATAAATAACAGATATGTATAAACAGACACATACACTGTATATGCATATACACATTGATGTGTTATCAAGCTTGCATCAATTTTCTGACTTTGTATCACATTTATAAAAATGTCTGTGTGTTAGTAAAATGCTGTTCATAGGTTATCAAATTGCTTTTTGTGTTTTGTGTTTTCAGAGCACGTTGATTATTTTGCAAAACTGACTGTTTAGCCCCTTATTACCTGTAGAATCCTACAAAATACCACCGCTTTGCAGATGGTTCAGCTAACACGTGTCAGTATTACAAGTCCCCCAAAACAGCTTTTAACCATTTTGCTAGTATTGTGTGTTATCAACCTCTGTTCTTTTCTTTTTCTTGCATGGTGTCACGGCAGTTTGTGGATTGTGCCACTTTGCGAAGCACAGATTGGTGAGTTGCTATCTCATTTACTCTTTTGCAAACAGTGGATTGCATAAAGGATAGTGATCTATTGTCTTCTGTCACAGATCATTAATAATCAGTCACTATGGCAGCAGAAGGACCTCATTGATAGGGCGGGTTGAGGAAAGACACAAATAGAGTAATTCAACCCAGGCCTTACATAAGCCCTTTTTTACATGCGTATACGTACTAAGATTCAATGTCATTTCATTTCATTTCAACTTGTTGTGCAGCGTTTGGGGTCCGACAAATATAAAAGCCGTGAATCACCTTTTTTTCGTATGACCATCGTGTCTTTGTCCACTTGTCCTGAAAGAACGGGAGAAGAATGAGAAGAAAGATGGAGCTCAGTGAATCAGCCAGGGAATAAAGAGAGAGAAGAAAAGGAAGGAGCCGGCAAACAAGAGACGGTGATGAAGACTGGTCTGGGAAATGTATGTGCTCAGAAACCATTCATTTTTCATTTCACCACACTTCACATCTGTTCAGTCTCCCTCTGTTGTGAGCCAGATGTGTCCCCCAGCCTGTGAAGCTCTGCTGCCACACAGTCCTTTCCATCACCACACCTCGCTCCAACCCCCATGTCACTGGGAAATGACTAAAGAACGGCTGAAGAATGCCCTCCGGTGAAAAAAACCCAAAACAAAACGAAAAAACGTAAGCAATTAGTGACTGGCTCTCCTTGAAGGTCTGTGATTCTGTGATTTCTGTGATCAACAGCTTTCTTACCTTTAGTCTTGTTCATCACATATTGCACCTGCCTGACAAATCAACTCTAGAAAACACCTCAGAAATGGGTTTGAAATGTACTTTGTAAAATACTTTAATTAGAAATGTACTTACATTTTTTTTCTACATCTCAGAAATGTGATTTGATCAAATCACCTCAGAATCTTGACTTTCCACACATGGATTAATAACATGTTAATCATATCCAATTTGATATTTAGAAGTTAATATTGCAAGTTATTTGTCTTATACAAAAAATGTACTATTTACAGGATTTGTCTTTATGTGTACATGCCGTGTGTGTGTGTGTGTGTGTGTGTGTGTGTGTGTGTGTGTGTGTGTGTGTGTGTGTGTGTGTGTGTGTGTGTGTGTTCTTTTAAAAAGGTTATTATGCTCGTTCAAATAAAGAGGACGTAGTGCTGGAACCTCTACAGTAATCTTTCAATTGAAACTATCTTCTGTTTTTTTCCACGTACGTCAGCACTCAATTTGCCCAGGGAGGAAAATTGAGTAGTAGTAGAAGTAAGCAGAGTAGCCCAGTATACACCCATGAAAGATAATTTAATTCCATATTAAACGTTCAGAGAGTTTATCAAGTAAGTAGATATTCTAGTCAAACGATTTTGTAATTTGATAGGAATCACGCTGGATCTTAAATTGTATAAAACCACATATTGTCAGACTTGAGATAGGAGCTCTAACATTTAAAGAGTGAAAGAGAAAGTGTCAGAGAGTATAATTTTTCACATAATAGTTTAACGTATTATATAGTTAAGACTTGTTATAGAATAAAATAGAATAATACTATATAATATTATAAAATTCTCCATTATACGACTAATAATGTTTCCCGCTCAAACCCAATGCAGCCTTGCAGTTTAGGGATGTCATTGATTTCTATGTGAAATAGAAGGATAATAACAGAGGTAATTAATTATGAACAAAATTAGAGATGAATAGATTTCCTCATCTGTATAATGATGTGCATGATGACGTTTTGTTGATCTAACTCTAAATGAATCTATCAATTAATATCTTACACTTTGTATAAGCAACGGCAGATAAAATTATGGTTTTATTTATTTCTTTGAAGGACTACAAATGACTTATTCTCTTCAATTGATTTGTATGCTGTCTGTATTATGTGTGCACGGTAAAGCAGCTATTTTGTAATCTAACATGCCTCTAGTTACTGGATTTATTTCGTTAAAAGATTGTACAACACATGTTAATGTCGCATGCACGCGCCACACTCCGCTGCAGAGTCATTTTCATCTGCAAGCGCCGCAGCACTGCGGTGATGAACATCTCGCTGCTGGTGAGCTCACCTGGGGCTCGGGGCCCTTATCTCCCTCTCCTCCCATTTTAAAACCGCGAGAGTGCTTCTCAGGAGTGCCCCAGAAAAGCACCAGCCTCTGATTTTCCAGGTAGGTGTGGAACATGCTCCTCAGGACATATCAGAGGTGTGATGATGAGTTTTCTCATCAGCAACACCACCACGCCAGAGAGGCTTGGGTTATATAGTTTGGATCATGACGCTAGAAGGGTGGTGGGTGGACGGTGGTGGTGGAAATGAAGAGTGCGGTCAATGAAGCGAAGAAACGGCCGGAGGGGTCAGCCCGAGTTTAGGATCGTTACAGGAGAGAATTAGAGAAAAACATGATGTGTTTTGATCACATTCCAGGTGTCCTTGCAACAACTTGAAGGAAACCCTTATGTTTCAATCACCCGTAGTTGACTCTCGCTGATTAGTTTCCCCTTAAACTAATCGATGTGGTCCTGGGTGGATCGACTTCTTCGGGCGATTCGTTCCTTTCGAGTCAGTTCATCTCAATGTATCGGGTTTTGCAGAGTGGGAGGTTTGATTGAAGCGCTCCGTACCACTGCAGTCCCGTTACGTTTCCAGTTTGTGAATGGTTCATTCAGAACGGTTTGTTCGTTAATTTTTTGACCTCCTTGATCAATGCAATCAATCAAGGCGGTCAACAAGGCCGGGAGGCTAAACTCCTTCGGAGTCAATTTAAACTACAAGAAGAAACTTCCAACAGTTCTGTATTGATTATCGGTTTCTGCCAATGTGCCCGTTTGCCCCCTTTTGGGTTTTATGCCTGGTCTGCACTGGGAATACTGTCCTTAGCGATGTCTTCTGAAAAATAAAGGTAAAGAAAAACCAGGACGAGAAAGCCTCAAACTACAAAGTTCTACAAAACATGGATATTTCGCCTGTTGGAAAACCACAGATAAGGTGAATCAGGCGCGTCTACGACTCCACCAAAGCCACCATTGCCACAACAGTATGATATAACTGTACGTTCCTAAAAAGTGATTTCAGGCTTTGGTGGACATGTTTGAGTGTTTCAGCCCTTTGAAAATCCATAGCAGCATTAGAGATTATTTTTTCTTCTTTAACTGACTAATGTGGCACACAGACAGACAGACAGACAGACAGACAGACAGACAGCGTGTGCGTGGACTGGAAAAAAAAGCATTTCAGAGAAACACAGCCGGCGTATCAGCCAGCCAAGCGGCAATCGCTTTATCAGAAGACTGCACAGAGAGCTCTGAGAAACTTTTTCCATCAGCGTGGCGTTCCTCTTGTTTTTCTGCTCAGTTTAAAGATACAGAGTGTGTGTATGTGTATGAATGTGTGTGTGCGTGCGTGTGTGCGTGCGCCTCCGTGTGTATGTGTGTGTGCGTGCGTGTGTGTGTGTCTGTGTCTCTGTGTGTGTGTGTGGGTGTGCTTGTGTGTGTGTGTGTGTGTGTGTGTGTGTGTGTGTGTGTGTGTGTGTGCGTGCGCGTATGAGTGTGTGCGTGTGCGTGTGCGTGGGCGTGTGCGTGGGCGTGTGCATGATGAGTTTTCACAAAGAGCCGTAAGCCTGCACTCCTCATCGTGATTTCGTGAACTCATCACAGAGGACTCCTTCGTGCCACGTGCCAAGGTGCGGGAAGACGATAGCGGGAGGGATAAGGCGGAAACGCCGTTGCTGCTGTTGTTGGGTGGACGAGCACCAGCGTCCCTGTGCTCAGCAGAGGAGGAGGTGATAGGAGGAGGGAGGGGGCGCCTCGTTGATTTTTGAGCACGAGAAAAAGCAGCGGGTATCCATACAACATGCACTCACCACCACCAGTATACAAAATAAAGCATATTTTACATTTATATCACTTGTTACCAGTGCTATCATTGCATATTATTGCTCTGCACTGTTATTTTATGACTTGGGTATATGGATATATACACCGGAGAGGGCTACCCCCTGTTAACTTGTTTCTGTAACGTTAACCAGCAATTTACGGGTTTTGTCACTTTTTTTTCTATCTGTCTACCAGATATTCTGGCCGGCAAAAATAATCATATTTATAGAGACTAGAACAAACAATATACATTTGACAAACAGTATTTTGATGCTTTGTCTATCTAACTGTGTTATTGTGGTACAATAACAATGGGCATCGTATTTGGTAGAATTGTATTAGTTATAATACATTTATCTGTTCATTATCAGTCCCCCTCAAAAAAAACAAAAAAAAAAACAATATTTGGTCAGATTTGAGTTGGAACCCAATTGGGAAACCAAGCTCTGATTGGTCCAAGGCAAATATCAAATAGATCTGGACGAATTCATTTGTGTAACAAACTGTAATCCATAAGGACACATTCGCTGGCAATAAGTGAAAGCTGTAGTATCGTGGCTGTGATGTTAACAATGTGTCGCTCTTTTTATTTTATTAAGTCTATTTGGACATGTACATGTTCGTGGACACCCAGAGGAGCACTCCATTCCCCGGTCCCATATTTGTTCTCTTGTCCGCTGTACTCCGAAAGAGCAAGCACAACAGAGGTTTTTTCCTGGAGGCGTCCATCTTGGTTTTTTGCCAATTCGTTGAACTAGAACGCGGTCAACTCGGGTGTGACGTCATTGCCGGCTCCGACTTCCGAGGAAAATGGAACGCAGCAATAACGCTCAAAGTTTTCTTATCTCATCGCCCCACACAAGGTGAATCCAGTGAGTCCGGAACTGTATGATTCATACATTTCCATTTGTTCTCACGCACACAGCCGAGCTCAGAGGATGTAACATATGTACAAGGCTGATTTCCTCCTGATGTTCACTCTGCATCATCGCACCAGAAGTTAAAAAGTGAGAAACAAAATGATTGGATGAATTTTAAAAACACCAATGGTTTTTCATTTCGGCGTGAGCATAAAAGTAACTTGTGCGCAGCGCTGGTGACTGATTGATCACTGAGGTTCTTTTCTTCCCGTGGTTTTTTTTTTTTTTGCCACAGAACCAGAGAGAGAGAGAGAGAGAGAGAGAGAGAGAGAGAGAGAGAGAGAGAGAGAGAACGGGAATGTGGTGATTAATTTGTGCAGTCGCCTGCCAGGAAGCAAACATCACGCGAGCGAAAACAGACATTTCTCTCCCCGGAAAAGCCTGTTTAGGAAGACAAAACAACGTGTTGTCAACAACAACGCCGGCAAATGGTATGTCTCCGCGTCGCACTCGCTCCTGATTCACCAAGTCCTTGATCGTAATTTAGGATGACAAGGTTTTGTTTGCATTGTCTCCGATTTGGAGTGGTGGTGAGGCGAAAACCTGGGAGCCGGTATTGCAATCCGCCGTCTACAAATGAAAGATTAAAGCAGCTCAGTTATTTACGATTACAGATTTGAACGGTGACATTCCTTCACTGATGCACACGCTATGGCTCCTAGGCCAAAACAATAGGATCAATACTGGATTTTGTCTTTTTTTTTTTTTTTGCCTGCAAACTCAACTTTCACGCAGAAGCCATTTGTTTCACTGGTGTTCTGCTCATAATTTGCACATCCGGAGAACTGCAGTAAAAAAAAAAAAAAAAAAAAAAGAGCAACTGTTCCTCCTACAAATTATTTTTAGGTATAAGATGATTGCCTATACTTGTTTCTTGCACCCAGCAGCACTTTGAAAAGTTTGTTCCGTGACCCATTAAATGAGACAAAGATTGTTTAAATGAAGCGATTCAAAGGGCATGTTATCAATTAATAAAGCTACAGGAATAGCATCAGACACAAAACCAGCGCAAAGACATCTCATGAAGGAGGAGAGAAACTGCGGAGACGTTGTTTGAACTGAAAGCAATGAAAGTGTGTGTGTGTGTGTGTGTGTGTGTGTGTGTGTGTGTGTGCGCGTGCGTGTGTGTGTGTCTGTGTGTGTGTGTTTGTGTGTGTGTGTGTGTGTGTGTGTGTGTGTGTGTGTGTGTGTGTGTGTGTGTGTCGCGATCATGACATTTTATTTCACAATGCATTGCAATTTGTTCTTTTTCTTTCATGACACTATCATAGTATAAACTTATAACAGGGGTAGGGGGTTCATTTTCATCAACTCGATTGATAAAAATGCATCCGCTTTTTCTACAGACTTTTACAAAACCATTGTGATGAGCTAAAATAATTGCAATCAGCAGGGGGAGGAGGAAGAAGAGAAATGTGCACCTTCTTCTTGGAATTTATCTGCGTTTTACCATTTTGACCTTGGAAAAATTAACTGCAGAGAGCAACAGATGGAAGGTGTTCGATGTTGAACCATCGATATGTGACCCACCGCAGCAAAAGCCACCATCTCGCGCATTTCTAAAATCGCCAGGAACAGCCAAATAAGTTGAAAAAACCTTTCTTGGAGGAAAATTTTTCCAGATTCGTGTTCCTTTGTGTTTTTTTTTTTTATCTCTCAACGCTTTTCAAAACCGAGTTTGATTTATAAATAGTAGAAAAACGTTAAACCCTGGAGTTATATATTCCCGTTAGATTACATGGGGAAACACAGTTCACTGACCGAGACGCGGAACAGCGCTGAACAACACAGATCGATGGTTTCCTTTAAAGCGAGCGTCCAGGTGAAGATCATTCATCCATATTCCATGTGATGTGAAGTCACAATGTGAAACCGTTTTGATAGAGTTCAACCTTTTAATTGTACTACTCTTACACACACGGAGCCACCGTTGTGAAACGGCAAAGAAGAAAAACCCCTCGCGTCACGCACCTACGTCACTTCCGTAAACAGACGGTGAAAGCGCAGCACGGGGGTGTTTCGGTCTCACTTGTGTGTGAAAACGTTCTTCTCCGTATCGTTATGGATTACGCAAAGCGGGTGGTGGAAGCTCTGAATCGTATTTGGGACCTTAATCCGACCAGTGCGATAGATCCAAGGCAGTGTTAGCAGCGCGTACTGGACTTCATTTTCCGCGATGACAGTCAGTCCTCCGACAGCGACGCGGAGAACGACAGCGACGCTGAATCTGATATTACTCCGGACTTGGAGAACATTTCAAACAGCGGATTTCAAACTTAACGTGGCGATGAAACTGAGTATTTTCAAGAACCACCGGAGGAGACCGCCGATGCGCACGCTGTCGTTACAACGGAAGAAGTTGATGATGTGATGAAGTCCGTTGGGGTTGGTGACAGATTTTCAGATTTCAGATTTGCTGAGACTCAAAATATTGATAGACTCTACATTTTGTTGTGTTGTCCGTACTATTAAACTCCAAAATAAACTTTTATTAAACATATATATTCTTACTGTTAAATAAAAGCTTTTTTAAAAAGCAAAATGAGTTGTGTTGTTGAGCTGTTCGTGATTGGCATTGTGGGAGCTGGCTGAATGAACCTGGTGTGGGTAAAACTTTGGAGGTGATTATCTCAGAAACACGGTTTGCCACACCCTTGTCATTAACAAGTCATAGCTATAAAAATATTTAAGTCACACCGTGTTTGAAAGCTTTGATTCTCCACTTTCAAATGATGAGGGGAAAAAAATTTTGAATGCTGCCAACTTACCCTAAAGTACACGGTGGGTCACATTTTGTTGTGTCGTCTGTACTTTTAAACTCGTAAATAATTCCACTTTTATAAAACCTGCATATTCTTACTGTAAAATAAAAGCTTTTTAAAAAACAGAAATTGTTGCGTGTTGATGATGTTGTTCAACATTCCCTCAAAACCCAAGAACAAAGCAGAGATTGCCCCATTCAGCAGGGTGTCAAGTCCCCATTCAGCAGGGTGTTAAGTAGACCTGTGACAACTAGCTAGGCTCTGTTCATCCGCCAACCTCATTTGCATTGTGGGAGCTGGCTGATTGAACCAAGTGTGGGGGGAAACTTTGAAGGTGATCATCTCAGAAACACGGTTTGCCACACCCTTGTCATTAACAAGTCAAAGCTTTAAAAATATTTGCTTGATTTGCACATGTGAGACCTTGTTTGGAAGCTCTGATTCTTCACTTTCGAATGATGCAAAATTGTATGTGGGTCACACACTGTACGGCGTTTCAAGAAAATATCCGTAAAATGTATGTCTTTCACATTCTTTACAGGCATAAACGTCCGTGGCGCTGGGGAGCGGACAGCAGGGGTGATCTCAGGAGCCGCAGCACTTTCCTGTTCCGAAAGCGAAAAAACTGAATAATTACTATGATTACATTTTCAGATTTCGAGATTTCTTCCAATGCCATGAGCTCTCTCTCTCGCTAATTCTCTGCTCTTTTCTCTGTTTTTTCCATCTGAAAGGAGCGAGAAAGCATGTATTACCCTTCAGCTCGAAACGACTTGATGCGTTTTAATGAGTTTTTATCTCGCCATGCTAAAATTACCACATTTTATTCACACACAAACGCGCTGGCAGTTTTTAAATGGCATCCATTATTATGGGATATCTCCAAATCAGTGAACTGTCAAACAAACGTGACATTTGTTCTATATCTGTTCTCCCAAAAGTAAGACTTCTGAAATCAAATTCATGGCTGACGACAATGGCGCTGTCTTCTAAAAGGTCTGCGTGGCTACAGACGGACAAACGGAATAGGGAGGGGGACGTCGCCCATGTGTGCACCCCGTGCACACAATGATAATTAATTTGTACCAGAGCATGGAAATGCTTTTTGTCCTGGCTTTATCCTTTAATAACTTTGATGAGAATCATCAAAGAAAAAGATAATTATTCACAATATAGACAATGGGCACCGTTTTATTTATTAAATATTATTGCAAACACAGAAAAGCTGTTAAAAGAAATACAAGAATTGATCTTCTGTGTTTGAGGTTAAAAAAATGTGTTTAGAGAACATTTACACACCACAACAGTATCGATTAAAAACGGTATCAGTGTAAAAGTGCAGAAGATACACCGATCAGCCCTTGTGCCGTCAAAACAGCTCTGACCCGTCGAGGCATGGACCCCACAAGACCACTGAAGGTGTCCTGTGGTATCTTGCACCGAGACATTAGCGGCAGATCCTTTAAGTCCTGTAAATTGAGAGGTGGGGCCTCCATGGATCGGGCTTGTTGTTCTAGCACATCCCACTTATGCTTCATTGGATCGGACCCTAACCCCAACCATCTACATGTTGTAGAAGAAAACGTGATTCATCAGACCAGGCCACCTTCCTCCATTGCTCCATGGTCCAGTTCTGACGCTCACGTGCTCATTGTAGGCGCTTTCGGTGGTGGACAGGGCTCAGCATGGACACTCTGACTGGTCTGCGGCTACACAGCCCCATACGCAGCTGCTGTGATGCACTGTGTGTTCTGACACCTTTCTCTCATAGCAGCATTAACTTTTTCAACAATTTGTGCTTCAGCAGCTCTTCTGTGGGATCGGACCAGATGGGCAAGACTTCACTCCCCTCCTGCTGTTTTGGAGATGCTCTGACCCAGTCATCTAGCCATCATTTTGGCCCTTGTCAAAGTCGCTCAGATACTTACACTAGGCTTGGGCGATATCCAAAATGTTATATTGTGATGCAGTCACACCCAAATATCGCGATAGATGATGGTGAAATGCATCACTAATTGCACTGCCTCATAAATAGCATCATGGTGCGCCGGTGCTGTTTGCACGTATATCATTTAGGTATTATGCATGCATTTGGTGCAAAATTGGTCCCTTTCTATCCAAAAGAGGGTTGTTGCAAATAGTATTAAATTCCCAAACACCAGCAAGAATAGCCACACCGAAATTATTACCATCTTCAGAGAGCTGGTGGTTACTGCGCAAGACCAAAGAAAAGGCAGTGCTGTGTGAGAGTTCAGAGAGTTGGTGCAACTGAAGCACATTTATAAGGGGTGTCCCGCCCAGACTTTCCAGTGAACTGTAAATTATATTTTGACATTATTATTATTATTATTATTATTATTATTATTATTATTATTATTATTATTATCATTACTGTCATGGCATTTGTAGGTATGGTGGTTTTCAAAACG
This sequence comes from Zeus faber, assembly GCF_960531495.2. Taxonomy (NCBI): domain Eukaryota; kingdom Metazoa; phylum Chordata; class Actinopteri; order Zeiformes; family Zeidae; genus Zeus; species Zeus faber. The sequence goes on along the minus strand of NC_137194.1, from coordinate 20,205,683 downwards.
CACTCCAAAGGCAAGTTGTTGAAACTGTAAATATTTTTTTGTTTTAATAAGACATTACAAATGTTGACAAAAATAATTCTGATTAAACCCAAAAGATATTCAAAAGCACAAATAACTAAAAGTTACAGGGAATAGTGATAAAGTGGTCACAACTGGCATTTAATCACAGATGGAATTGAACCGAGAGGACCATGGAGAGCTCCCCAGACCGCAGCCTCGGGTGTCGCGGCCCGGAACTTTGTAGAGTAAAATGTATTAAAATAACTGTCATCATTTCAACATTGTAACATTAAGATTCAGTGAGAACTACAATTTCTTTATATATACATACAGTATATATATTTATATATACATATATATATACTGTATATATATATATATATATATATATATACATACATATACTGTATATATATGTGCCGTCATCTCGCGCATTTCTAAATTTCGAGTTTGATTTATAAATAGTAGAAAAATGTTAAACCGTGGAGTTAAATATTCCCTTTAGATTACATGGGGAAATACAGTTCATTTACCGAGACGCGAAACAGCGCTGAATAACACCGATCGATGGTTTCCTTTAAAGCCAGCGTCCAGGTCAAGATCATTCATTCATATTCCATGTGATGTGAAGTCACAATGTGAAACCGTTTTGATAGAGTTCAACCTTATTTCGTGTTTTATACACAAACATGGTGGAGGGGGCGTGTCTCTGACGTCAACGTCACAACAAGACGAGGCTCCGGTTTAATGGACGGAATGTGATTTTGGTGGACCGAACACGGGCAATCCATTGCCGGCCCACACATCAATGGCACACGCATCGTCAGTGCTGTCGAGCTGTAGCTGAATCACCATCCATGGCACACGTGCCACCATCTCCAAATCCTCCATCTTCTTCCTCACTGTTGCGCATACGTCCTCACACTGTACATCCTCTCTGTGTGTGCAAGTGAATGATCTCCATCCATCCGTCCCTCCCTGTGGTCCCACGGACGGACAGACAGATACAGGGGAGATATTTAGATACTGGGAAAATGTTGCTTATGCTGGCCAATTTCACTTCACCTGCTGCCTAGTACATCCCACCCCTTGACAGGTGCCATTGGAACAAGATGAGAAATGTTATTCACTTCACCTGTGGTTTTTAATGTTGTGGCTGATCGGTGTTATATGATATTGATGGGAGTGACACCTACAAGGGGTCTTGTTCATTTCACGGAACACCTTTCAGGTTAGTACAGATGTTTGAGGTGGAGAAACAATTGTCAATGTACGTCCTGGTGACCAGGAAAGATGTGTTTACTGTATGACGCTGAAACATCCTGCAAATGCCATATGATTCCATCGTGTGAACTTTTGACTTAAAGTCACTTCCACGATTATAATTATTTGATTTCCATAGGTTTCCTGTGGATGCCATGGTTTCCTCCCACCATAAAAGACATGCACGTCATGTCCACACTCCTGCAAATACTCCTAGTCCCCGGGCGCCCTGCAATGGCTGTGCCCACCGCTCCTACATATCTAAAATGCAGTAAAATGCAGTGGGCACATTTCCCCAGGGGGATCAATAAAGTCATTGTTCTCCTTCTTCTAAATTCTTCTTCAGTCACCAAAGGGACTATTCTCAGAAAGCCATTAAGATCGCACATTGCACTTTTTCCTTTCATTGTTTGTTGTTGCTCGTGAACATATGCCCGTATAAATAAATAACACATAAAACAGATGGGTCTTATACATTATTGGAAAACAACAAGCAGTGTTTAAAGTTTAATACAAGAAAAAAGACTTCCAACTGTAAGAGTATTGGTCAAGGACAACAAAGAGAAACACCCTCCGTATAAAGCACTGAAACCAACGAGCCCATCCCACAATAAATGTAACGACAGCTCTAATGGTGCACCAGCAAACACACTACGCCGCTTACACACATTACCGCTTGTAGGCAGAACCAGTCGTTCGGAAACCATTTCCCATCCGCAGATCGCTGTTGTCACCGCTGCTCTGTCATGCAAAGTGTCGCAAACTTTTTATAAAGAATTAACAATCTGTCTGCGTGCTGTCAGAACCAGGTGCATCCACGGGTGGAGCTCAGTCATGCTGAGACTTTCCAAATAGAGTGAAAGGGGCGGATTGGTTAAAAGTTTAAAAGCTTGCAGAGGTGAAAGAATTCAGTGATGGAAGTTGTGATTCGGGCAAATGTTACGTATTTGATGTTTGCGGAGTGAAATGTTTTCATTTTCAAATGTATTTACGACCTTGCCTTATTAACTTGATGGGTTTACAAAATGAAATGACTTTGTGTTATTTTTCATGCCCTCTAATCCGCTTACTGTTAGTCCAGCGTGATGGGGGATTTTGAATATCATATTCCCTGATAAACCAGCTTGTCTTGACCAAGCACGGACCCCCATAATGCGGATTTCCTCTGAGTGGGTTGGTTCCATGTATAAGTAATTGTGTAATAAGAAATGATATTGTCTTATTAAGTCATCTCCACCTTCAGCTGCTCCTCCTCCTCCTCAACCTCCTCCTCATCCCTCGCCGGCTCCCGTGCACATCCTTGTAAGTGAACAGCCCTCTAAGGGTTAAAAAAAGAAAAATCACATCTAAAAGGGAAATCACCGGTGCGTGTGCTATCTCGCCGCTCGCCACATGTGTGGAGATGTGGCATTTGAAAGAAAAAAGGTGTGTGTTTAAAATAAAAAGAAAAGACGGGAGAGAGCAGGGGATCAACAAAAAGTACGGCGGTGTACAAAGCGGCTCTCGGTATGGAGGGGTGGTGGGGGAGGGTGGGGTGACCTGTCAGGGCAGCAGGGGGGCGGCTGAATGACTTCACATCACCCTTTCAGCTCCAGCAACTTCCCATTTGTATTGTAATGCAAATCCCAGTCCTGTCCCAGATGGTGCCTTTCCAGCATCATGCGTGCATAGAAATATGATTATTTATCCCGAGCACTTCTCGAGTCCTTAGCCCGCCATTCTCCCTCATCTTCCTCCCTCACATTAGGGCACAGGTTAAAGTCTGCGCCGTGCTTCCCTAATGGTTCGAGAATGAAAAGAAATGGAGTGCAAATTTTTTTTGGGGCGCGGGGGGGGGGGGGGCTGGCATGCGAAAAATAAAGGGCACCTGTGCGATGGCGAGAAGTGGAAGAGAGAGAGAGAAGCAAAATCACGTGGAAATAGTCAGGAGAGGGAAAGTGGAAGCTTCCGTGTGATACCAGGCTGAGCACGAGGCCGCGAGGCATGAGAAGTGACTCACAACTCAAGTCCCTGCTTCATCACCTCCACCCAGCAAATGCAACTCACAAACCCGCAGCGCTGATAGGTGTGGTCACGGTGACACTAACTCGCACACTCAGGACTGAATAATGGAGCCGTCTCTCGCCGACGCAATGTCTTGTGTCTGTTATTGTAATTGGCTGGTTCATAAGTTGCTTAGTTGCACACGCTATAGATTTGGTGATGTTACTGTCAAGTATACATTCCAGCTTTTGGAAAAGGAATGCGGCTATTTTAATATTTGGTTTGATTTTTGAGGCTTCTTTGATGATGTCGAAAATATGCAGCCAAGGCATGTGTGTGAAATTTTAGGAGAAGCTATATTAGGGCCTGTCTGAGAGTGTGTGAATGTGCTGTCTTTGCAAATATGTTGTTTTTTCTATTTTCCCTACAATAAGCTATTTTAATGTGACAGCACTTTGTAGTTGCTCGGATTATCACCGCAAGGTTATAGGCTCTATAGAGTTTGGTTTACGTGGGACAGGAGCCTCCTTGGGGATCGTGGGCTCTGTAATCAGCTGTGTACCATAAATCGGTCTGTTCTGTTGTCAGTATATCTGCCCTTTCATCACCGAACACTCATCAAATCTGCTGTCTGCCTCAGTGGCATTTAGAGAGCACTTGACACTGCCGACGTACACTAATTAAATCACATTCCAGTTAAATTCAAAGTCTTTCTCGTTTGTTTTTTTTAAGGAATTGCTTTGACACAACCTTTCAGCGATGTGGCAGCGGAGAGCATCAGCGAATTTAAAGACTTAACTAGTGACATGCATGAATGTAACATAGACCGAAAGGATTTTTGAGGTTTATCCCTTTTGTATGTTCACTACTCATGTAGGACTTAGGTACAGTAGGTTTCATTCCCGCAGCAGTCCAGTCTTTTCTCTCGCGCCATTCCCCCAATAAGCAGTTCAATGCCACTGACGGGTTTTACTTTAAATATTTAGGTTCATGTGTAGTGACTATAAAACATTTAAGTAGTATGAGTAAATCTATACTAAAACATACATCTTCCCACACAGTTCATTTATTGCATAAATCAATGCATGTGGGCTGTGGCTCAGGAGGTAGAGCGGATCATCTAGTAATTGGAAGATTGCCAGTTCAATCCCCAGCTCCTCCTGGTAGTCTGCTGATGTGTCCTTGAGCAAGACACTTAACCCGCTAACTGCTCCCTGGGCACCGCTATATGGCAGCACACTGCTCCTGCATATGTCAGTCACTAGAATGGGTGAAATGCATTTTGTTGCCTGAGTAATGGCGCCCTGTGCAATGACAATTAGTTTAATCTAAAATGTATACATATTTTAATTTGTACTTTCATTCTTGTTCTCACTGAATCTTAATATAACAATGCAGGAGTGATGACAGTTGATTTAATTTATTTTGCTTTACCACAAAGTTCCAGGCCTCTGCACCCAAAAGGCCGCAGCCTGCGGAGCTGTGCATGGTTCTATGAGGGTCGATTCCAATGCCAATTCCAATGTGGTTCAATGCCAATTTTGACCACTTCATGGTTCAATGCCAATTTTGACCACTCTATTGCTAGTCCCTATAACTTTCAGTTGTTTTTTCAATATCTTTTGAGTTTAATAGGAATTATAGAACTGTTTTTGTCAATGTTTGTAACGCCTTATTGGTACAATCAATTTTTCAAAGTTTCAACAAGTTGCTTTTGAGTGCATTTTGAAAACCACGGACTGCTGCGGGTTCCGCTACATTCAGACGCCGTCACAGTAATAACAATTATAATAATAATTTCCAAATATAATCTACAGATCAATGGAAAGTCTGGGCGTGAGACCTCTTATAAGCTCTCTATAAGCTCTGAAGACGGTAATAATTGTCCTCTCAAGGTGGAGGTACACTTAAAAATAAGTAGAGGATTTGGACCAGAACGTGTTCAGAACAAGATAAGAACAAATGGATGCGGTGATCTGGGTTCTGGCGGCGTTCTCGGTGCACTTTGTCTTTCGTCTTTCTCTCGTTCTGAGAGCTCCCCTTGTCGCAATGTGTCCAAATGCCATTGCGTCACGGCAGAGAACGGACTTCAACCTCCCTTTCTGGGTCATTCAACATCCTCCTTTTCCTTGGTCAACAAGCTCAATTTTTCCAGAGCCGTGACATTTGGAGTATGTTTTATATATATACACAGTACCCAATCTCCTCAAATATAAACCGCTACTTCAATTAAAACAAGTTCACAACTGAATCTGAGTCAGCATGTGTTTTTTCTCCTCCAGCGCTGTGCCGTGCGGTTCCTGTGATGGTTTTCCTGTGTGTTTATTTTAGATCTATTGTTTTCGTTCGTTTCTACTTGTATGATATGAACATTTTAAACTAAGGGATGTTCCGCCTTGGATCAGGACAGTGGATTGCATAATGGAGAGAGAGCGATCTCTCGTCCACAGTGCGTCCTGTGTCTCCAAACTAAACTGTATTTATTTTGAGGATTACGCCACCCAGACGGCAGTCGAGGTAATTAAAGTCCCGTCACTATTTGAGGAAATATGGGTACTGTCAATAAATGACATTAAGTTTGATTTCACAGCCACCTCTTCTCACTGTCGCGTTCGTGCTTCTACGACCGCAGTGTTCTTACTGAGTTCTTATTGCGTATCCTGCTGCCGGCTTACTGGGACATGTTCTCCAGTGGTTCTAATGTTTTGTTCTTGCGTCTTTTAAATGTACCTTCACTGCGTGTTGGCTATTAGCGCCGGTGTTTGTGAATTGGGCGGAATTTGCAGCGAGGCTCATTTGCGGAGAAAGGGGCCAATTTTGCACAAAACATATGAAAAATACCAAATTTAAAGATGTGCAAATAGCACCGGCGCACTGAGGTGCTATTTTTGTGGCAGCACAGTTAGCGGTGCATTTCACCGTTTGCGGGTGCTTTGGGAATTAGAGGCGCGCTTTTTATTTTTTTTTCTGCCGGTTTGGTGCACGGTGAGTCTCACAATCAAAGCATGAGACTTGGCAGCTCTGTATAATAGTTATTAAAAAACTTTTTTTAATATATATCATTTTAGTCATGCAAGTAACAACCTGTAGCTACCAATTAACCACCGCATCATCCGCGCTAACCCGTCAAATCCTCAATCTGTTTCTCTCTGTTGCGTGGAAGGACTCCGGACATTACCCGGGGGAGCTGTAACGTGTTAACCCAAATAAATGAAGATATTAAGCAGACTTTTTCCCATCCAGCACCCCAGTGAAAAGTCTGCGTAATGTCCGTGAACAGAGCAGGTAATTGTCCACAGAATTCACACAAGTGAGTGGGCGTGTCGAATGTTGATGACGTCTCTGTACTGCAACTGCCGCACAATAGAGACGGATGCACAAGTCCACAACGCTGCAGCTTTCTTTCTCCCGTGGGATCTTTGTGTACGGAACGTAGCTGCTTTGTGCTTCGTGCTTTCTTTCCACTCTTTCGTTTATATTGCGGATCGTCCAAATACATGGACACATTTACTGTGTCCATGTTAAGGGGGGAATTATGAAGTAGAAACGTTAAAGTACTTAAAACAACACGTTGTTTTTGCTATTGAAATAGTGGACTGAGTGTAGCTCTCTTGCTCAACGCCACTCCCAAGAGATAAGTCAGTCTGGTAAACAGTACTATTTAATCAGATGAATTGCTGGAATATTCAGTCAAGGACACACTCCACGGCTAGATATTATAAAAGGGTATGTAGCTGTGTATTTAGACAGTCTTGTCCTCTGCAGACACAAACTCAGATCTTTTTTATAATAAATGATCTTAAATGAAAGAAACTCTTCTCCAGGGTGATTTTTTTTCCATCACAGTATCAACAGAAAAAAAGTAAATAACTACTGAGCCGGTAGCCTCGTCCACCATCTTGGGTGCTGTAAACTCTGCAGCGTCATGCATCACGTCCTGCCTCCTGCACGCTCTACAAAGGCTCCGCCTAAATGTGAAAAACATTGGAAATTAATGTTTTCGCCCAAAATGAGATTATAGGAGATTTATATTCCTGAAGTAGTTTTCTATCTCTCAACGTACTATAAAAACTGAGTTTGATTTCCAAATATTATATCAACATTAAAAAGGCAATTTAGATCCACCAGCATTGCACTCACCAACTCGCTGAACGCGCAAAACAGCGCAAACGGCGATCTTACAGTTCCCTTTGGTGCAAACATGCAGATCAAGATCCCTCCATATTTCAAGTAAAGTGAAGTCAGAATGTGAAACTCTTTTGATAAAACAAGGTTAAAAATAAATCCGGACAACACCGGATCTTCTTCGTGTAATAAAAAACTGTTTCGCTGACGCCACTGATGGCGGCTCAGAGGACACGAAGAGTTTTAACAAAACAACAACAAGTAAACCCCAGAAGCAACAAATTTCAATTCTCTGTGAAAACACATCATCTCCCTGTGGTTATGGATTATGAGAAGAGGGTGGCAGAAGCTCTGAGTTATATCGCGGAACTGGCAGCATGAGGCGGCGGAGCAGGGTGCTCCCAGAAAACATCAATATTTCACCAATACCGGGGAAAGGGAAAGGTTCTCCCCGGTTGTCATGTGCACGATCTGAAATGGACCACTTAAACGTTATATACATATTGTTATAAAACAATAAATTCAGGAAATGTGAATGTTAAGAAGTTACAGAATAATAGAGATGTCATGCTACTATAGTGAGCATGAACTACTTAATACTTAATTAAAGAATTAAAGAAATTTTAAGAACACCTGAATTATGCATTTTCAAATATATATTGTTTCAGTAAAACATATTCAACATTAACCCATTGAAGGAGTACAGCACTATCCAAATATAACCATTTAAAGCACCAATTGTGTTTCTAAATGTGTATTTTGTTCTGCAAAAGTCTAGAAATGCTTCTAAAACTTAATCTCTCAGAACTTCTATTTTTAAAAACCTTTTTAAAATTCCCACAAGTGATACCTTTGTTTTGAAGCGCTGATTCTACAATTTGTAATTATTTGAGAAAAACAAAAATGTCAAATTTAGAACCTGTGCCCCTTAAGTACACATCACATATGTTAAGGTGACACAGAAACAGTTGGCAAGAAATATATATATTTTTTCTTCAAGATTAGACACCAAGTCTTCTTGAATCATCTCTCCAATACCTATCCTGCAGTTCGAGTCTCTGCTAACTAAAAAAAATGTTTTCATTGATAAGTAAAATGTTTTATTGGGAATACAATTGGAATACTTTTAATCTTCAGTGTCATACTTTTTACAGTTTATTTGTATATCTGTACACTACTGTGCAGCTGGATTATTTGCATAATTAAAAACATTTGCATAGTTTTTTTTTTTATTTCTCTCAAGCATCACAAATCACACCAATTAAAGCGACCTAACTTTGAGCAGCGTAAATGGAGGAATAGAGCCTCCGTAATTGTCCCACTCAGTCAAACATGAAATGAACATGAAAATAGAGGCAAAACTAGAGAAGTCTCAGAAGTCTGAGACTGGTGAACTATTTCATTGGTTGTAAAAGCACAAATTACCACACCCATTTCCGCGCCTTCCCATACATGTCCATGATGAAAACAGCACTTTTCAAACATTCACCGCCAATTACACTGGGCTTACTCACTGATGAGGCGATTGTTTTTCAACTTAATTGCTGCAGTTGGATGCGAAGACAAAAACCTTTGTCTTTCCTCTTCAGTCCTCAGTGAGTGGGCTTTTCAGTGGAGGCTATATCCCTCGTTCTGCCCCGGTTGTCTTCATGTATCGCTCTCCATGGGGCCTACTTCCCAGCCCACGCAGAGAAAAAGAAGCCATTGGCCCCGATAGCTCCGCTAGTTCCATGTCGCTCGCCATCTGCGCTCAAAGCAAACCTTTCCTCCGCGGCCACTGCAGTCAGAGGCCAATAAAGGAGACGACACAATGGCCAAAGCGCAAAGAAAATGGGAAGAAGTTTGCGAGAAAAGTTTGGGATTACAACTGTGTGCGAAATGGGACTACTTGGTACTAGCACACGAGGGAAATGCAGGTAGTACACGGTACGAACAGATAGAAAGGGACAGCTGAATTCAAATACTAATGGGAATCAAAAAGGATGTCAGTTGGTCTCAAACAACCCGACCAGAGGAGGACAAAAAAAGACAAAAAAAACTAAAAACCTAGATTAATCAGCAATGAGCCCAAAAGCATGCATCTTCTGACCGCAATGCATTCTGCAGCCTGTGTTTTGGCAGGGTTGGTTGAAAGCGGTTACACCTACACTCAGGAGATGCTACAGACTGTTCTGAGCCAGAGGAAGTGCACTATCGCCATCTGTAGGCCAGCGGGGACACGACATCTTGCAAGTGTGGTAAAAAAAACAACTGAAACATTAACACACACACACACACACACACACACACACACACACACACACACACACACACACACACACACACACACACACGCACACAAACAGCTGCCTTTTCCACAGTGCCTGCTCCGTAGATGCACATTGTGCCCACAAACACCGCTTTCAGAATCAATTGCTCACACACCAAAGGTCACACAACAGTTCATTACCGTTCAATTACCACGAGGGTTCGATAGCGTGCCATTGCAAGGTGGGAGGACAAAAAGTTTCAACCTCATTGCCAAGAACACATTAGAAGGAGTTTGACGTTTTAATAACGCCGTTAAATATGGGCGAGAGAGGAGTACAAACAGATATATGAAGCGGAGCGGATACGCAAGGTCAAAGTGCTTTTGCCAAGGGTGTGAATAACGGCAACGCCGGCTTCTTAAGTATGTCGGCCGACGTTCTCCATCGTATCCCTGACAAGCCAGTCATCTCACCGAAATTCATTACTATGACTCACAAACAAAATGTTGAAATGTTTACAAGCTGCAGTATAAATGGTTCTGTTGCCGTTTCACAGTAATTACAGCCCTACTGTATGGTCTTTTGAGATTTCTGATAGAAAAAGGCTGATTGCCTCTCTCGCTGCCATTCATTTTACCGGACGCAGGCGGTTAACGGAAAGTTTACTCTTTGTGTTTCTTTTTTCTTTCTTCTTGCCGCGGTGGGTTTCTTTCATCATCCCTCCTTCCCAAGACGCAGATTTCACACCCATCCTCCCAACTTAAGTGTCTGATTGTAGCGCTTGCTCCCAGTTTCATCAGATAGAGATGCGCCCGGGTAGGTGGGACTTGATTGAAATCATGACAAAAAAAAAAAATCCCACCTCCAATCACTGAGAATCATGGATTCTTCATTGATCTGAAAGGCCATCGATGTGGATGCTGTGCAATCGTACTCTTGGTTCAGATGGAGTTCATGCTGGGCAGTTGAAAGTCTGTCATTGAACTATAAGATAATAAACTGAATTACAGAATTACATTTCTGCCTGTGATGCTGTCTGCACGGCAAACTGCCCTGGGGACTGTTCTGCAAATTATTTGAGAATTTGCTCGGAGTAGTTCAAGACCAATCATAATAATGTTTGAAAATCATTTTCAGAGGAATGATCGTAATCCTTAAATGTCTCAATCCAAACCGATGAACCAAAACTGAAATATATAATATTTACTTGTTTTAATTAAATTCATTTAGCATTTTTGTTAGATTTATTTTCATTATTACTATTTCATTGCCTCCTTGTGATGTAAAGCATTTTAAGCTACATGTTGTGTATAAAAGGTGCTGTAGAAATAATAATAATAACATCAATATTATTATTAGTATTATTATGATAGGTAGTTCCCAGGGATTGACACAATGTCAGCTTCTTTGAGTACAGACCATACTACAAAGTACACAGGGACTGTACACGCAGGTTTCGACAAAATGCGACACTGTTCATATACACTACTCACAAAAAGTTGGGGATATTTGGCTCTCGGGTGACATTTATGGAAAATGTAAAAAGTTCACGCTAGAGTAATATTATATCATGAAAGTAGGGCATTTAAGTAGAAGCATGCAATGGTGATTTCCTCATCTCAAACAATTTATTGAAACAAAAGCCAACAACAGTGGTGGATATACCACAACAAAAAATGTCAATGTCTCAATAACTTGTCATGTGCCCTTGAGCATCAATAACAGCTTGACAACGACGTCTCATGCTGTTCACAAGTCGACTTATTGTCTGCTGAGGCATGGCACCCCACTCTACTTGAAGGGCGGCCCTCAGGTCATTGAGGTTCTGGGGTACAGAGTTAGGAGCCTCTACACAGCGACTCAGCTGATCCCATAGGTTTTCTATGGGATTCAGGTCTGGAGAAAGTGCAGGCCACTCCATTTGAGGTCTCCAGCAGCCGTTCCCTAATGATGCGACCTCGATGAGCTGGAGCATTGTCGTCCATGAAGATGAAATGAGGCCTGTGTTGTTCATGCAGGGGCACAATGACTGGATTAATGATGTTATTCAGGTAGTATGGGCTTGTCACTGTACCATTCACAAAGTGCAGGGTAGTTCTGTATTGACTAGACACACCTGCCCACACTGTAACACCACCACCACCAAAGGCTCGTCTGGTGACAACAGTGGCTGATGCATAGCGCTCTCCTTGATGTCTCCAACATCGTTGGCGGCCATTATTTCTGCTCAACGTGAATCGAATTTCATCAGAGAACAGCACTGAGGCCACTGGTCCCTCGTCCAGCGTAAATGCTCCCTGGCCCGTGCAAGACGATGATGCCTGTGCCTGGTGGTGTGGTCAGGTCGTCCAGGTCGTCTAGCACGCAGACCACGCTGATGTAAACGGTTTCGAATGGTCTGACGTGACACTTGGGTGCCTCTCACCTCCCTTAAATGTGCCTGGAGTTGGGTGGCATCATCATCCGGTTCCACAGGACACTTTGTATCTCTGTTGCAGCCTGCTGATGACACTCTGTGACACTCTAAGCTCAGTGGCCACTTCCCTCTGAGAACATCCTGTTTGAAGCCTCACAATGGCGAGGTACTGTTGATCAATTGTTAGGTGTCGTCTTGGTCTCATGATGTCAAAATGTGAACAGCATGATGAAGAGGACTGTTTAAATACCAATTCTAATTGAACCTGGAAATGTATTGGTCGATTCATGGATCAAACACCTGTTGTGAATTTTGCTGTTCAGCTCCTTGTTACAGAACAGCAAGTTGTGCAAAAAGTACTGAAACATTGAACAGTTGGACATGTGCATTTAAAAGTTAAGAGAAGATCAAATTAAGTTCACCTGTAAAGGTTATAGTGCATTTTATCTTCATCCTGATATTTAACCCGAAAGCGGAATATCCCTAACTTTTTGTGAGTAGTGTAAGTCAGTCGATTTTGCCAAATTGGAATATACTGCACCTTGGAAGACAACAGGTGTTTGTGAGTTTTTGAGCCAAGCAAAAATAAAAAATAAAAAACACCCATGCATAAAATACAAATCACATTTGTACATTTGGTTGTATTTTTGTTGCACACAACAGTTAATTAAAATCTTTATAATGTAGTATAGAGTGTGTGGCAGTGTTTGTTCTCCAGAGCGCCATTAGCTGCTATGGTTGCAGGGAACAGACGGGAGAAAGATAAATCTCATGATGAAGCTGTTATCGCAGCTATTAATGCAGCCTTCGTGTAGGAAGAAAATGATAATGGCTTTCATTCATCAGCGAAGCCATAATTAAAATGGGGCATCGCTGGGTTTTTTTTACATGTTTTTGTTTTTTTTTTAAGTTCAAAAAAATCACACCATTAAACGGTGTGCATTAAAAACACAGCCATATCTAAGTGCAGCAGTTGACACGAATCTACTGCACTGAGAGCTAAGCGTTAGAAACGAAGCATCAGACGGCGAGAATGTCACAGCGGCAAATAATTCCCTGAGAACACTGCGTGGTTTGATCACTACTTTTGTATCATCCATTTAAAAAAAAAAAAAAAAGAAAAAAATAAGAGAATTTCCTTCCTCAAACACTCCCCGTAGAGTGGCCTCAGAGAGGGAAAATAAAAGAGAAAGAGCGACAAGAGAAAGTTGGCTGGAAAGCTTCCATCCCCCGCCCCCCCCCTTCCCCCACGTCTTTTTCCAGTGCATAGCCAAGGCGGCCATATTGTGTCTCTAAACAAATCGAAGGGTTGGCGCTGTGACAAGGCAGCCCTCTGTGCAGCACTGCAGGCAGCGAGTCAGCGCCATGGCCCTCCTTCTTCCACAGGTCACCACATGCAGCCGCCAGCAGGGAGGCCGTGTTAAGAGGTGGCCATGTTTGCTGTTCTGCTGGATGGCAACCCTGTCATAGATCTTTTGCCTGTCGAGACAAACCAAACACAAAAAAAAAAACAGCACGGATGCTATGTATTGATTATTTCAGGCTGCAACATAATGTTCACACTCCTTTTTTTCTCTTATATTGGGTCATAAAAAAGCCAAGTGTAAGTTTGAAAGTTTAAATCTGAAGTTTAAGTGTAAATAACTTTATTTATAAAGCACCTTTCAGGAGTAGGGACGACACAAAGTGCTTCACAGAGGAAATAAGCGTAAACATACATAAAACACAATTTAAAAAAAAAGAACTAAACAGAAATAGAAAAAATTATACAAAGGCTGTAAAAGTCTAAACAAATGTGTCTTAAGCTGCTTTTTAAAAGTGTTCAGTGTCCATAGATCTTAACTCCAAGGGGAGATAGCTCCAAAGTTTAGGAGCCACAACCTCAAAAGCACAGTCTCCTTTAGGTCTCTGTTCTAGATGGAGGAACAACCAGCAAACCCTGATCAGAGGACCTCAGAGACCTTCTGGTGATGTGGGGCTGCAGTAGATCTCTAATGTAGGCAGGCGCCTGACCATGCAGAGCTCTATAGGTGATCGCAACACGTTTAAACTGGATTCTGAACTTGATGGGGAGCCAGTGAAGAGCAATGAGAATCAGCCTCACATGTGACCTTTTGGAGGAACCTGGTGGAGCGTTTACAGCAGCATTTTGGACGACAACGATCCAGGGATGTTTCGCTGAGGCAGGTGAAAAGGGAGTTGCAGTAATCGAAATAGATGAAATATTTAATTATCAGTGAGTGTATGCGGGAATTGTATTAATTATTTTTTTATATTGAATTGTATTTTATTTTATTTTTATTTTTATTTTTATTTTTATTTTTATTTTTATTAAAATCTGCGCTTTCATTTTTTCATTTTTTTTTTATTTGTATGATACTGCATCGAGGACAGTTAGTCTGCAAGTGGAGTTCTCAACCTGCAATGACACGCTTTATTAATTCTTTAATCATCAAGAATTGCTGCAATAACACTGTCCTGTGGACGACTTGTGACAAGAGCACAGTTTGTTGTTATACAGAACCTCCAACAACCCCCCTCTTTGGAGAACTTTTTTACCATGTTTGGGTCCATAAACAACTGATCACTACTACAAGAGGAGGAGAATCACCACGGTGAGGCAAATAAACCTAGAACCAAACAAGAACATGTACATAGAAAAACATAAACATAAAAACAAACAATAACATGTACATGGAAAAAATATATAAACATCGGACAACAACATGGATCGAAAAAACAGAGTTAATAAGGTCCAGGAAAACTGGAACAGCAATTGGGCACGTGGCCTCTTCCTGTCATAGTTATGGCGGTAAATGAGGAAGGAAAGGAGAGGGATGTAACCAGGAGGATGTTGGGGTGTGTTCAAAGCAGGTGCTGGTGGTGTGTGTGTGTGTGTGTGTGTGTGTGTGTGTGTGTGTGTGTGTGTGTGTGTGTGTGCGTGCGTGCGTGCGTGTGTGTCTGTGTGTGTGTGTGTTTGTCTGTGAGTGTACAGGACTCATCCCAATTGGTTGTGGTGTATAAGGTTGGTATTATGTCGTAGCGCCTCCAAGCAGCGGAAAAGGCCCCGAAGCAACCCCCGAGTCTCGCAGCCGTACAGACACCCCATGGCTGCAGGAACGCTCCGAGCCCACCGCCCTGCAGCCACAGAAAGACCCACAGCCAGAAAAGCCGCGGGCCCGGAGCCAGGTACCACACCAATAGACCAAATTCCCCACCCGAACCGCGGGGCCCCCGCGCCCAGCCGCGGCCCGCCCCACTACAGTCGAACAGACGTCCCATCCAGCCGCGAGCCCCGAGTGCCAATCCACGTAGCTGAGTGTGCTCAGCGCAGGGTACCCGGATGTCGGCCCCCGCCATCGCCAGCAGACCGGAAGATATGCAGCAGTTAAGAAGGTGAGATGAGAGAAGAAACTGTTCTGGTGGCAATGAAGTAGCTCCTTATATTTAAAGTAATGGTAAGTATCTGCAAAGTGTTACTGATCAAATTTATCAGTAACACTGGTAAGAGGCTGGTATTCAATACCAGCCATCATAGACCGTAGTAGTTCTTCAATTTTGGCTCACCGAGGGCAACAGCCTAGGTTTGCCTCCTCCTTGTCTGCAGCTGGATCCCACTCGCCTGGGTATTAATTCATGCACCCACACACCCATTGATGGTTCGTTAAAGTACCGATGTGTCTGGAAAACGGCGGTGAGCCTGAGTTGTAATTCATGTAATATAAGAACTCAAGAAAACAATTGGAGAAGCTGGAGTTAAGGCCAATGGGATGTGGTGGATTAATTATTATTTTTAAAATTCTGCTTCAAAGGAAGGCGTTCATGGCCGAATGCAGTCCACAGCTGTCACCTGGAGTCAGAGCAGGGAAAGAGGATGTGAGATTCAAGGAGGATAAGTCGGGTAAAAGCAACGACCGGCATTAACCATCAAAGATCCTTTCTTCACAACCACAGACTGTTTCCAGCGAGTCCCTCGACATGTGTAAATGACAAAAAGGAAAAAATAGTAGCAAAACAAAAAGGAGATCTAATAACTTCATGATAACCCGAACATCATTATGCAAATTAAAGGCTGGCACACCCGCAAACCTCTCAAAACACAGGGATCCCCTCTGCAGTGCACGTGTAGAAGAGCTGTTTTCAATACTGGTGCATCCGATTATGGGCTGCAGCAGATTCTCTTGGGTGAGTTCGATATCGTGCAGTGTTTTCTGTTGCCAACTCATATATTGTTCATTCCACCACTACATGGGGAGTGGAGTTTTTCCTGCGGTACAACCACTTTTCCATTTTCGCTCACATCACTTGTTCACAGCATTTCAAAGTGCATTATGGGTGCAAATTTGTAGTTCACTCACATGAGGATTGGCATGTGCTTGCACAAAATTACCTAAAATGGCCAGATGTGTTCTTGTTCTACCCAAAAGGTAGAGTTGGTATTAAAAATGGCCACAGTATGTAAAATCATTCAGACAAGACTTTAAAAACTCCACAGAATGAGTAACGCACGAGTAGCCAACTACATGGTGAACACGTTTGCACAGTATGATGTGGCCCACAGGCCGTGATCACAACACAAGATTCCCTACAACAGTGCAAATATCCCAAAATGCAAAATCTACATCTTTTGTCATTCCCAGTCATGAACTATGTCTATTTGTAATGAGCAGTGATGTATTATGATGAAGCTATATCACACACACACACACACACACACACACACACACACACACACACACACACACACACACACACACACACACACACACACAGCTAAACAGGTTAAGGCCTCTGGCGCTGATTACCCACTGCTGTCAAGTAGACAGAAGGATCTAGAAACCCTTTCACCCTGGGACTGAGATTCCTGCCTCCTTCACAGCGATAAATGTCTACTTTTTTTTTTATTACTAAGCCGTTAAGAGTCATACACATACACATATACATCAACACACAAACAAACACCAGCGCACTCGCACTCGCACACACAGAGTACAATCGACAGCCACACAAAACATCCATTACAGATCTTCCCTTCAACAGCTCTTTATGAGGCAAATAAAAGGTATTAACATAAAGGCTGGAAAACCTGTCACACCTCCCGTTATGTGTGTCATACAATCAAAGCGCTGGGAAAAGAAATGCACGGCCAGGGATAAAAGAATCGATATAGGAAAGGACAGAAAACCAAAAGGGAGTGAGATTAGGCGCGTAGCGTGGTGCACTCACCGGAACGCAAGCCGACTAATTGCTCAGAGACCAGCGTGAGGCGCGGGGACCGGGAAGGGGCGGCGGCAGCGATCGATTGTGAGGAGTTCCAGTGATGCATGTAGGGTTGCAGGAGAGCCTACACTAGCCCCCACCCCTCCCCCCGCCCAGCCCACGTGTCCCCAAAAGGAATGCTGCAGCACATTAGTACCAAAAGCTTGGCAAGCTGACGTGCTTTGGTTTCACATTCTGATGTTGTGAAGCAGGAAATATTTCCCGTGCCAAAGCAGCAGGGTTGTGCGCCGCGATGCACCACCGACTAGATGAAAAGGTATATCACTCACATTCCCGATTATTAATGATGAGAATTTACTTAAAAACGCATCTGGATTCCCCACCTGGTAACCTTCAGCTCGGTCTGGTGTGGAGACGGGAGGTTCGACTCTTTTTCCTGACTCAGGTTTGTATGACTCACTCACTAAAGGGTGGGGATGCAACAGTACAGTGGGCTCACGGTTCGGTATGTATCACGGTTTTGGGGCCACGGTAACGGTACGGTTTCGGTATCTTTATATAAATGTTTTTATAGCAGTCTGCCACAAATAACTTGTGTGGTGGGTTGTTATAATTTGCATAAATTAATCTGCAGGTGTCCAGGTTAGTGGGTAAATATGACCCAAATATGACGAAATAATAATAATATAACCAGTACTATAGTTAGTTATTTTTGTGTAGAACAGATATAAACAGTATTCTTCACACATAAATAAAAACAGTAAAATAACTTGTTGAAATAAATCCTCACAGTCAGCGAAGGCACAAACGCACCGGGCGTTTGTGCCTTCGCTTTGTAAACCTGACTGACCTCCTGGCATAGGATATCTCTGAGATGGAGGGGGAAACATTTTCCAGCCGCAGGAGACAGCAACTTGATGTTGGGATTTTCATTGGGAGTGACAAGGATGGACAGGATTAAGAATGAGTACATTAGAGGGACAGCTCAGGTTGGACAGTTTGGTGGAAAAGTGAGAGAGGCCAGATTGAGATGGTTTGATGGACACGTGTGTAGGAGAGACGAGGGTTACGTTGGGAGAAGGATGCTTCATTGTCTGGATCATCATCCACAGCGAGTGGGCGTGTCGCGTGTTGATGACATCCCTATACTGTGGAGATATACTTTGGGCAGATGCTTCGTACTCCTTTCTCCTGTCCTTTATATTCTTCTCCACTCCTTCATTTCATCTGGTGCAAAGATCAGCTGCCGAGTGACTTTTCGGCACGCTCACTTTGTTGTGAAGTTTAGCAAAGAGGCAGACGAATGGTTAAATCTGAGATCCGTGCGAGTGAAAAAACAATAACAATTGGGTTTATATTGTGTTCATGCTGCTGCCCTCTCTTTTCCAACAATGTGGGCGTAAGTGTTTTCAGATGGACTATACAACACTTGGACACGCTCTGCAATCAAAGACTCCAAGGAGCTGAAACACATGCACCTAAGTGGCGTCTTTCACACTGGTCAGATGTGTCAAGTGCAACTGACTGGACACCTTGCCAAGAGCCCGCGCGCATTAAACAGGCACATTGTGCGGACCACCTGGTGTGTCATTGCCTCCAAGTGACGAATAAGAACATGGAAACTAATAGAATTCTACGTGGCACAAGATGTAGTGTTCCCATCCAACTCCAACCTATTGTTTTTTTTAACGGCATCTAAGGTCCTTTGGTTTCAGTTGTGTCATCTCTTGCAGGAGGAAAGATTAAAATGGAGAAGTTTGTTGAGTTCCATTGCGTGATAAATGGGAAAACCTTTAAAAATGGAGCCGCAGCCAGATTGCACTAATAACTTATAAATGGTGCAATTTGACGTACAACATAAAGTGCATAGTGGAAAAATACTTACCGTACTAGACACATACCACTACTACCATTTCCAACTGTGTGGAAAAATTCTGTTTGAAACCCTCCTTAAACATTACATAAAATAGCACAATATGGAGAGACATTTCAGTAAAAACAATTCTCTCTCATCTTCAGTTTGTGCAAACTGCTGGAGCTTGGAACTCAACTGGTGCCAAATAAAGAGACCGGATCACTCCCGCCTTATCATCTCCACACTGGTTTACGGCTAGATTAAGAATTGATTTGAAGCTCTTTTATGGATTACAATTAAAGCAAACCTTGGTTTGTCCCCTGGCTTCTTTATCGCAAGCCAAAGGTAAATCTCAGATCCTCAGAAAAGACTCATCTGTCTGTTGTGGTGTCTAGGTTTAAGGATTTTTTTTCAGGCCCCAGTCATAGCAAAATTCGTGAGGGTGACATTTTCAGCCAAATTTAATTATTTTCATCGTAATCATCACAACGGGTTTGTCCGCTTCCGGTAACGAAGTAAATAGTTGCAATCTTTCACGTCAAGTTCAACCTTGTCCAACATTGAATTGACGTTGACCAAAAGGAATGTGGCTTTGGCTCTCTTGAAACTTGAAGGGGGCGATCTGGTGGATCATCGAAAAGAGAGGAAGCTATTCATATTGAAACGTCAAAGCAACTTAACTGTTATTAAGAAAATAATAAAGAAAAAGGTGTCTTAACGACTTCCGTGTTATTTAACAGTGCGCATTGCATTTGCTTAACTGATGGATGAATAGTTCAGCACTACTGCCAATGGACAGTGAATACACACTACTGAACTCATCAGGCCAAGGTAGGCATTCTGCACAAAACATATCATCAATGACATACAGCGATTACTGTACAGGCTATACATTCATAGACTAAATAGTACACAGTGGCCCATAGCAGCAGATAAGATAGTGTATGTATACACACAGCGGTCTACAGTAAAAACAGAAACGAAGAAAGGTGGACGCAGCGCTCTATGGTTTTGGAAAAAGAAAGAGGAGAGGGAGCGATCAGGGCACCTGGGATTTGCGCACCTGTCACCCTCTCTGACGGTACCGACGAGCAATGTGAACACTGTGATTTTATTTAACGTCTCCTTACGGAACGAAACCGTGCGTAACGGGGACACTTTCTCCATGACCCCCCCAATCCCACCCGTAGCAATTGTTTTAACCGAACCTCCGCGCTGCCCCCACGGTGAGCCCCGGTGTTCCAGCCCCCGCCGCGGTGCGCTGTGCGGGGAGTGTGCTGCTGGCGGAGCTCCTGCACCTGTAGAGTCCGGACGGAGTCTCTTCCAGAACACTGTGTCTGTTTGGGGTTTTGTTTTTTTTCCTTTTATAAAAATAAAAAAGTTCTGCTGAAACACTGCACTATTTCTCGAATGTTCAAGGCTTGAAGTTAAATCAATGAGTCAATATTCGAACTGTGATTTAAAGTTTTTCTTGTTTCAATTCAATAGTTAAATAAAAGATATGTATGTAAAGATATATTAATTCATGCATCAATTCATCTAATTTCATCATAACAATGTGGGCCTCGCCTACAGGAAAAAGCAGTTTATATGTTGACTGTAACCAGTGTTGTGTTGGTCTTACTATAGAAAGATTTATTGCTTGTGTTTATTGAATAATACAGAAGATAAGGAACTTAAAAAAAATCACATAGTAAAGCGCAATATCTGTCTAAAAAAAAAAAACCCTATTCGATTATTTTCCCAAATCGTCTAATTGAAAAACTCAGATATCGCAGAGGCAAAAATACTCGATAGAAGTTGTTGATAAGCCAGGGCGTCAGCAGGTAACAACAGTTAAATGTAATACTCTGTAAGACCTTTTTTTAGAAGATAATGAACAGAATTTAAGTACTGAAGGTATGTACTATATATTTGGTACAGGGCAGAGGTAAATATAAGGTAGAAAGGTACCAAACGATGATGATTCTATGAACAGTTTACTTTCAGTCACACAGCAAGGTAAGTGATTAGGTAATGTTATAAATCGAACCATAACTTCGGACACGTAGCTACAAGTACAGGCAAGTACAGGGAGTGATAAATATCCAATCCTTCCAGAAACAGCTACTAAAGGATAAAGGCGCCGCTTTCTGGTGCTGTGCTCGATAAGAGCTAGTTTCTCCTTTTCTCCAGTTTCCTCTCACAGTGTGTTTGAACTCCTTTGTGGGTTTCCACCTTAACCAGATGGATTTCTCCGCAACTTTGACCTGAAACCTCTTCTTAGAGGTTTCTTAGCCGCAGAC
The DNA here is from genome assembly GCF_960531495.2 of Zeus faber. Classification (NCBI taxonomy): domain Eukaryota; kingdom Metazoa; phylum Chordata; class Actinopteri; order Zeiformes; family Zeidae; genus Zeus; species Zeus faber. The sequence goes on along the minus strand of NC_137194.1, from coordinate 20,184,287 downwards.
AACTCGACTAGCCTACACATTCCATCATTTCCTTCCAGTTTGAACCAAAATGTTTTTTCAAAAATGTACTGAATATTTAGTGAAGATTGTTTTACCATTATTATAATTTTTTTTTTTTTAGTAAACGTAGGATTTTGCTTATAGTAGTAGTAATTGAATCAAATATTAACTATCTAATCAACTAAATTTGCAAAAATAAACAAATGCTAAATATTAAAATATAAATCATCACTAAACACCTTTGAGTTGTACTACCACCAAGATATATTTATAATATTTTACGAATCTATTACGAATTTATTTTCTTTAAAAAAAAATGAAATTGATGAGTGAATGAAATTGAATTATACATTATGTTAATTTAATAACAATACTCTTTTTGGGAGATTAAGTAAGTTGGGAAGCACTGAAAAGGTGAGAAGTCAAATCAGACCAAAATATCTTAGTTATTTCATATTGGAAAAAAATTAACAAATATAAACCTCATCAGCACATGTAGAAAAACAGCAGGAACTACCAACGTCCACATATTGGAGTATTATAGAGGTCACTGGGTATATTCAGCAGATTATATATAACATCCTCCTAGTTACATCCCTCTCCTTTTCTTAACTATTCTCCTTTTCTCCATTTTCCTTCAGTTTCCTCTCACAGTGTGTTTGAACTCCTATTTGAGGTCTCCTCTTCTCCAAATACTCAGCATGCTGGCATGCTGAGTATTTGTATGCTACTGCATCTAGGACAGAGTTAGTCTGCAAGTGGAGTTCAAGTTCTCAACCTGCAATACAACGGTTTTTTTCATTTTTTAAACATCTAGAACTGCTGCAATAACTCTGTCCTGTGGACGACCTGCAGGATGACAAGAGCACAGTTTTTTGTGATACAGAACCACCAACAATCCTCATCTTTGGTGAACTATTTTACCATGTTTTGGTCCACACTTATCACTACTCCAAGAGGGGGAGAATCACCACAGGTGAAACAAATAAACATAGAACCAAACAACAAAATGTACACGGAAAAACATAAACATATAAACAAACAACAACAGGTACATGGAAAACATAAACATAGAAACAAACAACAACATGTACACGGATAAACATAAACATAGAACCAAACAACGACATGTACACCGAAAAACATAAACATAGAACCAAACAACAACATGTAGACAGAAAAACATAAACATAGAACCAAACAACGACCTGTACACAGAATAACATAAACATAGAACCAAACAACGACATGTACACGGAAAAACATAAACATAGAACCAAACAACGACATGTACATGGAAAAACATAAACATAGAACCAAACAACGACATGTAAACGGAAAAATATAAACATAGAACCAAACAACGACATGTACACGGAAAAACATAAACATAGAACCAAACAATGACATGTACAAGGAAAAACATAAACACAGAACCAAACAATAACATGTAGAGATAAAAACATAAACATAGAACCAAACAACAACAGGTACATGGAAAACATAAACATAGAAAAAAAAAAAAACATGTACACGGAAAAATATAAACATAGAACCAAACAACAACATGTAAACAGAAAAACATAAACATAGAACCAAACAACATGTACACGGAAAAACTTTAACATAGAACCAAACAACATTTACATGGAAAATTATAAACATCAGACGTAAGATGTATCAAAAAACAGAGTTAATTAAGAAGAAAGGAAGAAAAGGAGAGGGATGTATCTAGGAGGATGTTGGGGTGTGTTCAAAGCAGGAGCTGGTGGTGTGTGTGTGTGTGTGCCTGTGATGAGACCGCCTGTATGTGTGTGTGTGTGTGTTGTGTTCACCGGTGAGTGTACAGGACTTTGGTCGTAATTGGTTCCGGTGTCTGAGGTCGGTATTATATCATTACACCTCCACGCAGCGGAAAAGACCCCTGAAGCCACCCATGAGTCCCACAGCTGTGCAGACACCCCACAGCCGCAGGATAGCCCTGAGCACCCTGCCCTGCCCTGGAGTTATGTCAAGGTTAATCAACCTTGTTTTGTGATATTGACAATAGTTTTTCCATTGAGATGTATTTGAAACACCACATGACAACAATAGGCTGCCGTGTTTATCCCGACTGTTAGCCTCAGGTCCAATTCCTAAAGAATATGCCCAGAAATAAATGGAGGCGGTGTGTAAAGTATTGAAATTTGGCATGTAGCTTTTCAGTCTGCAATTGAATTACAGGCAATTTGGGATGGAGCGATTGCACCAACTTTTGTGAAAAGCTGCTAAAATCATATTAGACAGATATTATATTTTCCGCAAATATTTTTGCACAAGTCCTGTCACCCTGAACAATCGTGAAAAATCTGCATTAATCCCCATTTGTGAGCAAAGATCATCCATCCTTGTTTGTGGACTACAATGCTATACAGGCTATAGAGCTCTCGCGGCTTCCGGAAAGACATAATGCTGTCCTCCAGTGGCCACATGTGAAATAAGTGACCTTTCTCTCAACAGCCCCAACAGCTTATCACCTCTAGAGGTCATTGTTGTCCAAGTTATCACATCTCGCTCAACAAAGCCATTTAGGATTTTATTCCATCATTGGGGGTGTTTGTTTGGTGACATAAGTATGAAATTAATACTGAAAGTGTCAGGATCAACAGTATATGTACAATATATATGTATATTCACACACACACACAGTATATACCCTATCACCTCCCCATATGTATATACACACTGTATATATTTTTTTCCTTTTTTTGCCATCTATGGGCAACTTGTTATACAAATTATCTGACTCACTTCTTTGTATCTTGGAATCAAACTTTGTCACATGGTCCTCTAATGTCATTATTTATGATAAGTAAGTAAGGTCATTCATTTCTACATTGTGGTGGGAACACACACATAAATAACCTTACAGACAGATAGACAGATAGATAGATAGATAGATAGATAGATAGATAGATAGATAGATAGATAGATAGATAGATAGATAGATAGATAGATAGATAGATAGATAGATAGATAGATAGATAGATAGATAGATAGATAGATAGATAGATAGATAGATAGATAGATAGATAGATAAGGTTGTTTCCATTTAAGTTTAATAGAACAATTTCTTTCAGATAAAAAGATGTTGATATGACGTGACCATCAACCAAACCTCACATGTTACAGGGAAGACAAAGGTTTTTTTTCTTGGCTGAAAATAAAAACATAACCTTTGGGACTTAAAAAACGTGCTTCAACAGTGTTTTGCTACATACCAAGCATGTGCTACATCCATCAGTCACATAGAAAGCTGTACATGATCTGTACAATGAAGATTTCACTCTAGAATGAATTTGGCCTTCAATAATAAGTAATAAGATCAAATATTAACATAGCTCGTGTTTTTTAAAGTCCATTATAGTATGTGCTTGTTTAAGTTAAGGCCTGTTTCATAAAAGAGTAATGACATCTTTCATCTATGACAGAAACATGAAGGAAGTTTCCCAAGAGCACCGTGCCACTGGAATATACTGCATAACTTGCTACCTAAACAAAAAAAACCTTTAAACATTTTCATAGAAATTGAAAAAATCAATTTCTATGAATAAATCTATAAAATATCATTGCTATTCAAAGTACATTTTTTGTATAGATTTTTCAATTAAACTCTACTCTGAACATTTTTACTTAACATTCATGCAATTCATGGTAGGCTCCATCTCCGCTCATGCACTGGACTGTTCACAAGAAAGAAACAAAATAACTCAGCAACTGGGTTATTCATCAAAACGGAAAAGGCGACTTCTAAACATGCACCAAATATGCAAAACTATTTTGACCATGTGCAAATGTGAACCTCATTATGACGACCGGACGAATACGGTCATTACACCGACTTTCTCCGAAATCGAGGGAACTCCCGGAAGCTGTGTCCAGGTGAGAGGGTGCTTCCTGGGGAGGAGAGTCCAGTGTTGTCCCTGGAGTTTGGCGAGCAGCCCTGAATCCTGTACGAAATGGAGTTGTAGTAAACAGGGTTGATATGGCAGCCGTGGTGTTCGCTCTGCACCATGAGCGGACTGTCGCACATGCCCAGGTGGTAACACACGCAGGAGCAGAGCGACCCCAGGCTCGAGTCCGGCCGGCACCTCCCTGCCTCGATGTGCAGGCGCAACCTCTGTGCGCACTGCGTAGTCCTGCCGTCTTGTTCCTCCAGGGGGGAAGCTATGAGGTTGGTGCGGCTGGTCCCCTCCTCCATGGGGAGGAAGAGGGTGCTGTGGCTTTGACCGCGTGCAATGTGGTTCCTGTCCCTCTCCTTGTGACGATCTCTGCTCTGTTCTCTGGTGGCGCGGCGCCCCAGCGCCCTGTCCAGGAGCCCTCGGTCGCGCTTCAGGGAGGCCCTCTCCTGGGCGTCTCTCCTCTCATCCTCGGTGTTCATGGTGAGGAAGCGCAGCACCACCAGGTTCAGAAAGGCTCCGATGACCGTCAGCCCCACCAGGATGTACATGAAGCTGAACGCCACATATGGTGTCTTCTCTTGGAGGTCCTCCTTTTTTTGCAGGGCTACGAAATCCCCGAAGCCGATGGTGGTGAGCGTGATGAAGCAGTAGTAATAGGCGTGGAAGAAACTCCATCGCTCAAAGTGGGAAAACGCCGCCGCCCCGACACACAGTGTGCCGATGCAGGACAGGAAGCCCACGAGGACCATGTTCTCCATGGACACCTCAGTTCGGCGGAAGCCCAGACACTGCTTGGCCTTGCGCAGGAGATAGCGAACAAACGTGTTCATCCTCTCACCCAGGCTCTGGAACATGACCAGAGTCAGAGGAATACCCAGCACCGCGTAGAACATGCAGAACACCTTTCCTGCATCTGTGCCGGGAGCTGCATGTCCATAACCTGAGTGGAGAGAGTGCGAAATTATTAGAACATTGTTATCTATAAAATATGTCATGTAATTGTCCAAATATCCACCCGTTGGGTGGATTATACTACAAGTCCCAGAATTCCATTGAAGCTGCAACGTTTCTTTCTCCCCATCCCTTGCTTTTGTTTTTCTTGGTCACTTGAGGTGTTCTTTTTTTGGTGTTCTTGCTCTTTTCCTCACATCACATTACTTGAAGGACCACAGCTCGCTGTGTGCTGGCTTATCAAATCCACCGCAGCTGCCCTCCACTTCTTGCACATGATCGGTGGATTATTGCCGGGAAAGGCGGACCCCGCCACCAACAACGCAAACGTCAAATAGAGGAGCGCATGCGTAACACAAATACGTTGATTGGCTGTTTTTTAGTGCCAGCTAAATTGAGTGTCAAATGGGGGAATTACTCACAAAACACTTTCACGCATTACCACTTTACAGTCACTTTGCCAGTACTAGAAATGAAATCCCACTCTCCATTTTTCCCCCACAACTTGCCCACACCAGCTGATCAAACTTACCGATGGTGGTGATGACCGTGATGGCGAAGTAGAAGGAGCCGGCGAATTTCCACTGCCTGCCGGCGCGGTGGGGCTCCGCCTGCAGCACCGCCCGCTCTATCTCGCGGTAATCCTCCTCGGAGAACCGGTGCTTCTTCTTCATCTCGCTGCGCTTCTTGTCCAGGACGCGCCGGCGGGAGCTCTCCGCCTCCGACTCCAGCGCGTCGAACACCGCGGCGCCCACCAGCAGGTAGGAGAGCATGCAGAGGATGAGGGACAGCGTGCGGACGTTCTGCTTCTTCATCCCAGTGCCGATGAAGCGGGGGTGAGGAGGGTGAGGATGAGGGGATGTGGGGATGGAGATGATGGGTTACAGGTGGGACCAGGACGACCCCCCCCCCCCCCCCCCCGAAACTACATCTGCTGCAGCCTGTTGCGTGGAATCCTGCCGTGGACGTGGTTGCGAGGTGGGGGGGGCTTTAAAGCGATAGGCTCTAAAGTTGCAGTTACGATGCCCCTTCATCTGCGTCGCGCAAAATGCGCACTGTGTCACGTGTTTATGTCGTAACTAAAGTTGCCCGAGCCGGCGCCCTAACCAATAAAAACGCGCTCAACACAAGGTGTAATATTAATATTAATATTAATTAATAATAGAACTACACCCTAAATATAGATATATATAACCATGAATATCAATATATATTTTATTTTATATTCCTTTAAGCTATGATATATTAACATTACTGTCCACGGTATACGATTTTCCTCTTATATTGTACACATATATCAGAAGAAAAACATCAAATATTCATACCATTGTTGCAATTTGAAGCAGCATATACAAACATAGGGAAAGGGGAATTAACACTCCTATTGTAGAAGTATACAAAATCTCCGTTATGCAATCCAAATTCCCTTTAAGAAAAAAATGTAAGTAAATGTTATCAATTTCCCAATATAAACCCCCTTTTAAATCAGTGAAGGCCAGGAACTGATTATATTGGACATTGTAGATGGAATAGTGATCCATGCAATGAATTATGTGACGTGTTTTCCATTCTGTGTTACGAGAATCGGGATGATATATGAACACGTAAATCAAATATATGTTTGTGATCATGTTTAATAAATGCTCATCCATAAATATCAGTGTCCATAAATATCAATATCATAAATTCTTATGTGGTAATGGCTAGCTGCAGAACATTTGTTGTTGTTCAAGCTGTTGATCAATTTGATTTGTTTATGATGTAGTCTTGAGTGATGACCAATTATTTTTTGCATTAGCAGATGTAATAAACAACAAATACATTATGAGCGTCTACTCTCCTCCCCCGTACAGGATTGTAGCACACACGCACGTTAACGTAGCTGTACACACAACAGCAGGCGTATCGTTGACAGATTTATGAATACGTTCTGACCAAGACAAAAGGGAGGTGAAGAGCCTGTGAGGCGTAGTAACTGCAGAAAAAAAAAAGGCATTTCCCTGTGAAATCTATTCTCAATTCTGCTGAAGAATGCATGCGTGTTAGGTAAGTGTCCTTTGATGCATGGGATGCTTGTGGAGGCCAATACTGTAGTGTAGGTGATGCTGCTGGTTGCCATGGCTACCGTAGCCAGCCGCAGCACTAGATTCGAAGGGAAACTGAGGTTGGAGCCAATGTGTTAAATTAAGATCTGGACCAATTCTGGAACAAAATGTACTTTTCCCTTCAAAAAATGCATGTACAGATTTATTTTGGGAATTGAGACAAACACTGAGAGTGAAAACATAGTTTAACAGCTTCAAAAAATAAGGATGAACAACTCTCCTTTTGGGATACCAGCAATGAGGCACTGCAGGTGAACCCACACAGCTCCCCCTCAGTTTTTATTTAAGCCTTAAATAAAGTGGCTTAAATAAATGCACTTAAATCTCGATTGTGATTCCAAACCAGCTCCCCCGAAAGGAATTTCATCTTGGTTGATAACGGAGGAACCTTAACTGCTCAAACATTATATGCATGCTCAACATGCTCAAGATCAGCGATCCAAATGAGGTTGGTTATGTTGCAAAACTCAATGCAGAACAAATTACTGAGTTGCAAGAATCATGGTATATTCCCCCCACTTAGCTGAGCATAATGACAAAAATCATCTATCAAGGCGAGTTTCTTCCTGGCCCCACATTGAGCCCATCACTACTTGGTGTTCTGCTCCATTTCCACCAATACAGAGTTGTTATGAGTGGAGATATTTAAGGAATGTTCCACCAAGTACGGCTCTTACCAGAGGACAAACCGCTTCTCAGGTTTTTGTGAACCTTAAAGAGACGCAAACTGTCCATGAAAGGTAAGTGCTCCAATTTGGCACAACATGTAGCCCCTGCTGCGCAACATATTCTGTCCAGAAACGTGTGTGGGATCACAGTAAGGGCAATGAAGATGTGGTTGAAACTCTTCTCGAGTTATTCTATGTCGACAATTGCATTACAGTAGATCACTTCCCTTCCCCAATGAAGGAAAATAACAAATTCTCAAAATAAGGGCTCTGTTATCCTCTGGCGGATTTGAAATAAGGCAGTGAGCGAGTAACTTTTCATCTATTGCTGATCACATACCATCAGCTGCCAGATCAAACAATGCTGAGCTCTAGCTCTGCCATAGGGTGCCCTATGGCTTAGCTGGCATTGTGTCTCTAGCTGCTTTCACTCATGCACTCCGGAAAAAGTCCAGATAATGTTGAGACCTGATTATCCGGACATTGTCTGCAGTTACCCTTTCACTCAAGTAGCAAATAAAACGTAGATTGTCCGTGCAGGAGGCAGGGTGTGAAGCAATGACGCTGCAGAGTTTTACAGCACGCCCAAGATGGTAGACAAGGCTACAGACTTATCAGAAGTTGGGCATTTTTTTTCCATTGATACTGCATGTATTTGCCCGTATCCACAATGTAAAGAGAGAGTGGAAAGGAATAATAAAGAAAGCAGAAAGCGGTACGCAGCTCCACACGTGCACAAAGATCCACACAAAGGTAAATAATTGGCACATGATAGAAATGTCATCATCACGCGACATGCCGACTCGCTCGCTGTGAATGATCTGGACAATTACTTGCTCTGTTCACACATACCACTCAATCAGATATTAACCGGAGTAAAGTCCGGAAAATTTCAGGGTTGCAGTGCGTGTGTGAAAGCAGCTTCTGATACCTTGGGCGATAGGCACAGATCCATTTCCGAACAAACTCTAACCATGAGAAATGTGTACAAAGTGCTGGCTTCACAATATGACCCTTTAGGATACATCATCCCGTTCACCACTAGAGCCAAAGTCCTGCTCCAGCAGCTCTGGGTGAACAATAAGTAATAGAATCATTCTCTACCCACCGGCGACCTGCAACGCGCATGGGATGAATGGGATGCATGGGAGAGTGAAACCTGGTTCACATCTACCTCCTCAGGTGGTATGATGGCAACAACCCTCATGTTCCATGTTCTGTGATGCTTCAGAAAGAGCATATGGTTCAGTGGCATACATGACAACAACAAACCAGATAGGGGAGACTAACATCTCATTTTTAATGGCCATGTGTGGCCCTAAAGCAACAAACTATGCCCTATATGCAGCCCTGACCGAAGCCCAGCTAAGTAAACTGATCAAATCCAAACTGACAGCCCCCATTGACAGAACCTTTCTGTGGTCTGACTTCACTGTGGTACTAACATGGTTTCACTCTGAGTCCTGCAGGTATAAGGCCTTTGTAGCCAACAGAATTGTGAAGATACTGAAACTAACCTAAGCCTTTAAATGGAGGTATGTGGACACAAAGCAAAACTCTGCAGATGATATCACCAGAGGTAAGCCACTCAAAGATCTAAATACCACACATCAATAGCATAGAGGTCCCGCATTCTTTCACCTTTCTTCTAGTCAATGGCCTGTCTGTCCTGCTCCTGCCAAAGAGATAACCACAGAGTTGAGGAAATCCTTTTTTGTGGCCTCACACAACCCACTAAGCCATTTGACCTACCTGAACCAACAGAATACAACACCTGTACAAACCTGTCATTCAAAATCTGACCCCACTTGCATTTCAAGAACCAAAGCAGAAACTGTACTAATTGCTCATGCTCAGTGAGTTTCCCAAGAGGAATTTCAGGCATTGAAATCTTGTAAAGACATTTCCCCACATCTTTCACCTCTATCTTCTGAGTTTAATAAAAACATGAAAGTCCTAAGAGTGGGTGGCAGACTTAGACAGAGTAAAGATCTTGAACCTGATAATTGACCCTAAACATCCTCTAACACAGCTTCTGATTAAGGATTATGATACACGCGACTCTCCCACCCTGGACCTGATAGGGTATTTGCCGAAAAACACCGTACCTGCTGGGTCCTTCGGGGCAGACAGGCTGTCAAAAAACACCAGTGGTCATGTTCTGAATGTTGGGCAATGGTGGGCAAAACCTATGTATCTAAAAATGGCAGACCTACCTTCCTCAAGGCTGAGGCTATGGAAACCCCCTTTCTGGTTTACAGGAGTAGACTGTTTTGGTTCCCTACACATTTAAGTGGGGCGCCGGGTAGAAAAACGATGGGTAATACAGTTTAAGTGTATGACCACCAGATGCACTAATAGAATTATTGAACAGTCCTGATCGTGACGTGTTCCTAGGTTCCTGAGGCGTTTCGTCACACGCAGAGGACGCCCTTATGAGCTACTTTCTGACTGTGGCACCGACTTCAAAGGAGGAGACAGAGAGCTGAGAGATGCTTTTGCAGCCATGTATCCACACCTGAGAGAACAGCTAAGTAAATCCAGTTCCACTTTAACCCTCCATATTCCCCTCACTTCTGGGGAATGTGGGAGCGGGAAATCAGGTTCATTAAAGCTGCTCTCAGGGTGACAGTGGGCAGTCAGACTGTTTTTGAGGAAGTCTTACACACAGCACTAGTGGAGATAGAAGGCCTTCTAAACTCCAAACCAATCAGATACACATCTTCTGACATAGCAAATCCCAAACTTGATCATCCCAAACCTCCTTCTCATGGGGCAGCGAGATTCTTCTCTTCCCCAGGCAATCAATGCAGATACCAACTTGCTAGGACGGAGACAATGGAGGCACAGTCAAATAATATCAGTGTTGGTCCTGCTTTATCAAAAACTACCTTCCCAACTTACAGGTACAGAATAAATGGCAAAGGGACACTAAGAATCTGAAGGAAGGAACAGTAGTACTGTTAATGGACCTTTAACTACCTATCATACCCAGCCATGATGGAAGGACCCAAACTGTGGAGGTCACGTCTAAAGAGAAGAGGTTTATTAGACCAGGGGCCCGACCGGTCATTCTTTCACCTGACTCTGAATCTGACTCCAAGGATGAACTTGTGATTTGTTTATTAAATTTGAATGTACCATTTGAAGGGGCGGCTGTTAAATCACAAGGCTCCACACCACCTGCATCATTGCATAGACTGCTACCCCTGACTAGACCGCCAACTATGACTAGACCACTTCAACAAGGTTACATAACTCCACCCTCCAGGATTGTGAAACAATTTCTTAAACAATTCCAGACAGAACAAAGGGAGAACCGAGTTTAATATGGACTTCTCACCTTTATAATATTTTACTTGGTTGATATGGCATGTATTGTTTGAAAGTTAACAGAGTGTTTGCATTTTATTTTGCTAGATTCCAGAGTTGAATCCTATGTAAATTGAGGAGAAAGGAGTGAAATGCCAGATTGTGGATAAAGTAAAACGATCACCTAATTTTATTTATTTATTTTTTTGTTGATACCGTTCAGATCTGTAATATTTTCTTTTAATATTCCATTGCATAGAAAAAAAATCCATCCACCAACCATCCAACTGTTAACCATTTCAATTCATCCTTGAGTACAATAAACTATGGAACGGCCTCCTGGATCCTGTGTTTAAATGTGCATCACATCAGATGTTCTGTGAGCCAACACCACCACAAAGATTATAGCATTTTCAAAGGTCATAAAGAGTCTTCATTAAAATAGATCTTTCTCCTGTAGTGATGAATAGGAATAATATTTTGCCCTTTGCTGAAATGTCTATACGGCTCCTTAAAAGTACAATTAAAAATCCTAAAGCCTTCCAGGCTCATTCACTGTTAATTTGGAAATGTCTTTGATCCACGTTCTTGCTTTGTAACATTAAGAAAATAATAATGTGCATACCATCAGCCACAGTGACAGTATAGCTGCAGTTTATTTGTATTCAAGTTGATAAAAATACATATATTGGGGTGTGTTTCTAATTCTCATCACATTACCTGTATGATAAATTATTTGGCATATTTCATAATGGCAGTAACTAATTCATAATTGATAACATGTACCAAAGATAAATGCATTCAGGATCATTTTCATCAGGTAACAAAAGCCAACAGTCATGTCCATTGGCAATGCTGACGAGACATTTCGAGATATTGCAATAAACGCCTGATCAATAATTTAATTTAATGGATTGATAAATTGTTCCGTGTACCTGTACATATCCTTCTTGCCTCAGCACAACACTAAAATAGATGAGAATTAAGTATGCAGAGGAAGGAATCTTTGCCTAAAGCCATGTTCCTTCACTGAGCAGAGCTGATCCATCACAACACTGAAAAACAAAATGCAAATATGGAAAACTGCTCCAGGTGGCCTGGTAATATTGAGCCTCTAAACTGTGGCTTTCTAAAGATAGGGTGGTCTTTAGCAAGCTCCACAAGTGGCAACAAAAAACGACATGGAAGAAATGACATGTAGCAAGATAAAGCGATAAACTGTCAAAAAGGAGGTGCATTTGCAGTCAGGAAGTAATTGAAAGGACAGAATCAAATAAGAGCGATGATCTTGACTTTGGTTTAGGATTCTTGAAGGCTAAAGCAAGCAAATGACCAGCTGCAATGCAGTATTTATCACATCTTGTTTATACTTATGAATGTTTATTACTTTGTATTTATTGCCATGTATATATCACAGTTATCAGATTTTACTTCACTGATCCAACCGGGGAGATTGGATGCCAGCAGGTTGAAATTTTAAAGGGAAGAGGTAAATAAATTAATGACTGATGACATGAGGGCAATAAACTCAAAGAGCTTTATGGCACTAAGATCCTCAGAAACCAAATTTGTTTCTCTGAGTCTGGACAAAAAAAGGAAGCCTTCTTGATCACTACTGGAGAACAAGCTCAGGAGAATTCATGATATGTAAATTAGAGTTCTTGATAAATAGTACACACTTGAAAAGAATTCCTTCACACCTATTTGATACCACCATCACGTGTTCGTATTACGCCAAACATCCATTTAAATGAAAACAATTAATCATATGTTAGCTGTAATGGGGCTTCAGCAAGTAAGTCGTACCATATCAAAGATTATCAATCATATCGATCATACTTGGAGACGTAAACCTCAACTTATAAATAAATCAAATAAGTAAGGCAGAGCCGATGCCAAAAGCAAGATACACAGGAACACTCCCCTGAACAAAACAGTTGCAGGGGTCGAAAAAAAAAAATGTGAAATGGAAGTCAACATTTACACAAAAGCTCTTTGAAAGTTCTGTGGTCATAGCCCCCAGATTCCCGTTTTCTGGAAAGGTTACTGCGCCGGGGCTTTTCACACACACAAGGCAGTAGAACACCAGTAATACAGTAAGATATGATATGATAACACCTCCTTCATTCCCAGAGGGAAATGTGGGTGATACAACAGCAAAAACAGGGCTATTGTACAGACAAAAAAAGTTAAAATCACTGCCTAACCCTAATGTTTTTGGTCAAAGGGTGATTTGATGCTGAAAACATTGGAAATAGTACCTTGTAAAGTACCTGTTGAGTTACCTGTATGTGAATATTGAATTTGTTAGGCCCACGGCCTCCTAGCACCACTAGAGGCCGCTCTTGACCCATCCGCGGCTCCTCTCTTAGGCCAATTTCACACACCTGGGATCAATTACCTTCATCACCCACACAGTATTTGTTCTCCAGCTCCCCAGTCACTCATTGCCAGACCATCAACTAGCTTACCCTAGTTGTAGGGTTATGTTCCGGCCGCTCCAGCTCCAACCCTCTCTCCCGTCCTCTGCTCCCGGCTACCCTCTCGTCGGGGGGTATAACACTCTCTTGGATGGAACCGTCCTCTGTTCCATCGCAATATCTGGACTTGGCCCCGGTTTTCAGAGAGCAAGGAGCAAGGCGTCCCTACCCCTCATGGCCCCTATAACTGCGCAATTAACCTCCTGTCAGGCGCTCCCCTCCCCTGCAGTCGCCTGTATAACCTCTCTCGGCCCGAACAGGAGTCCATGGAGACCTACATCCACGACTCCCTCGCCACCGGGATCAATTGCCCCTCATCATCTCTGCTGGGCGCGTGGTTCTTTTTTGTCACCAAGAAGGACAAGACCCTCCGTCCCTGCTTTGACTTCAGGGGACTCAATGACATCACAGTCAAGAACAAGTATCCCTTGCCTATGATGGACTCAGTCTTTGTTCCCATCCAGGGTGCCACCCACTTCACCAAACTTGACCTCCGCAACGCCTACCACCTGGTCCGCATCCGCAACGGGGACGAATGGAAGACTGCCTTCAACACCCCGCTCGGACACTTTGAATATCTGGTAATGCCTTTCGGTCTGTCAAATGCCCCAGCGGTCTTCCAGGCCCTGATTAATGATGTACTCTGGGACATGCTCAATTTGTTTGTCTTTGTGTACCTTGACGACATCCTGATCTTTTTCCAATCCCTCTCCGACCACGAGAGACACGTACACCTGGTGCTGCAGCGGCTCCTGGAGAACCGTCTGTTCGCCAAGGCCGAGAAATGTGTCTTTCATGTTCCGTCCGTTTCCTTCCTAGGGTTCCCCATTGGCTCTCGTAGGGTAGGGACTCTCGTCGACCAAGTCTGTCCGTCCCTCTCCATCCAGCCCGGTTCCCCGTCTCTCCACCCGGATCCTGGACCCCTCCTTCTCGGTCGTCATCATCCCTGCTCTGCCCTGCTCCATCCCTACCTGACCGGGTCCCCCCGGCCATCTCTACCATGTGGTCTAATAAACATTCTTCGTCTGCCTCCCGTCTCTGTGTCGTATGTTTGGGTCCCTCCTAGCTCCGGTCGTAACAGAATTATAAACAACAGTTTACTTTTATATGTTATATATATATTTATTTGGCTGACCATGTTGAGGCGTACAGCAGAGCTTTATTAAAAATGTGACGTATTTGACAATGTGACACAATCCATAAGCACTTTCCTATTTTTCCTTCATTTCTGAATGTGTTGATATGCATTTTTAGGGGGCCAGCACGAAGTACAGGAACACTATTGTTTTTGTTCTAGCCATTCCCCACTGAAGGTGCCTGACGCTCAGAAACCATGAAACCGACACGAAACCTTAGACGATTGTTCGATGATGATGGTTCGACATGTTCTGAAACAAGGAAACACAAAAACGGGATTGATCGGCCAGATGGTGGCGCTATAACGGCCACCTTTACGTTTTGTCCAATAACTTCTGAACCGATGGCCGTAGAAACAAAATTCTTGCATCCATGGATTTGGCTCATGCCGGGTTTATTACGCATAGCCTATTTGCATCATGATAGATTTTCCAAAACATTTCTTCCCATAACTCTCCCTGCAGATATGATCCAATGTTCATCAAACTTGGCACTCAGCCTGTCTGGACTGCCCCGAATACAGTTTATCCAATGGATATTTGCTACGCCCCATAGTTTGGCCACAATTCATTTTCAAAGTTTACAAAAAATGTCTGGGCGGGGCCTTCTTAACATAATCTTCCATCAGCCAACCAAATTGAAAGAAACGATTGGAATTTCACTACAACAGAATCCTCCATTTAGTGAGCCATTGAAAGAGCCCACTAACGCCTTATCATGCAGAAGACAATAAATATGATCCACGGTTTATGGAATCAGATATACTTTGTGATACCAGAAACATGGTTAACAGCAGAGAATTCCCAAGTACACATTCATCTGCCAGGGTTCTCCTTTCACAGCAAACCAAGAGTTTCATATGTGACAGTGAGCCTATATTCACTGAACTGAAAACGCAGCAGCGTGGTGGTGTTGGGAGTGTACTCCAAAATTGATCTAGAAATACATATCATTGCTTCACCCTCTCTTCACCCTCTACACCCTGTTCAGTGTAGCATCTTTGAAAGCAACTGTAGAAGTCGTGTATAGACCCCATACAAAGTTGATGCTTTCCGTCAAGAGCTGATATCTTTGGTAGGCTACCTGGATATATTTTCTGGAGGTAAAATAATCATGGGAGATTTCAATTAAAATCTATTTAATGCATGTCGTGTTCACAATGTGCTGCAGCAATGCAGATATTCTCAAGTGGTAAAAGAAGCAACTACAGAAAATGTCACATAAATGGCTGTTTCCATGAATTAGGGGGGGCACCTCAGAGAAGAGCGTTCGATATTTGTGCCATTTGCAATTAATTAAGCATTATCCTTCCTTATCTGCTGAGCATAGATGACATCATCAGTTCCATGTTGAACTGCATCACAAACACCAAGGACATGTTCTTTGTGATGTTGCCCTTTATGAAGGGCCAGAAGAACAGTTGGTAACACAAGTCAGGTGAAATGGCAACTCTGGCTAAGAAATATTGCGACGATGATACTGTTGCAGGGTTCTTGTGCAGTATCCCTCCCATCAAGATATCCAAGAAATCCCAAAGACATTTTTTTAATTTTTGCCTGCAAACTTCCCGGGAAGAATTTCACAGCGGTGTTGTCTTTTCATCAGAGAAGTATGCAACGCTCCTGCAAGCAGCCAGCAAGCAGTCACCAATGAAAGTGCAAAATGTTCCGAAGAGTCTGTAAGTTATGATATTATTTGTGGTTAATGGGAGGTTTCCAGTTTACGTTGTGTAGTAGTACGTTAGTTATCGTTTATTTCCATTTTTGGCTTGTTTCACATTGGTGCAATTGCTGCGACTCATCTGGAACCAAAATGGCTGGGCCCCTGAAAAGGACCAGTAAATCGGCCCTCCCCAAATCTGCTTTACTCATATCAACGTATGGGCGTGCTCTCTCTCCTACATAAATATGTACATGCATGTAAAATTAGTGAGATTTACTCAGTTGCAGGGGCTCCATAGGCACACACACACACACACACACACACACACACACACACACACACACACATTATTATAAAATTATTAGTAAATTAAATTATTTTCAGTTTACTGAAGGATCTCTGCTCCTTCCACGGTTACTGGTAAAGTGCTAAATATTGTCAGTGCAATGCAAATGTCAATGTAAATGCTCTTCATGTCATAAATCCTGAGCAACTCCATGGGTGTTGATCATGAGAATGTGCGCTCCAGGGCGTCTTTGGATGGCCCTTCTGTGGCCTTTCCCTGTGCCGAGGAGTCCCTGTTCAGGCGCCACTGTGGCAGATCAGCCTGCCACAGGCTACCCAAGTGGCATTTTCAGGGCCCTCCGGCACAGACACAGACAACGGGATAGAAACACACCAATTTATTGTAGCGAGTGGGTTAGGTGGAACAACCGCCAATTATCCAATTTCTACAATATGACTTAAGATCCTCCTCACTCAACCGCCGGAAGTATCTGGAGTATTCCCTTGAAATAATTGATGTCCTTGATTGACTTGAATCTGGAAGCTGTGTTATGATACTGTCCACTGCAACATAATTCTTCAGTGCGCTGGCGCTTTCTCTGCCCGCTCTGGGTGAACTCAGGTGGGATGCCCATTGCATGGGCTCTATTTTGAGCTCCAGAAAGCAGTGAATCCCACTTATTTCTCAAATAAATGATTTCCCTGCTGTAGAGCTTCAATAATGTTTGCTGCTGCCTGAACCAAAGATAAACTGCCACTCTGCAGGAGCAAATTTCTATCTTCAATATTTGTTCCAGTATTTTTACCCAGACAGTGCACTTGACAACTGCTGTGAATGATTCTCTCAGTCCTCGCACATCTGATAAGGCCTCGTTGGATAATTTGCAGGATGAAATTATGCGATCAAGAGCTTCAATCACACTGGGGAGGTGGCGAGTAGGCCTTACCGTGTCAATCAAGGACTTCATGTATCACTCACGTGGTGGAGGAGGGAGTCTTTTCCTTAAACACAGACTACTGGTCTGGACTCACGCTATGTGTAGAGGGGATTGATACATCCAAAATAAGTTTACATTTCCTAACATGACAGGACAGCATGTAAACCTATGCGATTCAGGGGCGAATTCACAAAGAATGGATTGCGGCCACTAATAGTACCATGAATTCTGCATTAATTGCGCTGGCTATCTGCGCCGGCTTGGCGTCCGGTTCACAAAAGATACTGCGCTAATGAAAAAACAGCGCAAACACAGTCATAAAGTTTTGCGGCCGAGTGCAATTTGCCATTGTCATTTGCCATTGGCTTGTTGGCGTGGAGCTTGACACGGATGGGACACACAGTGCTTTTTTTGTTTAAAAATTTATTTATTTATTGTACTTTATTAATCACTCTGGGAGAAATTAATCCTCTGCAATTGATTAGGAGCAGTGGGCAGCCAAAGTGCAGCGCCTGGGCACCAACTCCAGCTCTTTCTGCCAGTGTGTTGGTCAGGGGCACCGACACCGACCGAGTATTAACTCAGTACATACATGATTATTTGATAGGAAGAGTATTCAAATAAATACACCTGGAATAATAAAAACACAGTGTTATTCATTTGTAGAAATTGGAAACGCACACAAACAGCGGAGCTTGATGGAGTAGAACAGAAGAAGAAGCTTTAATCGTCACACCACATGCACGCACACACACACGCTTTGGATGGTGGCCAGTGAAATGAGGCCTCTGCATTTAACCCATCCTGGCTTGTCCTTCCCCCGGGGGCACAAGCAGGAGCAGTGGGCAGTGGGCAGTGGACTCTTGTTAGTTTCTTATCATGGACGCGCGTGGTGATGAGTGTCCATCGCTGGTCAGACGATGATGTGTGCCTGTTTTTGGTGGGGGTCCTTACTGACGTGAGGTGGAGGAAACCCCATGTGAGCACGGGGAGAACATGCAAACTCCACACAGAAAGGCTCCTATTCGGGAGATAACCCGCCGGAGCACAGTGCCAACAGCGCCCCCGGCGGGAATCGAAGCCAGGACCTTCTTGCGCTGCTGCCTCACAGCCTTGGTGCCTCACAGCCTTGGTGCCTCACAGCCTTGGTGCCTCACATCCTTGGTGCCTCACAGCCTTGGTGCCTCACATCCTTGGTGCCTCACAGCCTTGGTGCCTCACATCCTTGGTGCCTCACAGCCTTGGTGCCTCACATCCTTGGTGCCTCACAGCCTTGGTGCCTCACAGCCTTGGTGCCTCACATCCTTGGTGCCATGCCAAGTGGCATACTGCATGTGAAATTACATGATGCCCGCGGAGGGCGCACTTGTGATATTTTATGTCAGTCCTGACATAGGTTGTGTGAAGTTGTGAAGAAGTATAAAGTTGCACAGAAGAGCTGTAGCTCATTTGGTTAAAATAAAAACAAATAAAAACCCAAGATATTTGTTCAATTCTTATCCGGAGTTGTGGATAAGTCTTTTATTAGTAACCCAAGTACTGTACTGCATCATGAGGTTTTGGTTTCTGTTTTCCTTCTGAGACTTCCGATTGTTTTTTTTATCCTGGATTTGGTTTGGTTCCGTACCATGCCTGCCTCGATGACAAGCCTGTCCCAGTGTGCGACACCACAGAAGGCGAACGTTTGGATGCAGTGTGGCCAGCTGTTTCGGATTCCATTCTGCGTGGTGACTGAAGCGATTTGCATCGGGATTTTGGATACTGGGTAGAAGTGTTTTGTTTTACTAGATTGATTTGGTAGATTGACTCGCTTCGTTTTTCCAAAGACAAACCAAAAGACAATTTATGTTGTTTTTCTATTTTATTTTCTAAACCACAAGAGATCTTTTTTTATTTGCGTTGTATGTGGCAGTTTCTTCATTTGCTGCTTTAGAGTATGACAAATAGTATGAAAAAGCCTTGCCTTCAGAATCTTTAGCTGACATACCATTTAACGAAGTAGTGCTGTCGACACCTGCTAGTGCTCTAACAATGATTTCTCTCTATATATCCGTAGTTTTTTTTTTGGCCCGTTTTCGTGGATGGTCGTAGCTCCCGGGTTGGTGAGACTCTTGCAGGCTTCCCCTTCATGTCCAAGCAGCCTGTGTTTTTGGTTCTGGCTCCATAGAAGTAGACTCAACCACATCATTATCAATGCTCTTCACGATTTATGTGTAGGTCCTGGTATAGCAAGGAAATTCACTCCAACATCAGCTGCCTCTGTTTATACTGTCTACAAATAACTAGTGGGTGTTCAGTCCTTGTAACAAATGGCGACTTTATTGTCACTCCAGACACATGTTTACATTAAGAGCACTTCCTCAACCAGTCTGACTATGGCAGAGACTGTCGTAAATAACCATCCTTGACATCTCCCCTTTTAGATACTGCTCTTGTCCATAACCACTAACACTCAACGTTTAGTGTACAAACAACAACAGTGCCCTCTCTGGCCTAAAAGTCAATGTTTATCAACCATCAATCATTTTATCAATAAAACTTAAACATGCATAACAGTGTCTTCCTTTTTTTTAAAAACAAATCAAGTCTTGTTTAACGACTCTACCAGACCTGGTTTGGAACAGCCCATCAGCGTTTGCCGAGGTGAGCTATGTTTTGGGCTCACCTCAATGTCTGGTGGGTCATTTCTGGGGTTTGTGTTACCGGGCATTGGGGACCCTGCAACGGTTTGGCCTGAGCAGAGCTCCTTGCTCTGTCTCAATGAGGTTGCAGTGCTGTTGCAGTGGTGTGAGTTGTCTGACACTGTGATGCTTGTTTTGGTAGTAGGCCTCTTTACCTTTCTCCACAGAATCTCTAGACCTGACTAGGGTCTGCTCAGCCACTTTGGTTGCAGGTTCTTGGCAAGGATGGGCAGAGTTGTCCTGATCTTTCTGCCCATCAGGAGTTCGGCCGAAAACGACACCCGTGCTGCTGTGTGGAGTAGCAAATCTTTTTTCCTCGTGGCTGTTGTTGTTGCTGGTTATGGGGGCTAGAGGTTGTGTGAATACATCACTGCTGAACTGTGGCCCGTTGTCGCTGACAACCTCCTCCGGTATTCCGTACCGGGCAAATGTAGATTCCAGTTTCAACACTACCTGTGTGCTTGGTGTGGTTGGCATGTGGAGTATCTCCCAAGTATCTAGAGTAGTAGTCTGCTATGACTACGAAGTTGTCTCTTGTCTCGCGCTCACACAAATCCATGACAATTTTCTCCAGCTGTCTGTCTGGAAGAGGTGTTGACAAGAGAAGAGAGGCTCTCTGCTTGCTGTGCTGGACCCCATGTCCACACTGACCTTGATTTTAGCAGTCCATACAGGGGCTTCCAGTAGGGCCACTCCATGGGTTTCAGGAAGCAAAAACTCTCCGAAGGCTGAAACTTTGCTATCCCCGTCAACAGATTTTTCTGATGATGTGACTGGTCGCCCGCAGTGCACTTTTGACATTTTGATGTTGGCGTACGAAAAGCAAATCACAGCATTTTTAGGAGAGGAGGTTTTCATTGTGTAACAGGCTACATTTTTACTAAAGCAACAATAAATACAATTTTTTTTAATGTTTTAACAAGTTACGAAGGTTCAATATAAAATATATATATATTTTTTTTTTTGAATTGCTAATTTTTAGGATGAACATCATTATTGCCGGCCTCCATGGGCCCCCGTAGTGGTAGTGGCTGGACCCCAGGACGCTTTCCCCTTGTCCCCCCTTATGGGCGGCCCTGCCTGGGCCCTGTGCGTTGCTGCCTGCAGATATATTATTTAATTGTATATTATTTTAATTATTTTATGTGTTGGTAGAATAGAAAACAACAGAATATGAAATTGCAATATGAAGTTGCATTTTTTTTAAATCATATTTTCTGTGTTTTATTAAATCGATTGGAAGCACGATCTTAATAAAGTCGGAATGATAATTGTGATTTTTTTTTTTTTCTGTTAAATTGGACCGTTGTAAGAAAGGAAAGAGAACGACGCCAGCGGGAAAGGAACAGTCAAATTAAAGGAAAGTCCTTCGAACGCATGAGCGTACACTCTTTAATAAAAGGGGACTAGGGAGCATCAGTCTGGCAGTTATAGCAACTTGTGTAGACGTTACATTTTGCGTGACTATTCTCCACAGTTAAGACTGACGTTATTGGCAAAAATCCGCAGCGGCGTCTACCGCAGGTCTCGTTTTCTCGTCTCTCGTCGTCACTCAAGAGTCACCGGGGGGGGCGTTAAACTGCTCAGCTGGGGTTGGGTTGAGCTCCCGATTCCTCCGCTGCCCCCTGAAACACAAACCCAGATGGAACCCAGTTCTGTTCTGTTGACACGCGATTCCCTCCGTTTCCTTCGGTATCCATCCGTCCTGCCTGCGGCGGACAGCGGCGAGCGTGGACAGCGCCTTTCGGCTGCCTGCACATCCCTCCGGTTTCCACAGTAACCAAGAGCCAAAATAGAAAGCCCGACCTGTGGCCGTGCAACGTCCCCGCCTCCCTGAGATAACGCGCCGCTCTGGTTCTAGTCGTCTGTGCGGGTGCCATCAGAAGATCGAAATCCTCGTAACTGGCTGAAACGTGAGCCAAGTTGATTCAAGGTTAGGAAAAGACCAAATTAGGGAAGTTATACTAATGATGATAATAATAATATATATAATTATAATTATTATTGTAGTTATCGAACTCAATTCTCAGTTTTGATATACTCATGGAGTTTATTTTAACTTCAATAAAGTCTATTCTGTACACATAATATAGTAACACAACACAACATTGTACAACATAAGATAATATATCACAATATCATAACATAACAAATATAATAGAATAGAACAGAATATCATATATATCATAGAATAGAATAGAATATATAACAAAACAAACTTATGTAACATAAGATAATATATCACAATATCATCACATAACAACCAGAATATATAACACAACATAACATTATATGACATAATATAATATATCACGATCTCATCACAAATAGAATATATAACACAACATAACATTATATAACAATATAATATATGTCAACATCATAACAAACAGAATATATAACACAACATAACATGATATGACATAATATCATCATCATAACAAATATATCTAATAAAACACAACATTATATAACATAATATAATATATCACAATATCATTACATAACAAATGTAATATATAACACAACATAACATATAACATAAGATAATATATCACAATATCAAAACACAACAAATAGAATATACAGTATAACACAACTTGAGATTGTATAACATAATACAATAAATCTCCACAGCATAACAAAAAGAATGTATAACACAACATCACATTTTATGACATAATATATCATTACAAATAGAACAGAATAATCCGTTTATCTCTGATCTGGGTGCCCGTGCCTCTCTCCAGCCGCTCTCTCCTCCTGGCGCCGCCGCCCCGGTTCAGTGTGCGGCTGGAGGACGGACGCTCGGTCGCCGGCACGAACTGGACCGCGCCGCCGCTCCGACTCATGTCTCGATTCCGCCACCGACCCCGCCGTCCGTCCGCTCTGCGCTAAGCCAGCTCGGTCCGACACACCGCCGCGCAACGATGGAGGACGACTGCGTGTGCGAGTACGACTCGACGTGGGACGCGGAGAGCGACGGAGACGAGCCGGCGGCGGAGAGCCAGAGCCAGGGCCAGGGCCAGAGCCGCCGCTGCGGGCAGGACAGGAACAAGACCCCCTGGACGCTGGTGCGGACAGTAGGCCACACCGCCTCCCCGCTACCCTACCCTGCTAGCCACCTAGCTTAGCATCAGCTGCACGCTACCCGGTTCTGATGGAGTGAAATGTCATAACCATAACTCTGCGCTGCTGTTTTTCATTCCTGGTTATTCATCGTTATGCCGGTGACCGTTATCCCCGAAAAGGAGACTTAGAGCAAGTTGTGCATAATTGAGCTTTGCCGGCTAATTAAGCTAGCTAGCGTAGCTTCTTGTTAGTTTGTGTAATTTTATACATGTTGCCATTTTTTAAATTTTATTGGTTTGTTGTATTTTCCATTTTTTCAATGTTTAGTAAGTATTTAGGTGTATTGCAGCCCCCCCCCCCCCCCCCTTTAAGTACATTTTTAGCTCTATTGTATAATTTGTATATTGACATTTTGCTGTTTTTTTTAGGTCTGTGGTAAATTGCCAATTACCTGCAAAATTATAATGAATTTATTATTGTGGACAACAATATAATAAATTAAGCTTTTTCAAAGGTTGACAAATGTCTATTCAGATGATGTAACTTGTGTGTGTGTATTGTGTGTCAGCGTTTATATGTCCGCTCTAATCGGATGAATTATGATTGTTTTGGTCTTTTCATATTGTAATTTTTTTTTTTGTTTTAACCTTTTATCTGTGCGTTTTTGCAGTGGCATCACACTCCCCGAAACATGAGAGCAGCAAAAGACATGCAAAACTACAGGAGAGGATATCCAGTAAGTGGCAGCTCCCGACAAATACGATGCTACGGTCTGTGAAAATATATACATTATTGTTTTTAATTCCAATCTGCAGAATCTTACGGACGACGAGTGTTCCGAGGATAAGATGACAAATTTGAAATTTTACCTCAATCAATTTCCCTCCGCTCCTGATGGTAAGACGTTTGGTCGAAACAGTTTGGATGTGTTCTCAAAGCTGTGGGGTTCGGCCTTAGACTTAGATGGTGTTTTATTTCACAGATGTCTATATTGAATCCTTTCACAAAGAATGGAGGACTGACTACAAGAGACTGGAGAGAGTCCATTCTTACATTCAGTGGTATGTCTTTTTTCGAGCTTCAATGTTGTGACTTGGCTTCGTCTAATATGCGATCATTTAGAAGACGTTACTGCCGAGAGAGATCCAAGGGGTGCAGTGTATTGTGCAAAATTACACCAAATCCCAGAAGTCCTAATTCAGTGTGTAATATTATTAGCAGTTAACAGTAACATTGCAGATGTAAAATCACAGTGGTCATCTCATGATTTACTGTCCACTTCTAGAATCAAAACAATTTGAATAAAGAAACACCGTAATTCGGACAATGGCAGCGAACACAATCAACATTCCCAAACCAGTGTTGTTCTCCATCAGGCAGTGAGGCCCTCTAGTCCCACAGGGATCCTGCTGATCCAACTGTCGAATCAATACCATAATTAAGGGCAATAGTAGGGATCGACAGATTTCTGAACAGTATTGATTTTGAAAGCAAGTTTAAGGAAGTTAAAAGTCAATGTAATGAATACAATCTACTTTTCTCCAATTGAGACATGGAACATGCTTCTGTGTGTCAAAATTGCAGAAAAGCAATTACCTTTTCTTTAATATCTCACATTTCTGGTATTGCTCTTGGTTTACGATTTGTGTAATTAGGATACAGCCATATGTTAGCCCATATTTTAGTTTGGCATCTGACTGGTATCAATACCACCAGCACTAGTATCTGTGTATACCGAGTTGATAGTTGATGCTGCATTGTGGGAAAGTCTCATCAACCTGTCAGTTTCCATACGGAATAGGTGTAAAAGGTACCAGTGGGAAAATCCACTGGGGTTATTTTTTGCTTTGATTTCAACTGATGCGCTATTTTGGTCAGAGTTTGACTTTTTTTGGTCTTTGAATGCTTCCGAGTATTGTTGAATAACCAGAGTCGGTTAATTGATTTTGTGTCCCGTCTTTGCGTAAAAATCCCAGGCTGTTTCCCCTGCGGGAACCAGGGGTGAACTACATGGCTTCAGAACTCACCAGGAAGGAGATCGAGGTAAGCGGACCACCGTAGACAGCTGAGATGAAACCCAAATCCAAAGTAGTTATAACAGAGGGTATTACATTAATTGATCCAACTGACATGATGGTGGATAATGTAGATTCTCCACTATTTAGTATTTGTTCTACTTTTGAGTGTTTTGTTTTGAGAGTAGTGAATATCTTCTTCCAGGGGAAGCGCTCCCTTTCTATATAACACACATTGATCTGAAAGCAACGCTATGTTACCTTAAAATTACAGCTTCAGAATCATTTTGATGGTACTGTACACTGACTCGTAATATGGAGAATGGCACCTCGTTCATCTCCCGCCCCCCCCCAAACGCCTGTTCTTGCGCGATGTAACTTTGGTGCATAGTGGTACCAAACTGTGGAAAAGGTGCATTACACTTTAAGGCACTACATCACTTGTAACCCCAAGTGAACTTGTAAAACCCCCGATAAATTATAAACTTGCTGGTCAGAATGTCCGGTAATAATGCCCATTCAAAACGTAGCCGCATGTCAGTCGGCGCGCGCCGGCCCTCGCTTTCGTTGCGCCGCAGGGTTTGTTTCACCCACTCAACCTCGAGCGTGCGAGCCGACCTGCCAGACCGAGCACATCTGGTACCTACACCGGTAGCACCGGTAGATTCAGGCCGCGGTTCCGGGAATCGGCAAGGTCCGTGCATGGGGCGCTGTAATCTAGATTTACATTATTTTTGCGTTTGTAACATGGACTGTTATTGAAATGTGAACTGATAAGGTTCACATATTTCGGGTAAAATAATTTCGGGGGTTTTTTGGACACCGGACCGAGTTTTACGAAAGTGCTGTAAAAGTGCAATTGCACTCAGAAACTGTAGGGGCGCCAAATCCCAAATACCAAAAGTTACATAGTGCTGCTTTAAGATATCACAGGAATCCAGTTACTTTGCTCATGGTTACTCTATAGCTGTACAAAGGTACATCTTTTTTGTTTTGTTCATCTCACCTCAATACACCGACTGCTGGCAGTGAACGGCTGGCAGTGTAGAATAATTATAAAATGGCAATATCAGAACTCATCTCCTGCCTGCTCTGCGTCCTCAGGCTTTTAAGAACAGTGATGAGGCCAAAAGGAGACTGGCAGATTCCTACGAACTGATGTTGGGATTTTACGGCATCGTGTTGGTGAACAGAGACACCGGGGAAGTGAAACGAGCCGAAAACTGGAAGGAGCGCTTTGGGAACCTGGAGCGGTGAGTCACGCGTTCCAAAATATCTTACCGCCTCGGGAGCCTGGAACAGTGATTCAGATGAGGCTGAGGATAGGATGATACACGATACATTTCTATTGATATATTGACATTTTATATACAATGAGAGTTGCCGTCAACCTTTTAGTGTCCCATTCGACGTGCCTTCGAAAAACATCTCATTTCAACTCATTTGTGACTTGGGTAGTGTTTAATTGAAATGGAAAGTGGTTTTATAAATTCCAAACATAGTGTATCGATATTACAATTTTCGAATTAATTCAGAAATCACAACAATAAACATTTTCTAGTGTATATTTTTTTAACCCAGCCCTTGATTCGGTGAATAAAGATCTTACCGCCGAGACGTTTCCCCCTTTATTTATCAGCCTCTTCCTGTTGCTCCCGTCCAGGAATATGCACAACAACCTGCGCATCACTCGCATCCTGAAGAGCCTGGGGGAGCTGGGCTTCAAGCTCTACCAGGCGCCGCTGGTGCGCTTCTTCCTGGAGGAGACGCTGGTGAGGAAGAACCTGAGCAGCATCAAGCGCAGCGTGCTCGACTACTTCCTGTTCGCCGTGCTGGACAAGCAGAAGCGCCAGGACCTGTTGCGCTTCGCCTACCTCCACTTTGAGCCCAAGGACAAGTTCGTTTGGTGTCCCCGGAAGATCCAGAAGCAGTTCAAGAAGGCGGAGAAGCGGAGCGAGGCCGTGGGCAACGGGGACGGCAGGGACGAGGCGCCCTCGCGGGGGAAAGGGAAGGAGGGGGAGGCCGGGGCGGCACAGAAGGAGGAGGCGGCGGCGGCAGACGCCCAGAAGAGGAAGGATAAGACGTTGGGCGGAGACAAAGAGAAGCGATCCGAGCCCTCTGAGCCCAAACCGGACGGTGCGACCGTGGAAAACGGAAGTGCAGAGGCCGATTCGGACGAGGAGCTGGTGGGCAACGGCTGCAATAATGAGGACGACGAGGAAGACGAGGAGGAGGAGGAAGAGGAGGACGAGGAGGAGGACGACGAGGACGAAATGTACCACTCGACCGTTCCAGAGACTCCGGCGGTGAAAGGCGACGGGGAGCCCGGGCAAAGCGGCAAACAGAAGGAGGCCCTCCAGGAGCCGGTCCACATTATGCAAACGGACGGAGAGATTGAGTTAGAAAAACCTCCCAAGAAGAAGAGGGAGGACAGTAAGACGCCGACGGGCTCCGCCCTCGCCGCCGACGCCGCCAACGGGCAGGTCGAGCAAAAGGCTTTCCCAAACAACGCCCCTACCACACCCACGCTCCTGAAGACCAAGCCCGACGCCTCCTCCAAATACTTTCCCTCCCTCTCGTCGGGGAAGGAGGAGAAAATACCAAGGACGGACTTCTGCCGCACGCAGGACGCGAAGGAGCTGGGGGAGATGCCGCCGGCGAACGCTTCCCCAAAATCCCACGTGGTCAAATGGGTAGATGAACATACGAATGGGAAGGGCTCCGAAGATATGGATGTGGAGTCCACCCCCCCAAGCGCACAGCCAGATGGGGGCAACTCATGAACATAGAGACACTTGGGGACTGTGTGTGTGTGTGTGTGTGTGTGTGTGTGTGTGTGTGTGTGTGTGTGTGTGTGTGTGTGTGTGTGTGTGTGTGTGTGTGTGTGTGTGTGTGTGTGTGTGTGTGTGTGTGTGTGTGTGTTTGGTGTGTGTGTTGAGCAGAACTGAAATCAGATCGTAGGAAAAGATGACTAATGAGTTCCCGGGCCTTATTTTTTACTTTTCCTCTTTGATTTGACAGGCTGGCTGTTTGGTGGTTTTTTTTCCTATGAACAATATGAATTGTTGAAATTGCAGGATGTGTGAAACTGTCGTGATGGTTTTAGTTCCCACATGACGAAAGGAGTAATTATTGCCAAGAGCCCAACCGCTTGGACAATGCACCAATAATTGATTTCCATGCTTAATGCATTCAGTGATATTACTGAGGATTCAGTGTAGTTCAGTAGGAAGACAAAGCTGAAAACGGGATTATATTGACAAATTAAATTCCGTTTCCAACCTTCAAATTCAATACTATTTTCTCAGCTGAAAGGTTATTTGCACTGAAAATGTAGAGTTAAATCATTGAACTGTTCTTTATCTCCTACAAACAATGTTCTCATTTAGTTTGCATTTTATCTGAACCCACTGTTAAATGGGAATAGTAACTGAATGTCATTAGGATTTTTTTCTTTGTTTTTTTCAAGAACATTGCACAATTGATATGTTTTCGTGCACAGTTGGGAAGTAGACATTTGAACAACTGAAAAAATGGCCAAAAATATATTATTAGACTGATTGATTGTATGTATGTCTTGGCAGTATGTGGATATGACGCTTTGGTTAAAAATTTCGGTCTACTGTTTAATAATGTTATGTGAAGTTGGGGCAGTATGTGGCAATTTACAAGCCAGAGTGATTTATTGTTCTTGCTATGTATTGATGCATTATTTTATTTTTAAACACTTGCACTTCATTTTTGGTACTAATTAATTTATTTATCATACAAACTTGTAATTACACTACTCCTAAATACTGTAGAATACAGAATAAAACTTTAGAATACAACATTAATCAAATTATTTACAGTTCTTTACACTTTTTATTATAAATAATCCAGCTTAAGTCTGGATATTAATATCTCTATTAATTTTATGAAATCAGTCAATAATATCTTTTGCCAAAGCCCCGATCCATTTGTAGTTAATAAATTACAATTCTCAGGAAAATCCTGCAGTAGAAATCGGCTTTGCTACCTAGTTCTGTGGCTGCGTTTTGACTTTTGTTTTTTTGTTTTGTTTTTGCGGTGAAGCTGCATATGGTTATGTTCTCATTTTAAGGCAGATCGACTGAGGTGACCGTTGCATTTCCACAGGGCGGCACATCGCTCACCCCCGAGGGGCTTTTAGACGTAAGGTGTTTTGACGGAATACTTCTCAGGATCAGTGCGGCGTCCTCCCAAGCGGTGCCGCTCAGGCTTTCTGTGAGAACTGCGAGAAGGTGAATATACAACTCTGATTTCCAGGGGTTTGCGCTTCTGCTGTTTGTTTGCTACATCGTCCTAACAACCTCTTGATATCTACCCGTCTCCTGTTGAAATATTCCAAATAAAAAAGGTAACTTTCTTTTTTACATCTTGTGATATTGATATGCTGTTGCTGCTGAGACACACAACTCCTGAAGTCGTTTGTTCCTAAGAGAACGGTTGCAAAGTCGTTTTATTTCCTGGGGTAATCCCTTGACATACATTGGTTTGATGCGTATTATGTTGTTACTGATATCCAATTGGACACCCTGGCATAACACTTGCAATTTCCTCCATCGACACGTGCAGGGCATAGAGCTTGTATTCGGTTGGACCTCGAAACCTTGGACCTTGACATTTCACTGCATATATGTATGAAAGTATGTATATGTATGTGACGAATAATAAACCTCTTGAAATAAGGGTTCCCAAACTTGGGTTTGTGGCCCCCTAAAGGTCCAGGAATGCAGGGAGTCCAAGAATATAATTATTTCTCTGCTTTTATTTTGCTTTTGCAAAAAATATTATATATTTAAAATAAAGGTATGTATACCATTTCATTATATTAACATGTTTTATATATACTACACGGTATTTTTCTATACGTGTATACACAGTATATCATTAATGACTGAGTTTTTCGCTTTCAGATTTGCAGTTTTCATTAGCAAGGTTTAAGTTAAATGTTAACCTACACAGCAATGTGTTAAGCAGATAGTGTGTGTACAGTTTCATGTGATTGCAGTCTGCCATGGGGGCCTTGGCAGTTTTAAAAGTTTGGGAACCCCTGACCTTACACCTTACAGTACCATGAATTGAAGGCTCAAAGGCTCAGCCCACTCTCTTGGGCTCCTGGATGTTTCCCCTTTCCTCCTCCTCCTCCTCCACCTCCACCTCCACCCCCCCCTCGCTTGTCCCCTGTCTGTAGTGCAGAGAGTTCAGCCCCTTCTTCTGGAGGCTCGGGTTTATCTGGATCTAAAGTGAAGGCCATTCAGGAGCTGTGCGCTGCGAGGTAAAGGAGCTCCGTGGCCAGTACGGGGGGAGCTGACCAGGACCTGGGGGAGCTGGGATTGACTTTTTTTACCACATACCATTGGATTTTAGGGGGCGAGCAGGAACCATGGAGATGTTCTCTGCTCTCTGGGTGCTGTTGCTGTGCCAGCTTTTCACCTCCTCATCAGCCCAGGTAGGTTTTATGTACCCTTCCCTCCATCAGGTAACAAGCTCAGGGCCCTCTACACCTCTTCTTGGTCTGATCGAAAGTATTTAAAAATCCCTGTATTGCATTATATTGTAACATTGCATTATATTTGCCGAAGGCAACACCAACGACAATGAATTGCATTGGTAATATGTTGATAATCAAGCTTGCTAATCAATGGGTTTGATTGTCTCATTAAATCATATTGGCTTACAATAAACTGAGACTTCTTTTTGGTGAATTTAGTTCCAATTGGGCTTCAGTCGGGTTGTTGGGCTTATTATCTGCAGGTGGCTGTGACTTTGCACCACTTTGTGAAGCGGGGCTCAGTGTTTTCCTAGACCTGTGGAATGTGCTTTTGGAGATCCGCAGCTTGGGCACAAGGACACCTTTGTGCACGGATCAGAAACATCTCAGCTATTTTAACAGTTTTCGTCCACAGTTAAAGTCATCGTGTTAAATTACAATACGGACGCCATTTGATATAGCACAATATTTGCACATGTGTATTCTCAAAACTTGTGTTGCAAATGTATACCCATCTGCGTCCATCTGAGCTTCCTCTATGTATTTGAATTTCCATATTAGGCCTGTACACACACAATGATAGCATTTTGATAATAGAGAAATCGTTTTTGTCATATATACAGTATATATATTTCCAAGTTCAAGCGATTTCCTACATATTATTGCTTGTGCCAAAATGACCAACATCAATTAGAATTAAATGATGTATGGGCAGATAAAAGTACTAGTGTTTCTTCATACAAGCTACACCATCAAAATCCCTTTTTCCATTGCAGAGGCCCGGACCCAGAGGCTCTACGGGGCCAGCAGGACCCCCAGGGCCCCCTGGGAGGGATGGCACTGATGTGAGTGGGTCAGACTCAATGGTTCTCTGTGCTTCAGACCTACCTGGCCCAGTCTCTCAGGAGGGATTTCCATTCAAAGGCTATAGGCAGCGCTTTAAAAGACATGTTAGCTCTCCTGCTATTTATATCCACATTTTATTGAATGTTTCGAAAAACAAAAGCTATTATCAGTTGTTGATGGATGAATATCAACATACATATACAAATTTGAAAACAAATGACAAGTCAGTAGAGTGAAAACCAGACTTCAGTGGACTAAGTAGCTTCACACTTCTTTTTAAGCACACAAAGTCCATGCCAAGTCCATGTTATTTTATTGCTATATCAACTTTTTCTTTCACCTCATATGGCTCAAAAGTTCTCCTTCAGGTTAAATTTTATATCATTGACTCCTCCTTTTGGAGACGATAGCCCCTCCCTGCAGGTGCTTGTACGTATAGACGCCAGTAGGCAGGGTTTTGGCCGGCAAACAGGATGTGATGCTTTGTCTCAGACCTCAGTGAAGCTGGGAAGATCAGTGTTAAACAGCCAAACATTATTTGTGCAATTTGGAAAGGAAGTTGAATGATGCAAGAAAAGCAACACACAAAAGCACTGCTTTATAATGGTGGCTCATTTTCCCCACCTCTGAGTTGGTTATTAATCATCATGCAATGTTTTTGTTATATCATTTGGAATAGGGAGAGAAAAAAGCAAAATAATAAATACATTTATATAAAGAATATTGTCCTGTGTTCAGTCCAAAAGCGATATGAAAGGCTCTCAGTCTGGGGTGCGTCTGTTGCTGAAGCAAAAATAACGAGTCACACAGAAGACCATTCATTCATACATTCCCCAGCCGCATGAGAGCATCGAGTTTCACCTCACACCTGCCCCACCCCCCACCCCCTCCCCAAAACCAACCTGGGCTCCCATCATGTGACCAGTTGGCACTGGGATGTTGTTTACCTTTCCCCACTCAGTCACTCTCTCACACACACACACATATATATATATATATGTATGAGTACATACATACGTAATTATTTATAAATATTCATCAAAGTAAACAACATACAAGGCTTATACTGTCTATGTCGTCCATAGGGGAAAGCCGGCCCGCCTGGATTGCCTGGGAAGGCTGTGAGTATTTATTATTATTATTTTTTTACCTAAACAATGAATGTTCAGATCTGTTGATTGACAGACAATCTGATCCATTATGATGTTCTATCTTCGTAGGGTGCCAAAGGGAAAGCGGGAGTGCCGGGCGGACCTGGAATCCCAGGCCTCCCAGGACTTCCAGGGGTGGACGTAAGTGTCGCGCAAACAGCAGTCCGGCTTCTTCTTTAACGGCGAAAAGCCAAAGAATACGGTCCCAAATAACATCCGAGCCTCTGCTTGATATTCAAACACCCATATTTTCACAACAAAATAAAGGAGATAGATAGATAGAGATAACTATACAATAACAATACACATACAATGTGTGTGGTATACAATAACAATATACAATACAACTTAAAATAAACATAAAAATAAAAAATAAACTAGAAACAAGAAAAAAAAATCACTTTTTTAAAAAGTTGAAAAATAAAAAATACTTTTGTGTCGTGTAGATATAGTAAAAATAATAAAATGGCGGATTGACTTCTTGATTTTCCCTCCAGGGCTTGACGGGTCCCGACGGCCCTCCTGGGATGGACGGACCTCTCGGGGAGGGGGTGAGTGATCGCGGTCTGGTGACTCTTCTCTGGGATACAGAGAAACAGATCCACAGTCGGGGGTTTGGGAGAGTTTTTTTCCACAAAGGTTCTCTCCCATTGGCTCATTAAGCAACCGACTGAAATCAAACCCAAACAAACAAAAAAAGAAAAGCAACCTCACACACACCCTCATTAACATGTAACACGTATGGAAGTAGCTGTGTCCTTTCCATGCGACTGAGTAGTTGCAAAACATCTGGATGCGGCTGCAGAGAGAGGTCTTCGTTTGGGGTCACGTGGGGATAAGGCCTGTGTTTTCTGCCCCGTCTAGCTGGATTCATCAAGACGGCTCGTGCGCTTGTTGGGAATGTTTTTAATGAGGTTGACGCTGAATCGGATTTGTGTACTGCTGACTGCTTTGCTCCCCTAATCCTGCACGGAATGCACGCCGCTTCCCACCACAATATCAGACGCTCTGAGCAAAATGTGATCAGCGGCCGTGATGTGGAGAGAATCTGGCTTTATCCTCCGGCGGAGTCGACGGAAAGATCCGAAATCGCTCGCACAGGTGGCGTGAAGTCAACGCTTGTGTTGTCTGGGGGGTCGGGATAGAGCTGGAAACAATGTGAAATCCGTGAAGTAAATGAAAATCATCGTCATCATCGAAGTCAGATTTGGGCGCAGGACTGAGCTTTGGATTTCAGCCAATCATCTGTGACCCATCATTTACATGAAGCGACCGCCTGACCCCTCCTGGCTGCAGGCTCCTGTCACCCTCGGTCAGAGAGCCAATCAAGTCAATGCATTTAAAAAAAACATACGCAACACACACCGAGACAGGGGGCTTAGCTCAGAGGGATAGAAAGTCTTGAATAACAAATGGAAAATAGATGATCTTTTTAAAAAAGATCATTTATTTTCCTTTACTAAAATGTTCAATTGTTGAATTCTATAAAATTGCTGAAATTGGACAAATATACGAGCTTTTAAGTGCTACTCGAGCACACGATGGAACATACGGCATTTGCCGACAAAATATTTCAGATTCTCTGCTGTAGGGATGTAAACACAGTGCCACGGTGGATAAACTCCCAGGCATCGCAGCTAATTAGCCTGAGCTAATAATGAGGTGTGCACCAAGCGATGTGGTTTATAATTACTAGGATTAGTGTCGTGGTGGCTGCTTCCTAACACTGTCTTGGGTTAATAGACATCTGTCTCAAACAGAAGTTTGAGAAGTTGCAGCAGAGTTAGTTAAGGTTTCCAGTTCAGTCATCCAGATATACTGTAACGCCTTATTTGTGGCACATCTATTCAAATAGATGTGTTGAACCGTTTTAACCCACTTTCCAAGGCTGTGTGTGAACAAGTACTGAGCAACGTCCACGAAAGACTGTTAAAAATGCGTCCCCGAGCTGGCGCATTTTTGCTCCAGTCTGGGCTCTCGTCTCGTTTGAACAACGAGGAATGTGGGGGAATCACGGCAACACGGCTGATTGTTAGTGTTTTCTGACTTCTTACCACACACAACCCTCCAATACAACCTGTACGGTGTAGGAGGTCAACTGGGGCAGACGTTCAGGGTAAAAAGACAGATAGATTCGTTTTAATGGGAGTTTAAAGGGAATAGTCCGTCAATGTAGGCAACAAAGTGGTGCAGTGGGTGGACCCTGAATTCCCCATAGAGGTTCATGGAATGAGAGTGTACGTAGGTGACCCTGCCATACAGGGTCCACAGGCCATACACACGCTTATAGAGTCATAGGCTACAGAATCAAACCTGATAAACATTGTTAACAAACACTTTTATTTCAACAGATCATTTAAATATGTGCCATTCCTCACAAAAACCTTGCATCCAGCAGCTTACAATCAGTCTTAAGTGCTTTCATGCATGTGTCATATATGCATTCACTGTGTTACACATTGGTAATATGGTAACGGAGCAAAGAA
The DNA here is from genome assembly GCF_960531495.2 of Zeus faber. NCBI lineage: Eukaryota > Metazoa > Chordata > Actinopteri > Zeiformes > Zeidae > Zeus > Zeus faber. The sequence continues at coordinate 20,149,042 of NC_137194.1, read as the reverse complement.
AAGCTGTTTTGTTCATTTTGAGGTGAGTCATGCTCATACTCTAAAAGCATGATGGAGCATCTTTATGAACAAATTATTTTTTAATTCGTTTCAACCATAGTCAAATATTATGGCACAGATTTAGTTGTTCAAAAAGCATCTTTAGTCCATTCTTTCAGAGGTTGAAGGATGCAAAAAGAAACCTGAAGTTGTTTTCTTCACGTCTTGATTTCATGATCGTTTATCATCTCGTGACTATTTTGCTTCTCTTTGAACAGGGTGAAGCTGGACCTCCTGGGCCAACCGGACCTGCTGTAAGTACTTGTACTTTCTGCTAATACAATCATTTGTCTCACAAAAGGGCTCTTAATCTTATGTTTGAATCCAAATTCTAACTACTTGATTTTATCGGCAAATATAACGGCCAACCGAGCAAGGTTGCTTGCTCATAAATCTTTTCTTTTAAACATCACCAGGTAATGTATATACGATGTGGCTACGACTGTGTAAAATGAGGAACCCCACACATACTGAATGCACTAGACAACAAGACATACAGTGTATTAAAAAGAAAGAGTAAAACAGGTGATTTGGATAACATGAAATGTAGAAATAAACAGCAGAAATCCAAGGCACCACCCGTTCCCCACAAATAATTAATGCAATTAATGCTCTTTCATTTCCTGCATTTGTGACTTAATTCTCCCTCCCTTGTTTTCGTAGGGCAGAGGGAGACCAGGAGCTCCAGTGAGTACCGCGCGTCACCTTATCCGTATTTAGCGTTGTTTTTCTTGCCTATTTGGTGTGTATTTTGGTGAAATATGTTTATACTGTGCGTTGTATGCGACAAACAATATTTTCTGTTTGGCATACCTTTTCGCGTATGCCCTTCACGTACACAAATCACATTTCTTTTGATTTCAGGGGCTTCCTGGAACCAACGGGCTTCCAGGTGGAGTCGGCCCACAGGGCCCCGCAGTGAGTATCACTCTGAAGTTCCACATTTAGACTTCCCGTTTTTCCTTGTTGGGAAGAAATGGTATCTATCCCAGACGGTATCTTTTTTACCTTTTATTTGTGCCAGAATCTGTGGGATTGAGTTTGGACTAAATGACCACATAACATAACAAAGTGGGAGACTGTGAATCATCACTTGGGAAGAAGACGAGGGGCTTGTGGGAAAGGGACTATCTGAACTGTCTGAAGTCCACTGTCACAACCGCCACAACCATGTTCCAGAGTGTAGTATGTGGTTCTCTGCAGCGATCCCTCAAGGCTCCATGCCAACATGGAGACAGGATCACAAATCGGTCATTGTGCTGCGCACAACTATGTTGCAAAAACAGCCAAACTGGTTGGGGAGGGGCAGTTGGAAGTTGCTTAATACTCATGGCGGCACATTGAGCTGAATGATTTGAACCTGAACACCAGTAACTGTAGGTGAACCCCAGCTCTGTATTAGGGATGTTAACCACACAGTTTCTTGCTCGTCGTCGTGTCGGAGGCATTTCCGATTGGTCATTATTGTGTGTAACCGTGCAGGACCTTTTTTGGTTTTATTCAATTAAAAATGGAGTAAAATAAATACATCTACAATTAAAAAAAAACCCCACTTTGTTTGGAAAGCGCCGATCGCGCTCCACCATTTTTGCCAAGTCAACAATGCATTTCTTTGCGTGCATTTGCGAATGTAGGCTAAAATAACTCAATAACTCCATGTATCATGATCAGTTATGAAAAACGCGAGAGAACTTGCGTGGTTTTTACCCACACATGACGGCAGTCTGACAGAGTGAGATGATGACAAAGCGGCGTCTGAAATGAAACATCATTTGTTACGCGGCTCATACAGCGTGTGTGATGTGCGTGCGTTATGGGACAGGGAGCAGTTTACATCACGGGCACATAAAACAAAAAATCTCTTTATGATCGCCCCGCCTCGGAAATTCTTCGAAAGAATTCTAAGCTAAACTCCTGCAAGCGCACACCGCCACGTGCACACGCACACTCTGATCCCTGTATTACTTGGAAAACGGTATCGTTTGTTTTTTATTTCATTTTGAACCTTTTGAATAGGCTATAAACAGTAAAGTATGTAGAACGTTAAAAAAAAAAAAAAAAAAGATTTTCGATTTTACTTTTTACTGTGGACGGGGACAGTCGGCTGATTAGTCGACACATTTCAACATCCTTACTCTGTATATTCCTAGTGTGAGACTTGACATGAAGTCATCCGTAGTGTCATCCCTGCGGAGCTGAGTCAAACAAATCAAAAGAAAGCCTGAGTGCCATCACGAAAGACATGCCGCCCTTCTACAAATACATGGAAATGAGCTAAAATAAATGTTCCTTTAATTCCCAAATAGCCCCAATCACTAGCAACCAGAAAATAAGGCGTACAAAGGTCATGGGCCACGGAGCAGAGTGGTATAACTGCGTTTGCAAACAGAAGGATGGGTGGAGCTCTGGCTGCCTGAGGTGGTTCAGCTTGTGGCAGTCCGTTAGGCCTTTGGACAGAGTGGATTCTGCACGGTGCTCGCCAATGACATTGATGTGAAGCTTGTAGAGGCATTGGACAGATCTGTTTAGCGATGACATACAGAAGAAAGGGGGATATGATGCAGAGAACACTTTGCATGGGTAGGACTTAGGTTCTCCGTGTATTTCTAATAACCGTTGAGCCAATTAGCATGAACACGACTTGATGTTTCTGCTATTTGCCATTATCAGGGTGCTGAAGGTCTTCCAGGGCTTCCGGGGCCTATTGGTGCTGATGGACCTCCAGTAAGTGCAATTATTGAGCGTTTCATTTAATATGGGCACTGTGGTAAGTTATGTTTGTGAACATTTATATCTAAAAAAGCCTTTCAACTCTTGGTTTCTTCTCCCTCTGTTAGGGGCTTCCTGGCGCTCTTCCTGATGGCAGCGGAGATCTCCTGGTAGGTTTCCCGCAGTCTTATCCCACCGTAATATGAACCTGTATCTACAGTGTAAGACCTGCTACCCTGTTTTGAGTGTCTCTGTCCCCCACAGTGTCCCGCCATCTGCCCCCCAGGCCCACCGGGCCCTCCTGGGATGCCAGGATTCAAAGTGAGGACAATGGCTTTTGTTTTCTTCAGATCTTGTTTTTCTGTTAATGTATACTTTTATATGTCAAGGCAATACTTAAATGACTACCACTAACTGGTATAAACGTTGCTCCTGTAGGGGCACACAGGCCATAAAGGAGACAGAGGTGAAGTTGGGAAACATGGGGAGAAGGTGAGCGCACTTTGGTCTCACAGTCGGTCCATCGCAGTTCTCCCATGATGCAGCTTGATACAGCTTTGAGACACCTCCAGAATGTCTTGGTCTTGTCCCCCTTTCATTCTAGGGTATCTCTGGCCCACCCGGCCCACCAGGTATTCCAGGCACCGTGGGTCTGCAGGTGAGTAGCACCATTAGGAGAAAGAATATACTATAGATTGACAGATGTTGTTGGCGTCTGGTCTTCACAATGGTCTTGACAATGTTTTTCAGGGCCCACGTGGTCTCCGAGGTCTTCAGGGCCCTATGGGACCTGTAGGAGACAGAGTGAGTAACAACACTTATTCTAAGTTCTTTGCACTTTGTGAAGGTATATACAGAAGCTTAACTGTACGGCTATACCTAACTCTGTCGGTTCTTCTCCAGGGCCCGTCTGGTTTTAGGGGCAAACCTGGCATTGCCGGCGTCATTGGAAAGACAGTGAGTCTCTCATCGTTTCTGACATACTTTGTATACATTATATATTTGTGGTAGGTTGGCCGAGCTGAATAGGGCCGCTGGTCCCATCAATGAATAGCTGTTTGTGTTTCATCTGATGCTTCCAGGGTGACGCTGGAGAAAGAGGACCTGAGGGATTTAGAGGACCCAAAGGAGAGATTGTAAGTAAATGACATGATGATGATTACTGTTTGGCTTCATGTTTGAGTATCATTTTAAAAATAAAATTAGATATTTCCTGGAAATAGATAGCCAGACTATTGTCCCTTCCCCCCCACAGGGTAAAATTGGTGCAAAGGGAGCTCCTGGTGGAGCAGGACCCAAAGGGGAGCCTGTAAGTATCTGTTCAGATTATCTATTGGTTTCAAAACCTAAGATTAAGGTAGATATACCCACTCTCAGATCCATGACAACTGTACTTGATGTCTACCGCAGGGTATTCCTGGCAGAGATGGCAAAGACGGCACACAGGGATTGGACGGCGAGAAGGTGAGGGACATCTGTGCCTTTACGGGTTGATCTTAGAAAGCTCAACACAAGCAGAAATAGTGAGTCCACAGGACGACAGTGACAGTGTCCTGTGTTGCTAGGGCGATGCTGGACGGGCTGGAGTACCAGGAGAGAAAGGCCCCAACGGCCTTCCTGTGAGTAACCCCCAAAAAGCTTGAAGATGTTCTTGTTTTGTAAAAATAAATAAATAAACAAATAAATAAATAACCCATTTTTGTGCCTTGACAAATAACTAGAACATGCTTACTGCCTTGCATTTTTACATTGAAGGGCCTACAAGGAAAGGCTGGTGTGAAGGGATCTAAAGGGACGGTTGTGAGTATTTTAAAACAATAGAAACAACCCAGCGTGATCCATAGAGCTGAGCCAAGATCCTCGTAGGGCGCCATTTTGATTTTGTCTCTTAAACTAGGGCGATCCTGGCAAGGCGGGAGAGACGGGACCATCCGGAGAGCCAGGTATTCCTGTATGTATCTGATGGACATCACTGGAAGTAGATGCTGGGTCACTGTTGCACTGCTGCAATTTGTCATGGCTCAGAATGTCCAATCGACAAGGGTCTTCATGTGTAAACACCACCTTTTGACTCCTCCCACAGGGTGAGATTGGTATCCCAGGAGAGAGGGGAATTGCAGGACCAAGAGGATTAGTTGTAAGTTGCCATGGTTTCAAGTATACAATAACATTGATACAACAGGAATGTTTGCATTGTGTGTTGTTCTGTTGTTCAGAAGAAGAACCGGTGCAACGGTGGCATAAAAAGCGGCAACAGCACTGTGGCTGTTACATAGAGATGAATGTTGGACCTTTTTGGCTTTCAGTTCCATCAGTTTCATCATGAAGTCTCACAACAGATTTTTTTTTCCATTGTGTGTGGTGATTCAGTTGAGATTGGGTGGGTAATTATATCAACAAACAAATATATCAGCAACGGAAAGGGGAAACTGCAAATAAACCTTTCTGTAGAGGTCAGCCTTGGAAAGTAAAGTACTTAAAACCTCCTGCTAGCTCCTTGTCGGGGTCACTTTCCAACGAGTAGCTAGCCGCCTCGACGGCGTTGATGTATGAATAGCGGTGGCTGTCACACTGTCAGAAGAAAACAAAGCAGGGCTACAGTTGTGCATTTGACAGTGGCTAAAAAAAAACCTCCTTGAAGGGTACAATTATTTTCCGGTAACCATTGATGGATGTGTTCTACATCAATATCAATATTCACCAAGATTTTAATATGAACATACAGAGTGGATATGGATGAGGAGCATCATTTATTTTAAGCACACAACAGTGTCGGAGTAAGGAAGGCTGTTGCTTGGCAGCAGAGAATACAGACAAGAATTACTAAGAAATAATGAACTATCATGATTAAAAGTGGTGAGAGCAGGTATTAATAAAGAATGGGCATACAGATAAAGGCAGTTGACAGACACCAGCAGTCCCCAAAGCATGCGGAATGTCCTCTTCAATCTCATTCACTCAAAAAAAAAAAAAAAAAAATCCAACGTGTAACACACTCCCAGTAATCACAATCTACATCTCAACATCCATCATGCTTGTCAGGAGGCAGAATGTTATTGTGGAAGATAGGATTATAAAGTTTGAGAAACTCAAACGAGAACAGATCATTTTGGTCGTTTTCAGGTTGCATTTACCACAGGCAACTCAGATGTCTTTGCCAGTTCAATTCCCCCACAAAGGAAGGATTCATCCTATTTCTTACTACTCTGTGTTCTCACTGTTTCTCTGACATCTTGACGACAGGGCGGCATTGGACCAGTGGGCAACCTTGGGCCTCAGGGAGTAAAAGGCTTCCAGGTCAGTTGCGTAATAACTTTTTTAAGTGACTATTTTCCATCACAGTTGTGAGTCGTGAGCTTTGATCATATGGTGGTTTCATGTGGGTCTTTCCTACAGGGAGTTAAAGGGGCTATCGGGGATCCAGGACTTCCCGGACCGACCGGAATCCGTGGAGGATTTGGGGAGAGGGTGAGTTTTGGACCCCGGTCAAAACCGAAGACGTACCAAGAGATCAAGGATTCTCAAGAATGTACAGTAGCATTAACCATAGTCCATATTAATCCGGTAAAGCCAAACACTTAAGTCCCAAGAGAGTATGTAGGACGAAGTAGGAGGATCTACTGGACCGGACATCCTTCAAAAGGCCATGTGAAATTAAAATTGAAGGCCTTATCATACACCCAAAACATACATAAAACTAAACACACATACATCCCTCAACACTCAGACAAATGTCAGAAACATGAGCACATATACATGTAGTTTCAGTGTTGGGAGAGTATTTTGATTTACCAGAGTCGTGCTTCCCGATCTCAGAGGCACGTTCTCCAACTGTACTGAATAGAGGGGGGGGGGGTCGGCTAACAAAGTGGCCCCCTGTTCAGCCCCTGCGGACAGAACAAAGACGCTCTTTATAAGGCTCCTGGTCCACCTCGACCGGCGCAGCCCGCATACATACTTCCATCGTGCACCGCCTGCCTTCCATGAAGCCATGGTCAACTGCGATCCCTAAATACCGGCTTTTTTTTTTTTTTTTTTTTTTAAATCAGTGTACCATTCCCCTCGTTCTCTCACTCACTCTCTCTGTCTCTTCAGGGTCCAGTTGGGGCTTCTGGGCCTAAGGGAGACATGGTAAGATGTGGCTCGCTTTCAGACTGGTCTCAGCTTGGGACAGTCTTGACGTAGAAATTAAGAAACCGACTGTATCTAAAGCATTAAGTAATACCATTATTGTGGGGGAAAAATGAAGACCCGTGCAAAGTCAAATGTCTTGACGTCCTGTTTAGGGTGTGGCAGGAAGTGATGGTTTGCCAGGAGAGAACGGAGAGCCTGTAAGTATCGCTTGTATGTGTTCAGTAACAATCACCAAACAAAGTGAGTGAACCACAGAGTTAAGTTTTGAGTTCTGTCACAAGTACTTATGCTTACATGAAAAAGCAAAGCAAAAATCGAACAAAACAAAGGTGCGAATTGAATACAGACCATAGATAGTACACAAGTTGTGTTTCGGTGTAATTGCTGATATATACTGGTATATAGTATATATAAATATAATGGATTATCGCTGGGCAAATAATGTTCTATGTCTCACATCTGCCTAATTGGACCTTTTTACAGGGTCCATTTGGACCAGTTGGCCAAAAAGGAGAGGTAAGGCTACAATTCTTTCCTTCAAACTTAGAACAAGAGACATTTTACTGGTTTCATTTGCAGCACTTTGTTTTCATGCTCACCATGTTTAGTTACCAGAAGTGAATATTTGAAGTTAAATTCCCATATGCACGCCATATTCCTGTCAGTGATTAAAAATGGTGTTTAACGCCAATATCGTGCTTCGTTTCCTCCCCTCCATGTGATTGTAACTTACATTCTGCTTTTAAGAGGATTAGTCAGTAAGAGGTATTGCTGGTTTATTAGCTGTTTCACTGCAATCCCCACTAAGAAGTCACATTAAGCTGCTGCACAATTAAAAGTAATTACAGAAGCGGCACTGATGTGTGTTGCCATCTCACTCATTTACTGTTGGTGTCTATCAGTAATGATCAAGAAAGAAACCCCTATTATTAATCCACTCAATCGTGCTCTCAACAGAGCCTCAACGGAATTTCTTCCATCTTCTTTTTCCTTTTTTTTAGAATGTTTAATTGAAATGTTTCAGCATTTATTTTTAAATTATGAAATTAACTTTTCAATGCGAGCAAAAAGCTCAGGTTTTAAATTGGATTACGTATGAGATGATTTTCATTGTTGCCGTTTGTTTGTAGCCAGGGAAACATGGTGAGCTGGGACCTAAGGGTGTAACAGGGCCACAAGGCGAGCTCGGGGCCAGAGGGGCCCCAGGAAAACCTGGACTAATGGGCTTCCAAGGAGAACAGGGTCTGTCTGGGATTGCAGGAAAGACTGGCGTACCCGTGAGTGCATCTCTTACCTCCTGTACACAACACAGGAGAAATGTGAACGTATTGAAACATTGTTCAACGAGCTGCTGAGCTTTTGAAGGAAGATAAAGCCTCATCGACCGTCTTCTGCACTTGTGTTTCAGGGTAAACTGACAAGTGAACAGCACATCCGAGAGCTGTGTGGCTCCATGATCGATGGTGAAAAGCTCGGCCTTTGTTCTCAACTCATACCCCGAGTGTCTTCTTGTGCCAGACGGTTGACTCGCTGACTGTGACGCTCTCCTCTTCTTGTTTCTCAGACCAGATTGCACAACTGGCTGCTAACCTTAGAAGACCCTTGGCACCCGGGATGGTGGGCAGACCTGGCCCCGCTGGAACTCCAGGAAAGCGGGGTGTTGCTGGCTCTATTGGGCATCCTGGTTCCCGTGGACCACCAGGATACAGAGGGCTGCCAGGAGATCTCGGAGACCCCGGTCCCAGAGGTGAAGAAATACACACATTTGATTGCGCGTTTCTAACCCTTCCGAGGCCTTATGTTAGTCAATTGTTTTGTTACTGATCAAAAGATAACATTTTCTGTGACTACAACAGGTGACATCGGTGAACAGGGCGACAAGGGAACCATTGGAAAAGCCATCGAGGGGCCTGTTGGAGATCAAGGACACCAAGGTTGGTCACGTCAACACATCCTAGTGTACTCTAAATCAGCAATGCTGTCAATTGAAAATAGTTGGTAATTGGTAAGCTGTGACTTGTAAGACAACAAAAAATTCCCGGGCGGAAGTTGAGGACTCTTGCAACATAACTGCTGCTCAATACCATGGGCACACCGCACAACTTTCAAAGTCGTCAGATGACTGAACTGTTTACACTACGTTCTGTCTTGTTCTGTCGGGTCTCCAAACCAATTTTTGTCACGAAAACACACGCAAAAAGTAACACCGGAAATGCCACAATACCATGCGCACGACAGGATTATTTATTAGATTCTTGCTCACTGCTCCGTGCACGCAAATGTACTTTCTCCTTCTTGACCCCCCAATTTTTTTTTGTTTCGTTCAATTAGGAAACAGAGGAAAATGAAAACGTGCTGTTTTTATTTATTTATTTAGAAACAGGGACACAAACAGGCTCTAAACCTGCCTGTTTTATGAATTATCAGTCTTGAATATATATATATATATATATATTTTTTAACTTAAAATAAATGTATGACAGAATTTAAAGTGTTCAATGAAAATGTAAAATTGTAAGGAAATCCTGGGTGGGGGGGGGTTGTTATGCAAGTAGTAGTAAAAAAAATATAATAATAATTATTACTGTAGTTAGAAAAAAATATATATATTCCATATGTTGTCATGTATGAAAAGACCCAAATGAACACTATAAGCGGGCTACTTGATTATTATGAAAAATGTATTTAAGCAGCATTTGTATAGGAATGATTCTGTCCCAAGCTTTTTGATCCATATCAGCAGTTGATCACTGCAACTGCGATCACTATAAACGGCTTCCACTGTGCTTCAAACTTGTCATCAAAAAAGAGAATTTACCTTATGTATCGTTTGTAGGTCTTCCCGGAGTTCACGGAATTGTGAAGGACGGCCGTGATGGGGCCGTAGGCGATCCAGGTGAGCCTGGAGAGTCAGGCAGGGTAGGTAGGACTGGGCACCAGGGAACATCCGGAATCTGCGACACGTCGGCCTGCCAGGGGGCATCTGTCGCCGGGAAATCCTCCAACCCCAAAAACCATTAGACACTGTAATCTGTCACCATCCACCCCCTCAGAGGGGCAACACAGAAGGAGCGGAGCGAACGAAGAGGGACAAGTGATAGAAACTTCCGCTTTATATAAATAAAACAAGGTGCGATGTTTGAGAGGAAAAGAGGAAAAAAAAAAAAAAAAAAACATCCCAGGTGTGACATGAAAGGCAGAACAACCAAGAGACTGAATGGATCACATCCACGAACGAACGGACAGAAGCAGAGACGACAGTGCGAGACAACACCCGCGGTACAAAAACTAACATCACAAATACACTTGACTTCAACCGAGCCTGTAATCGCTTGTGGGCCATTCATTCCCTGGATCTTTGATTTGCAACAAACAACTTTGTACATGTTGCTTCCAAACCCAAATGATCTTAGCTATCAATCTTCCCAGAGACGACACTTTTAGCGAAACTGTGATTGTCCTTTTCAGTGACTGTGCATGTATGATGGTCTATTAATGTACATCACAGGTGTTACCTCAAAAGACACACAATGTTATGTCGATTGGTGCCAGAGGCCAAAGCCTCAGTTCTGTCGCTTTGTACGTACTGTAACAGGAATTTCACACAAATACCAAGGGCCCAGAAATTGTGTATATTAATGCAAAACCTTTTAAAACTCTTGCTAGTACTTTTTTTTTCAGTTTTGTAAAGTTTTATTTCTGTTTTTTTTTTTCCATGTTCATCTTAAGTTGATAAAGTTTTATGTCAAACAAGTGTTAAGAATTAAAAACAAAGTTGTGGATGAAGAATTTAAATATTTTAGCTAAAGGAATCTAAGAAAGAAATTTGTCTCTTTTTTTTCAATTTTTCACTGACTACATCCACTATGTAATAACGGTGCTGTAACTATTAAATATACATTTGTTTAAATACTATTTATTATTTGTGGGTGACTGTTGTATGTACAGTAAGATGCTACAGCGTCATGTTGTAAGAAATAACAAATAAAGCCACTTTTCAGTAAAACATTACTCTTCTCTACACATCAAATTGACCTCCACAAAATTGACCCAATAAATAACGGGAAGCCATGCCATTCGAGCAGTAACTTTACTCATAGATACAATCACGAAAAATGCCTTCAATCTCAAAGTAGCAAAGCATCTGCCCATATAAAAAAAATAATAAATAGAAAGAACAAATTCTTTCTCGAACAATGTACATTCAGAACTGTTCTACCAATGTAGTTCAACTCACATAAATACTCAACATCCCATGAAAAATGTCATTTATATTATCAACTGATAATAAATACCCAGCTGGAACAGCCTGTGATCTGTCTTTGAAAGAGAAATAGTGCCACCTGTGTGTGACTTTCTATAAAGCACTATGCCCGACGAAAGGCTCCGTGGATCCAAATAACAACTTTAAGGTTAAAACAAAACAAGAAAAACCACCAGTGAGCTCATCCAGTCATCAAACATGCTCACTAGCTGATCTGGAACTGAAAATCCATCACCCTAAATCACTGCCACTTTGTTGGAAGGACACGTGACTGACGACACAAATACAAAGGGACGAAGTCATTTTGACTTTGAGCAGGAGGAATCCCAATAAAATTTATAAAAAAAAAAAAATTGTATAGTGACCCAATGAACTCACAATAAATATTCATGGAGGACATTAAGGTAAATATTATAAATATATCCACAACCCTGAAATAAAATCCTAATGCTTGCATTGCATAGTCAGACCCACAGAAATATCGGCCATTAAAATGTTACACTAGTTCCTACATCTTTCAACAACTAATAGATATAACAGAGTGAGAATCACTGCTCCAATGACATCGGAGCACCTGGTGTGTCTGCCGCCTCCTGGTGTTTGAAGAGCTGACCGGACGGCGTCACCGGCTTCAGGTAGAGCCCAGTCTTACAGGAGAACATGCTCTGGAAGTCCTGCATGGGGAACGTTAGCAGGATATAGTTATTGCTATCAGGCAAATTATCGGTCATCATTCGGTACAATGCAAAAAATGTATGATGCGTCGCACATCAACACTAAACACAACTCAAACTAACGTTTTGAGTTTTGCTTCGACCGTTTTGTGGTCAGCCTAATCATCTCAAGTTCATTGTTCACAATCTTTGCAGTCATATTAAAGAACTCCTCTTGCAAAGTTGATTATAAGAGCTGATATGACGCAACACATGAGATCTTAAAATGTTTTTTTTCCCAGATAACAGGTCTTAAATGTTTGCAGGCTGTTTGGGTCATTAGCCTCCAACAAGAAGAACGCTACCTCGCTGATGGCGTCTCCGTACACATCCCTGATGTACTTAAGGAAGGTGGTTGTCCACTGCAGCGTTGTGGCTTTGTCGGTGCCTTTACTGCAAAATGGCACCAGCGTGTTGAGCTCGTCACAGCTCAGGCGTATTTTTCTTCTGCATTGTGGGAAAATATTGGCAGGGTGAATTTAATGATCTCTCTCTTTGGGGATCAATGTCTGCAATGAAAACGGTCAAATAGGGAGCAATCTTAAACTTTACAATCTTTACAATGTATTTGAGGATTATTTTGAAAAATGAACACCATAAGCACTGTTCGGAGTGAAATGATGCCCTGTGCTTGAAAAAAAAATCGCATAATTGTACAATTTAACTTTAGGGGTTTTAAAAATACATGTATTTGTGCAAAATACTATATATGAAGATGAATCTGAAGATGAATAGGTCTAGAAGTCTATCAAAAATATAACTGTCGCTCAGTACAACCAGGATTAAACCTCTCCACTGTGTAACTCCAAAAACAATAAATCAAATAAAAAAGTAAATATACACCGATCAGCCACAACATTAAAACTACGGACAGGTGAAGTGAGTAACATTGCTCATCTCGTTTCAATGACCTGTCAAGGGGTGGGATGTATTAGGCAGCAAGTGAACAGTCAGTTCTTGAAGTTGATGTGTTGGAAGCAGGAAAATGACCAAGCATAAGGTAGGCTTGGGCCGACTTCTGATTAAATCCTCTATCAGCGATCGACTCTATCGATCGAGATTGACATTGATGACAGAAGTTTTTTTTATGGTAATCTGCGAGGGAAAATCAGAAAATGGACACATGGACCCCCGGCTCCGGTTCTAGGCATTTTGCCGCTCTGGGCAACGGGAGCCTCACAGTGGAGCCGCTGTGCGCACATCGCAGGTGCGCTGAGGTTCAAGGTTCATGAGGAATTCCTCATGAATAGATCTTGTCCGGACAATCCGCTACCTCGACATCCATTAACAAAAAATAAAATAAAATAAAGAATAAAACAAAAAAGCGCGCCTGACAAGACGGGCACCGTGGGGCAGGTGCTCAGGCAATCCCCCCCTGCACGTACCTGCCGCTCAATATGCAAATCTGGTGATTATAATAAAGCAATATTTAATATTTTCTCAAAGACATTTTTTTTTTTTTCCCTTAGTTTCTCGCTTGTATGGAAAGTGAAAAATGTAAACCTAACTCAGAGAACTGGGACAGAGTTTATTTTGGTTTCTCCTCCAAACAGTGCGCGCTGGTCAAAGCTGTTTTGGCGGCAAAAGCTACACAATATTGGTGGTTATTAGCGGTGGTTTTAATGTTGTGGCTGATAATAAATGTTAGTGTATGTCAAATACAGAAGGTAACCCTGCTCTATTGATTGTTCACCTGCGATCCCTCTCTTTACTGTTGTGTTTCTCTTTGCGTTGGCTACACTCAGGAGGCTGAGCCCTCTTTCTGCTGCTGCTCCCTGCTGCTTCTAATTCTGAGGCAGCGACACCTGACCTGAGGCTTTGAGGTCCTTGGACCCGAGAACTCATATTAGCAGCTGCAGGCTTGGCCACAGCCTCACCTACAGAAACAATAACTTAGTGTATTACATGCACCATCTCATACACTCCAACTGTGGCATTACAGATAACCGATACTTGAAAGGCGAGACAAAGGTCAGCGATTCTTACTTTCTACTATGACCAACTGCTGCCCCACTGTTTGGTTTGTGACCTGGGCCTTCTCTGCGACCCACTCTGGTTGGAGACCAAATGAGAAGTTTTTCAGCACGATCAGACCTTGGTGCTTGGTGTTCTCAACAACGTGAGGAAAGTTACCAAACCCCTGGAATTGAAAACAAGTTGATTAAAACTGTGTACTTGAGCGAGTTCCTTTGGAGCGGTGTTCACAATACAGCCATACCTAGTTGTCATACCTGTCCACACAGGCCAGAAAGGGGTTTACACACGTCTCCTCCATAGTTGTTTGGAAGCTCAGCAGGTCTAGCTCGATACAATTGCCCCCACTTCTGCATTTGCGGATGTACGCTTGGTTTTTGACAATCTTGAGACTGAAGCATCGAGAAAAAACTGAAAGACAAGGAGAGATTTTGTGCACTAAAATGGAACAGTGTAAGGAAAGCATTCCAGTCCTTTACTTTTCAAAATTGAAAATAAAAAAAAAAAGAATCGTACTTGTTAGGAACAGCAAAATGAGCTTCTTGTGCCATGCCGTCAAATCTCTTCTCCGGCCAAATTTTGGCAGACGAAGGGGGCTGGCTCAGTTCAGATCCACTGTTAGCGGGAGGTTCCACGCGGGTCCCATCTGCTCTGGCTCGGACCGACCCTGGGACCTTTCCGCGCGGGGTCCGGGCCTTTTCTCCCGGGACGACCCAGCTCATGCGGGAATGGTTCATTCTCACCTCCTGTGCATCCGCCGTGTCTCGCTGGCTCCGATCCCGAACGGAGGTTGTGAGGTCGATCGCGTGGGTCGTCGGGGAGGGAGTAGTCTCCGCCGAGCCGCCGGCGGCGGCGTCGGTCGTTCCCGGGCGGGCGGACAAATTGCCCCGGCCAAGCACAGCCGGGGGAAACCAGGCTTTTGCCGCGTCTGTGTCCGTACCCTTTCCCGCCATGTGTGTCGGCAAGAAGCGCGGAAGGTACTCGACCTCCGTCACTTCCGTGAGCGTGCGCTCGGCGGCAAGAACCTCTATCTCTGGTCACGCCGATGGAGTCGGAGTATTCTTTGCACGATGATCTATGCGGTGCAGGAATTAAAATGTAATAGCAGGGTGCTGTACATGGTGGGTGGAGCACTGTTATGAAGGAGGGGGTGGATGGAGATGGATAACTGATAGACAGCCAAGCCACACTTATCACACAATCACTCTTCGTCCTTAGCTTGTTTCCCCTTGATGTCTGACGTGTGGTCGAATCAGACCTCTGGAAAACAGAGGGGAAAATGCTTAACTCAAAGTGAGGATCAACAAAGGAGATTTACTCCATAAACGATTGTGGCAGTTTAAACGTTGGCATTACATCCATTTTCTACACGTACAAATGTCAACAATTAACCATCCATGTCGCAGCAGCTCGCAATGCACGAACCTATTAGCTTCACTCGCGTCTCCCCTTTTCTAAACCTCCCGTAAGCGCTGCTTCTGTTGTTGCCTGTCCCATGAGCAAGAACCCCAAAGCCCCCCTCGAAATGTGGGCGCAGCCACACCCGGCTGGGAACGACAAAACAGACCCCGGCGCCACTTGAGGAACAACTCAGTGAAGAATACCAAGAGTCTGTGTTGCCGAAGTGACTGACATTCGCAAGCCGCATACTCCTCACGTTAGCTTGGACGATAGGACGCTCTCAATCCACCGGGAGCGGGGTTTGACGGCCAACATGAACGCCCTCCGTTTCAGACGGGGGGACCCCAGCCCAACTCATCGAACCACGCCTTCAACAGTTCGTATGAAACCAAACCCGTCTCCAAAAAACACCTGGTTCCCGAGGCGGCGGGTGCCCGCTCCGCGACCTCTCGCAAACTAACGCCGGGTTCGGTGGCGCACGGGCCGCGAGCGATTGCTTCCCGGGCGAACGGATCTTTTGAATTGACTCGGGTGTGCGGAGTCACTCCCGCACTAACGTGTGAACACAGTAACATCAATAAAAGATCTTGAATTTTGAATAATATAAAATAATATACTATAACATATGTATAATATATTTTAATAATATATATATGTATATATATAGGAACATATATTATATTGTATTATATTATATTATACATATGTTGTATTAAAAATATGTATTTGTATGTGACAGATACACCTCTTGAATGTACAGTACTCTATAATATAATATAATAAAACATATGTCTAATATAATATAATATAATATAATATAACATAACATAACATAAAAAACACGGATTATATTATGACGGATTATAACGGATTATATTATGTAATATTATACTATATTATTATATAATATAATATTACATAATATAATCCGCCGAGCCAACATCAATAAAAGATCTTGAATCTTGAATAATATAAAATAATATAATATAACATATGTATAATATATTTTAATAATATATATATATAGGAACATTTATTATATTATATTATATTATATTATACATATGTTATATTAAAAATATGTATTTGTATGTGACAGATACACCTCTTGAATCTTGAATGTACAGTACTCTATAATATAATATAATAAAACATATGTCTAATATAATATAATATAATATAATATGATATGTAAATACATTTGTAAATTGTCAGTCATTTCTGGATCAGGCTCACAGGTTGTCTCGGACCGTCCGTTTGCAGTTTTTCCTGAATCCAATGATTCTTTCCTTCGGCCGACTCTCCTGGCTCTGGGTGACTCGTCCACAACCGAATCGGAGCAAAAGAGTCGAACCTTTCGCCCAATCAGCGTCAAGCTACAGGTGCCGTTAGTCCCTGTCCGGGAAGCCCGGGGCCCCTGTAGCTTGACACCGTAGCTTGACACCTGTAGCTTGACACCTGTAGCGTCAAGCTACAGGTGCCGTTAGTCCCTGTCCGGGCAGCCCGGGGGCGCCGGGGCCCCGGTGCCGTTAGTCCCTGTCCCCGGGCTTCCCGGACAGGGACTAACGGCACCTGTAGCTTGACACTGATTGGCCGAAAGCCCGGAAGCTGTTAAGTACGACGTTATCGCCTCCTCGGTGGTTTCGTTTCACATTTGGTTTGGAAAACCCAGGGTGATGGACGGGGGACAACGCGTCCCCCCCCCTTGGCCTCAGAAAATGTGGGACATTTATGAACTTTCTGATGGCGGGTTGGACCCAACTCTCTGGTCTGGCGTGTACACCGATTTTGAGTTTCCTAAACTCTGAAGCTTGTACGACTTGAACCGTTGTTATAGCGCCACCATCTGGACAAGCGGGTCCTTATTGGACCATGAAATACGTTTACATTTTACATTTAGACATTTAGCAGACGCTTTTATCCAAAGCCACTTACAAGGGAGAACAACATTCAAGCTTACATTGCGACAGAGACATTCGTGTAACAATAAACACTGCTAGGTAGTGCTAAGTAATTGTAGGTTAGGACAGGAGGTGCTCACTGAAGAGCTGGGTCTTCAAGTGCTTCTTAAAGACAGAGACGGAGGTCCCTGCTCTGGTCATTTTTGGCAGCTCGTTCCACCAACGTGGAACTACAAATGAGAATAGCCTGGATTGCCGTGGCTGTACGGCCGGCAGAGCCAGGCGACGCTCATTTGACGAGCGCAGCATCCGGGGGGCAACATGTGCTCTTACAAGAGCATTTAAGTAGGTGGGAGCATTCCCAGCAATCACTCTGTAGGCCAGCATCAATAGTATTACTCCACTTGGTGCCGCATTTATTATAGCATTTATTCAATCAATATACTAAAAACAAGTCTTTAATATTACGATGAACATATAAACAGTATCACAATGTGAATTTAACCGTCCACAACAAACAAAAATAAATTTGTGCCTTATGAGTAAGATTAGCGCCACAAGCCACCAACGGATTCCATAAGTTTGGCGTTAAATGTGTATTATAAAAGGTACCAGAATGGCATATCTGACAGTGATGAAGAAATAGAAACAGGAGAATGACAACACTCACTTCTGCATAAATATGGAGTCCTGTGTCGGGTGAGTCCTAAATGCTATATTCAAATCGCTTACAATGGTTTATGCATTGTTTATAGTATCCAAGGGTGTGAGTATATTATACTCACACCCTTGGAGTCAGATCCAGCCAGAGGACATACTACCTTTTATTATGTTTATTCGCCCCCATTTATTTATTTTTTCTTAGATTCACTCACCACACAGAGATAAACAAAACAACAATATAAAAGGTTAAACACGACTACATAGTCGATGATTTTCATTTTATTGATTTCTCACATTTTCAAAGACCTTAGAAACGGACCATTATTATTATAGCTGGTTAAACATAGATCAGGGATCAGGGTTCCAAAACTACAATGGCTGCGTTAAGAAAATATAAATTGTCTTTGCTTCACAAACAATTTTAACTTGAAACACATTTTAAATAATTCTACAAGCAAGAGATAAACAGCAGAAAGAAAACGGCTGCATTCTAAAAAAAACCAAAACAAACAAAAAAAAAAAAACAATAAAAAAGAAGATACATAGAAACAATAAAATAAAATCTTCCAAGTTTCCATAATGAGACATAATGACTACTATACACACAATATAATTAAATGTGTTGTGGAATTTGTCCTGCCTTTGCATTGTCGACACGGCTACTCCGGCTCCGCCAGGGGGGACAGAGCGTGGCGGACTACGCCATCGCATTCCGCACCCTCGCCGTGGCGTCTGGATGGAACAGCGAGGCACTCATCGCGGCCTTCCAGGGGGGCCTCAATGAGGGGGTCAAGGACGAGCTGGCATCCCGGGAGGCGCAGGAGGACCTGGACACGCTCATCGATGCAGCGATTCGGGTGGACAACCGCCTCCGGGAGAGACAAAGGGAACGCGATTTCCCCGCTTCACCAACACCAGCGCGCAGAGCGGCTCTGGGGACGAGGCCTCCCAAGCATCTCCTGGCTATCCCGAGCTCGCCTCCAGCATCAAGGGAGGAGCCGATGCAAGTAGGCAGCACACGGCTCTCTCGGTCCGAACGTGACCGGCGGATGAGAGAGCGCTGCTGCCTGTACTGTGGGATCCCGGGGCATTTCCGTTCTTCCTGCCCTGAGCTCTCGGGAAAAGCCAACTCTCGTCCAGGGTAGGGAGAACTGCGACGAGGCCAACCTTCTCTCCCGAGATCGAGGCGACCAGGGTCCTGCTGGCTGCCTCCCTCGCCTGGGGAGATCAACATCACTCCCTCCAAGCTATGGTGGATTCCGGCGCTGCAGGAAGCTTCCTGGATGTAGGGCTAGCAAAGGCCCTAAAGCTCCCTCTGGCACCTCTAGAGCATCCTCTCACGGTGACAGCCCTGGATGGAAGACCACTGGGGTCCGGTAGCGTGTGCCATCGGACCGCCCCCCTTTGGCTGTCACTGGAGGGAAAACATTCAGAGGTAATCCAGCTCCACCTCATCCACTCCCCTGAGTTTCCACTGGTCCTGGGCTACCCATGGCTAGCCCGTCACAACCCACATCTGGACTGGGCCTCCGGGTGTCTCACCGAATGGGGCCCTGCCTGCCACACCACCTGTCTTCGTTCTAGTCCGTCTTCTCACCCTCTCGAGTCTCCAGTCCGTGTCCAAGCTCGGGCCCCTTCCCAAGCCCCTGCCCACTCCGGAGTTCCTGTCCGTGTCCTGGCTCCAGTCCGTATTCAAGGTCCCATCCATCCCGAGTTTTCACGAGTGCCCCACGAGTATGCCGATCTGAGGGAGGTCTTCAGCAAGAGACGGGCCACCACGCTTCCTCCCCATCGGTCCTATGACTGCGCCATCGACCTTCTGCCTGGCACCTGCCCTCCTCGAGGACGTCTCTTCTCTCTCTCTGCCCCTGAGACTACAGCCATGGAGGAGTACATCCGGGGGGCGCTCACCTCAGGTTTCATCCGCCCTTCTACCTCCCCGGCGGGCGCAGGGTTTTTCTTCGTGGGTAAGAAGGATGGCGGCCTGCGTCCCTGCATTGATTACCGTGGTCTGAACAAGATCACGGTCAAGAATCGCTACCCCCTTCCTCTCATGTCCACATCTTTCGAGCAACTGCAAGGCGCCACCATCTTCACCAAACTCGATCTTCGAAACGCATACAATCTCGTCCGCGTCCGCGAGGGGGAGGAGTGGAAGACCGCCTTCAACACACCTACCGGCCATTATGAATACCTGGTCATGCCTTTTGGATTGGCCAATGCTCCCGCTGTCTTCCAGGCCTTTGTAAACTGCGTCCTCCGTGAGTTTCTCAATCGCTCCGTGTTCGTCTACATCGATGACATCCTCATCTTCTCCAGGACCCTTCCCGAACACATACAGCATGTGAGACAGGTCCTTCACCGCCTGCTCGCCAATGGCCTCTATGTGAAGCTGGAGAAGAGTGAGTTCCACGCCACCACCGTTCAGTTCCTGGGGTTCGTCATCACCGAGGGTCACGTCCAGATGGATCCTGCCAAGACCGAGGCCGTCCGGGACTGGCCACCACCCACCTCGGTCAAACAGGTGCAGCGCTTCCTCGGGTTTGCCAATTTTTACAGGCGATTCATTCGGGGTTTTAGCACGGTGGCAGCTCCCCTCACCGCCCTCACTAGGACATCCACAGCCCGCTTCGCCTGGACTGCGGAGGCTGAGGGGGCGTTCAGGGCTCTCAAGATGCGGTTCACCGCTGCCCCTGTCCTGGCCACACCAGAGCCTACCCTACCCTTCGTGGTGGAGGTGGATGCTTCCGATGTGGGAGTGGGGGCCGTTTTGTCCCAAAGGACTCACGACAGGAAGCTCCATCCATGTGCTTTCTTCTCCCGTCGCCTCACCCCAGCGGAACGGAACTATGACATAGGGAACCGGGAGCTACTGGCAGTCAAACTGGCGTTGGAGGAGTGGCGGCACTGGCTGGAGGGGGCCCAACACCCATTTGTCGTCTGGACCGACCACAAGAACCTGACATACATTCAGGAGGCCAAACGCCTCAACTCCCGTCAAGCCCGATGGGCCTTGTTCTTCAATCGGTTCAACTTCATCCTGTCGTATCGTCCCGGGTCCAAGAACCTCAAGCCCGATGCTCTCTCCAGACAGTTTGACCCTCCTGAGCTGGTTGAACTCCCCGAGCCCATTCTCCAGAGCTCCTGCATCTTGGCTCCGGTCCGCTGGGGAATCGAGACGCAGGTCCGGCAGGCCCAAAGGAGGGAGGCGGATCCCGGCAACGGGCCCCCGGGTCACCTGTTTGTCCCGAAGGCTGTCCGATCACAAGTCCTGCAATGGAGGCATTCATCCCGCCTCACTGGCCACCCGGGGATCTCCAGGACCCTCGAGTTCCTCCGCAGGCGTTTCTGGTGGCCTACCATGGAGCAGGACGTCCGGTCCTTCGTCGCTGCCTGCACCATCTGCACCCAGAACAAGAACCCCCGGTCACGTCCCATGGGGCTGCTGCATCCCCTTCCCATCCCCAGTCGGCCCTGGTCACACCTCTCAGTGGACTTCATCACCGGCCTTCCACCGTCTCGGGGCCACACTGTCATCTTTGTCGTTGTAGACCGGTTCTCCAAGGCTTGCCGTTTTATTCCTCTGCCCAAGCTCCCCTCAGCTCTGGAGACTGCTGAGCTCATGGTGCAGCACGTTTTCAGGGTGTTCGGCCTGCCCCTGGACGTGGTGTCAGACCGCGGTCCGCAGTTTGCATCCCGGTTCTGGAAAGCATTCCACCAGCTCCTCGGCGCCTCCGTCAGCCTGTCCTCCGGTTTCCAACCGCAATCCAATGGCCAGTCTGAGCGGGTCAACCAGGACCTGGAGACAACACTGAGGTGCCTCGTGTCCTCCAACCCTGCCTCCTGGAGCGACCATCTAGTGTGGGCGGAATACGCTCACAACACTCTGCGCTGCTCTTCCACTGGCATGTCCCCGTTTGAGTGCCAGTTTGGGTACGTACCTCCTCTGTTTCAGGAGCAGGAGGCGGTGGTGGGAGTGCCGTCAGCCCAGCGGTTCGTCCAGCGGTGCCGACGGACCTGGCAGAGGGCTCGTCAGGCCCTGCTGAGGACATCCCGGCAGCAGCAGATCCAGGCCAACCGACGGCGCAGACCAGCGCCTATGCTCCGTCCGGGCCAGAGGGTCTGGCTGTCCACCAGGGACCTTCCATTACGGGTGGAATCACGCAAGCTCGCGCCACGGTATGTTGGGCCCTTCAAGATCGTGCGGCGGGTCAATCCTGCCCCATACCGTCTTCTGCTCCCCAGGTCGATGAGGATAAACCCCACCTTCCACGTGTCGCGGCTCCGACCGGTGGTCACCAGCACCTTGGCGCCCACCACGAGGCCTCCTCCGGCGCCTCGCATCATCGACGGTCAGCCCGCCTACACGGTCCGCCGGCTCCTGGACTCCCGCCGGGTCCGCAGGGCCCTGCAATACCTGGTGGACTGGGAGGGTTACGGGCCGGAGGAGCGCTCCTGGGTTCCGGCCCGGGATATCCTGGACCCCTCTCTGATCCAGGATTTCCGCCGTCGCCACCCGACACTCCCTGGAGGAACGTCGGGAGCCGTTCCTAGACGGGGGGGTCCTGTCAGGGTTCGCCCGGGTCCTACCAGCATCAGCCACTAGATGCCGCCAGTACTGCCTTTTCAAGGTTGCTCTGCTTCACCTATTTCTGTTCCTGATTACCCTGCCTCATTAGATGATATGTTTCACCTGTGTCTCGTTTGGTCGTCCCTATTTAGACCCTGTCGTTTGTGTCCTCGGGCGCTCAGTCTTGAGTTTGTCTAACCTCATGACAACGCTCTTGTCCCAAGCTCCCGAGACTTCTTATTTGTTTTTGCCCAGTTTTGTACTTGTTTTGAGTAAAACCTCTATTTTTGCCACCTCGCCTCTGCCTTGTTCTCTGCACCTGGGTTCACTCAGCACACCTCCTAACAAAGGCATGTGTCAGGGTTGTCGATTTTAGCCCTTTTCTCGGCTGGTTCTTCATCAGCTTTTTTAGAATCCCTGTCACAGTCCATAACAGAGGTAACCTCACACAAAACACGGCCTATGTGTTTATCATTTTCACTGTCCTCTTTCTTATTTTCTCCCCCACCTCCACTACTGACATCTACAGGTGTGCCGATGGTTCCTCCACTGCCTTTATCAACCTCCTTCCTTTCCATTTGTCTGTCCACCTCTTTTCCCCTTTGCAAAAGTCTATTTGTTGTTCTATTCACCTCCCTTCCATGACTGTCTGGTGAGTTATTTGTGAATGGTATTTTATTGAAAGCATCTGGTTTGTTGATTACGCGGTTTGGAAAGCGGATTAGGCAATCTGTGGGAGTAGGGAGTAAAGGTGTTTTATGTTTTAGAGCCCTGACAATGGGTTGATTATGGGGTCTGTCAATGCGGAAATTAGGTTGACCTTCGAGGTCGGGAGCTGGACCTATAGGTTTGGGTAGCAGAGAGGACTGGGAACCTCCTTGGGCTCGGAACCTCGTGACATGTGGACCTATACTTTTCCTTTCATGTCCTGCTGCTTGACCCTGCAACCCTGGCTCAATTACCCTCGTGTCTGACCTTCTATTGTCAGACACTGGAGTCCTGATACCTGAAACTGTGATTGTCCTTTTCAGTGACTGTGCATGTATGATGGTCTATTAATGTACATCACAGGTGTTACCTCAAAAGACACACAATGTTATGTCGATTGGTGCCAGAGGCCAAAGCCTCAGTTCTGTCGCTTTGTACGTACTGTAACAGGAATTTCACACAAATACCAAGGGCCCAGAAATTGTGTATATTAATGCAAAACCTTTTAAAACTCTTGCTAGTACTTTTTTTTTCAGTTTTGTAAAGTTTTATTTCTGTTTTTTTTTCCATGTTCATCTTAAGTTGATAAAGTTTTGTCAAACAAGTGTTAAGAATTAAAAACAAAGTTGTGGATGAAGAATTTAAATATTTTAGCTAAAAGAATCTAAGAAAGAAATTTGTCTCTTTTTTTTCAAATTTTCACTGACTACATCCACTATGTAATAACGGTGCTGTAACTATTAAATATACATTTGTTTAAATACTATTTATTATTTGTGGGTGACTGTTGTATGTACAGTAAGATGCTACAGCGTCATGTTGTAAGAAATAACAAATAAAGCCACTTTTCAGTAAAACATTACTCTTCTCTACACATCAAATTGACCTCCACAAAATTGACCCAATAAATAACGGGAAGCCATGCCATTCGAGCAGTAACTTTACTCATAGATACAATCACGAAAAATGCCTTCAATCTCAAAGTAGCAAAGCATCTGCCCATATAAAAAAAATAATAAATAGAAAGAACAAATTCTTTCTCGAACAATGTACATTCAGAACTGTTCTACCAATGTAGTTCAACTCACATAAATACTCAACATCCCATGAAAAATGTCATTTATATTATCAACTGATAATAAATACCCAGCTGGAACAGCCTGTGATCTGTCTTTGAAAGAGAAATAGTGCCACCTGTGTGTGACTTTCTATAAAGCACTATGCCCGACGAAAGGCTCCGTGGATCCAAATAACAACTTTAAGGTTAAAACAAAACAAGAAAAACCACCAGTGAGCTCATCCAGTCATCAAACATGCTCACTAGCTGATCTGGAACTGAAAATCCATCACCCTAAATCACTGCCACTTTGTTGGAAGGACACGTGACTGACGACACAAATACAAAGGGACGAAGTCATTTTGACTTTGAGCAGGAGGAATCCCAATAAAATTTATAAAAAAAAAAAAATTGTATAGTGACCCAATGAACTCACAATAAATATTCATGGAGGACATTAAGGTAAATATTATAAATATATCCACAACCCTGAAATAAAATCCTAATGCTTGCATTGCATAGTCAGACCCACAGAAATATCGGCCATTAAAATGTTACACTAGTTCCTACATCTTTCAACAACTAATAGATATAACAGAGTGAGAATCACTGCTCCAATGACATCGGAGCACCTGGTGTGTCTGCCGCCTCCTGGTGTTTGAAGAGCTGACCGGACGGCGTCACCGGCTTCAGGTAGAGCCCAGTCTTACAGGAGAACATGCTCTGGAAGTCCTGCATGGGGAACGTTAGCAGGATATAGTTATTGCTATCAGGCAAATTATCGGTCATCATTCGGTACAATGCAAAAAATGTATGATGCGTCGCACATCAACACTAAACACAACTCAAACTAACGTTTTGAGTTTTGCTTCGACCGTTTTGTGGTCAGCCTAATCATCTCAAGTTCATTGTTCACAATCTTTGCAGTCATATTAAAGAACTCCTCTTGCAAAGTTGATTATAAGAGCTGATATGACGCAACACATGAGATCTTAAAATGTTTTTTTTCCCAGATAACAGGTCTTAAATGTTTGCAGGCTGTTTGGGTCATTAGCCTCCAACAAGAAGAACGCTACCTCGCTGATGGCGTCTCCGTACACATCCCTGATGTACTTAAGGAAGGTGGTTGTCCACTGCAGCGTTGTGGCTTTGTCGGTGCCTTTACTGCAAAATGGCACCAGCGTGTTGAGCTCGTCACAGCTCAGGCGTATTTTTCTTCTGCATTGTGGGAAAATATTGGCAGGGTGAATTTAATGATCTCTCTCTTTGGGGATCAATGTCTGCAATGAAAACGGTCAAATAGGGAGCAATCTTAAACTTTACAATCTTTACAATGTATTTGAGGATTATTTTGAAAAATGAACACCATAAGCACTGTTCGGAGTGAAATGATGCCCTGTGCTTGAAAAAAAAATCGCATAATTGTACAATTTAATTTTAGGGGTTTTAAAAATACATGTATTTGTGCAAAATACTATATATGAAGATGAATCTGAAGATGAATAGGTCTAGAAGTCTATCAAAAATATAACTGTCGCTCAGTACAACCAGGATTAAACCTCTCCACTGTGTAACTCCAAAAACAATAAATCAAATAAAAAAGTAAATATACACCGATCAGCCACAACATTAAAACTACAGACAGGTGAAGTGAGTAACATTGCTCATCTCGTTTCAATGACCTGTCAAGGGGTGGGATGTATTAGGCAGCAAGTGAACAGTCAGTTCTTGAAGTTGATGTGTTGGAAGCAGGAAAATGACCAAGCATAAGGTAGGCTTGGGCCGACTTCTGATTAAATCCTCTATCAGCGATCGACTCTATCGATCGAGATTGACATTGATGACAGAAGTTTTTTTTATGGTAATCTGCGAGGGAAAATCAGAAAATGGACACATGGACCCCCGGCTCCGGTTCTAGGCATTTTGCCGCTCTGGGCAACGGGAGCCTCACAGTGGAGCCGCTGTGCGCACATCGCAGGTGCGCTGAGGTTCAAGGTTCATGAGGAATTCCTCATGAATAGATCTTGTCCGGACAATCCGCTACCTCGACATCCATTAACAAAAAATAAAATAAAATAAAGAATAAAACAAAAAAGCGCGCCTGACAAGACGGGCACCGTGGGGCAGGTGCTCAGGCAATCCCCCCCTGCACGTACCTGCCGCTCAATATGCAAATCTGGTGATTATAATAAAGCAATATTTAATATTTTCTCAAAGACATTTTTTTTTTTTTCCCTTAGTTTCTCGCTTGTATGGAAAGTGAAAAATGTAAACCTAACTCAGAGAACTGGGACAGAGTTTATTTTGGTTTCTCCTCCAAACAGTGCGCGCTGGTCAAAGCTGTTTTGGCGGCAAAAGCTACACAATATTGGTGGTTATTAGCGGTGGTTTTAATGTTGTGGCTGATAATAAATGTTAGTGTATGTCAAATACAGAAGGTAACCCTGCTCTATTGATTGTTCACCTGCGATCCCTCTCTTTACTGTTGTGTTTCTCTTTGCGTTGGCTACACTCAGGAGGCTGAGCCCTCTTTCTGCTGCTGCTCCCTGCTGCTTCTAATTCTGAGGCAGCGACACCTGACCTGAGGCTTTGAGGTCCTTGGACCCGAGAACTCATATTAGCAGCTGCAGGCTTGGCCACAGCCTCACCTACAGAAACAATAACTTAGTGTATTACATGCACCATCTCATACACTCCAACTGTGGCATTACAGATAACCGATACTTGAAAGGCGAGACAAAGGTCAGCGATTCTTACTTTCTACTATGACCAACTGCTGCCCCACTGTTTGGTTTGTGACCTGGGCCTTCTCTGCGACCCACTCTGGTTGGAGACCAAATGAGAAGTTTTTCAGCACGATCAGACCTTGGTGCTTGGTGTTCTCAACAACGTGAGGAAAGTTACCAAACCCCTGGAATTGAAAACAAGTTGATTAAAACTGTGTACTTGAGCGAGTTCCTTTGGAGCGGTGTTCACAATACAGCCATACCTAGTTGTCATACCTGTCCACACAGGCCAGAAAGGGGTTTACACACGTCTCCTCCATAGTTGTTTGGAAGCTCAGCAGGTCTAGCTCGATACAATTGCCCCCACTTCTGCATTTGCGGATGTACGCTTGGTTTTTGACAATCTTGAGACTGAAGCATCGAGAAAAAACTGAAAGACAAGGAGAGATTTTGTGCACTAAAATGGAACAGTGTAAGGAAAGCATTCCAGTCCTTTACTTTTCAAAATTGAAAATAAAAAAAAAAAGAATCGTACTTGTTAGGAACAGCAAAATGAGCTTCTTGTGCCATGCCGTCAAATCTCTTCTCCGGCCAAATTTTGGCAGACGAAGGGGGCTGGCTCAGTTCAGATCCACTGTTAGCGGGAGGTTCCACGCGGGTCCCATCTGCTCTGGCTCGGACCGACCCTGGGACCTTTCCGCGCGGGGTCCGGGCCTTTTCTCCCGGGACGACCCAGCTCATGCGGGAATGGTTCATTCTCACCTCCTGTGCATCCGCCGTGTCTCGCTGGCTCCGATCCCGAACGGAGGTTGTGAGGTCGATCGCGTGGGTCGTCGGGGAGGGAGTAGTCTCCGCCGAGCCGCCGGCGGCGGCGTCGGTCGTTCCCGGGCGGGCGGACAAATTGCCCCGGCCAAGCACAGCCGGGGGAAACCAGGCTTTTGCCGCGTCTGTGTCCGTACCCTTTCCCGCCATGTGTGTCGGCAAGAAGCGCGGAAGGTACTCGACCTCCGTCACTTCCGTGAGCGTGCGCTCGGCGGCAAGAACCTCTATCTCTGGTCACGCCGATGGAGTCGGAGTATTCTTTGCACGATGATCTATGCGGTGCAGGAATTAAAATGTAATAGCAGGGTGCTGTACATGGTGGGTGGAGCACTGTTATGAAGGAGGGGGTGGATGGAGATGGATAACTGATAGACAGCCAAGCCACACTTATCACACAATCACTCTTCGTCCTTAGCTTGTTTCCCCTTGATGTCTGACGTGTGGTCGAATCAGACCTCTGGAAAACAGAGGGGAAAATGCTTAACTCAAAGTGAGGATCAACAAAGGAGATTTACTCCATAAACGATTGTGGCAGTTTAAACGTTGGCATTACATCCATTTTCTACACGTACAAATGTCAACAATTAACCATCCATGTCGCAGCAGCTCGCAATGCACGAACCTATTAGCTTCACTCGCGTCTCCCCTTTTCTAAACCTCCCGTAAGCGCTGCTTCTGTTGTTGCCTGTCCCATGAGCAAGAACCCCAAAGCCCCCCTCGAAATGTGGGCGCAGCCACACCCGGCTGGGAACGACAAAACAGACCCCGGCGCCACTTGAGGAACAACTCAGTGAAGAATACCAAGAGTCTGTGTTGCCGAAGTGACTGACATTCGCAAGCCGCATACTCCTCACGTTAGCTTGGACGATAGGACGCTCTCAATCCACCGGGAGCGGGGTTTGACGGCCAACATGAACGCCCTCCGTTTCAGACGGGGGGACCCCAGCCCAACTCATCGAACCACGCCTTCAACAGTTCGTATGAAACCAAACCCGTCTCCAAAAAACACCTGGTTCCCGAGGCGGCGGGTGCCCGCTCCGCGACCTCTCGCAAACTAACGCCGGGTTCGGTGGCGCACGGGCCGCGAGCGATTGCTTCCCGGGCGAACGGATCTTTTGAATTGACTCGGGTGTGCGGAGTCACTCCCGCACTAACGTGTGAACACAGTAACATCAATAAAAGATCTTGAATTTTGAATAATATAAAATAATATACTATAACATATGTATAATATATTTTAATAATATATATATGTATATATATAGGAACATATATTATATTGTATTATATTATATTATACATATGTTGTATTAAAAATATGTATTTGTATGTGACAGATACACCTCTTGAATGTACAGTACTCTATAATATAATATAATAAAACATATGTCTAATATAATATAATATAATATAATATAACATAACATAACATAAAAAACACGGATTATATTATGACGGATTATAACGGATTATATTATGTAATATTATACTATATTATTATATAATATAATATTACATAATATAATCCGCCGAGCCAACATCAATAAAAGATCTTGAATCTTGAATAATATAAAATAATATAATATAACATATGTATAATATATTTTAATAATATATATATATAGGAACATTTATTATATTATATTATATTATATTATATTATACATATGTTATATTAAAAATATGTATTTGTATGTGACAGATACACCTCTTGAATCTTGAATGTACAGTACTCTATAATATAATATAATAAAACATATGTCTAATATAATATAATATAATATAATATAATACAACATAACATAACATAAAAAACACGGATTATATTATGACGGATTATAACGGATTATATTATGTAATATTATACTATATTATTATATAATATAATATTACATAATATAATCCGCCGAGCCAACATCAATAAAAGATCTTGAATCTTGAATAATATAAAATAATATAATATAACATATGTATAATATATTTTAATAATATATATATATAGGAACATTTATTATATTATATTATATTATATTATACATATGTTATATTAAAAATATGTATTTGTATGTGACAGATACACCTCTTGAATCTTGAATGTACAGTACTCTATAATATAATATAATAAAACATATGTCTAATATAATATAATATAATATAATATAATATAATATAACATAACATAACATAACAAAACGGATTATATTATGACGGATTATAACGGATTATATTATATAATATTATACTATATTATTATATAATATAATATTACATAATATAATCCGCCGAGCCAACATCAATAAAAGATCTTGAATCTTGAATAATATAAAATAATATAATATAACATATGTATAATATATTTTAATAATATATATATATAGGAACATTTATTATATTATATTATATTATATTATATTATACATATGTTATATTAAAAATATGTATTTGTATGTGACAGATACACCTCTTGAATCTTGAATGTACAGTACTCTATAATATAATATAATAAAACATATGTCTAATATAATATAATATAATATAATATAATACAACATAACATAACATAAAAAACACGGATTATATTATGACGGATTATAACGGATTATATTATGTAATATTATACTATATTATTATATAATATAATATTACATAATATAATCCGCCGAGCCAACATCAATAAAAGATCTTGAATCTTGAATAATATAAAATAATATAATATAACATATGTATAATATATTTTAATAATATATATATATAGGAACATTTATTATATTATATTATATTATATTATACATATGTTATATTAAAAATATGTATTTGTATGTGACAGATACACCTCTTGAATCTTGAATGTACAGTACTCTATAATATAATATAATAAAACATATGTCTAATATAATATAATATAATATAATATAATATAATATAACATAACATAACATAACAAAACGGATTATATTATGACGGATTATAACGGATTATATTATATAATATTATACTATATTATTATATAATATAATATTACATAATATAATCCGCCGAGCCAACATCAATAAAAGATCTTGAATCTTGAATAATATAAAATAATATAATATAACATATGTATAATATATTTTAATAATATATATATATAGGAACATTTATTATATTATATTATATTATATTATACATATGTTATATTAAAAATATGTATTTGTATGTGACAGATACACCTCTTGAATCTTGAATGTACAGTACTCTATAATAATATATAATAAAACATATGTCTAATATAATATAATATAATATAATATAACATAACATAACATAACAAAACGGATTATATTATGACGGATTATAACGGATTATATTATGTAATATTATACTATATTATTTTATAATATAATATTACATAATATAATCCGCCGAGCCAACATCAATAAAAGATCTTGAATCTTGAATAATATAAAATAATATAATATAACATATGTATAATATATTTTAATAATATATATATATAGGAACATTTATTATATTATATTATATTATATTATACATATGTTATATTAAAAATATGTATTTGTATGTGACAGATACACCTCTTGAATCTTGAATGTACAGTACTCTATAATAATATATAATAAAACATATGTCTAATATAATATAATATAATATAATATAACATAACATAACAAAACGGATTATATTATGACGGATTATAACGGATTATATTATGTAATATTATACTATATTATTATATAATACAATATTACATAATATAATCCGCCGAGCCAACATCAATAAAAGATCTTGAATCTTGAATAATATAAAATAATATAATATAACATATGTATAATATATTTTAATAATATATATATATAGGAACATTTATTATATTATATTATATTATATTATACATATGTTATATTAAAAATATGTATTTGTATGTGACAGATACACCTCTTGAATCCTGAATGTACAGTACTCTATAATATAATATAATAAAACATGTGTCTAATATAATATAATATAATATAATATAATATAATATAACATAACATAACATAACAAAACGGATTATATTATGACGGATTATAACGGATTATATTATATAATATTATACTATATTATTATATAATATAATATTACATAATATAATCCGCCGAGCCAACATCAATAAAAGATCTTGAATCTTGAATAATATAAAATAATATAATATAACATATGTATAATATATTTTAATAATATATATATATAGGAACATTTATTATATTATATTATATTATATTATATTATACATATGTTATATTAAAAATATGTATTTGTATGTGACAGATACACCTCTTGAATCTTGAATGTACAGTACTCTATAATATAATATAATAAAACATATGTCTAATATAATATAATATAATATAATATAATACAACATAACATAACATAAAAAACACGGATTATATTATGACGGATTATAACGGATTATATTATGTAATATTATACTATATTATTATATAATATAATATTACATAATATAATCCGCCGAGCCAACATCAATAAAAGATCTTGAATCTTGAATAATATAAAATAATATAATATAACATATGTATAATATATTTTAATAATATATATATATAGGAACATTTATTATATTATATTATATTATATTATACATATGTTATATTAAAAATATGTATTTGTATGTGACAGATACACCTCTTGAATCTTGAATGTACAGTACTCTATAATATAATATAATAAAACATATGTCTAATATAATATAATATAATATAATATAATATAATATAATATAATATAACATAACATAACATAACAAAACGGATTATATTATGACGGATTATAACGGATTATATTATATAATATTATACTATATTATTATATAATATAATATTACATAATATAATCCGCCGAGCCAACATCAATAAAAGATCTTGAATCTTGAATAATATAAAATAATATAATATAACATATGTATAATATATTTTAATAATATATATATATAGGAACATTTATTATATTATATTATATTATATTATACATATGTTATATTAAAAATATGTATTTGTATGTGACAGATACACCTCTTGAATCTTGAATGTACAGTACTCTATAATAATATATAATAAAACATATGTCTAATATAATATAATATAATATAATATAACATAACATAACATAACAAAACGGATTATATTATGACGGATTATAACGGATTATATTATGTAATATTATACTATATTATTTTATAATATAATATTACATAATATAATCCGCCGAGCCAACATCAATAAAAGATCTTGAATCTTGAATAATATAAAATAATATAATATAACATATGTATAATATATTTTAATAATATATATATATAGGAACATTTATTATATTATATTATATTATATTATACATATGTTATATTAAAAATATGTATTTGTATGTGACAGATACACCTCTTGAATCTTGAATGTACAGTACTCTATAATAATATATAATAAAACATATGTCTAATATAATATAATATAATATAATATAATATAACATAACATAACAAAACGGATTATATTATGACGGATTATAACGGATTATATTATGTAATATTATACTATATTATTATATAATACAATATTACATAATATAATCCGCCGAGCCAACATCAATAAAAGATCTTGAATCTTGAATAATATAAAATAATATAATATAACATATGTATAATATATTTTAATAATATATATATATAGGAACATTTATTATATTATATTATATTATATTATACATATGTTATATTAAAAATATGTATTTGTATGTGACAGATACACCTCTTGAATCCTGAATGTACAGTACTCTATAATATAATATAATAAAACATGTGTCTAATATAATATAATATAATATAATATGATATGTAAATACATTTGTAAATTGTCAGTCATTTCTGGATCAGGCTCACAGGTTGTCTCGGACCGTCCGTTTGCAGTTTTTCCTGAATCCAATGATTCTTTCCTTCGGCCGACTCTCCTGGCTCTGGGTGACTCGTCCACAACCGAATCGGAGCAAAAGAGTCGAACCTTTCGCCCAATCAGCGTCAAGCTACAGGTGCCGTTAGTCCCTGTCCGGGAAGCCCGGGGCCCCTGTAGCTTGACACCTGTAGCTTGACACCTGTAGCGTCAAGCTACAGGTGCCGTTAGTCCCTGTCCCCGGGCTTCCCGGACAGGGACTAACGGCACCTGTAGCTTGACACCTGTAGCGTCAAGCTACAGGTGCCGTTAGTCCCTGTCCGGGCAGCCCGGGGGCGCCGGGGCCCCGGTGCCGTTAGTCCCTGTCCCCGGGCTTCCCGGACAGGGACTAACGGCACCTGTAGCTTGACGCTGATTGGCCGAAAGCCCGGAAGCTGTTAAGTACGACGTTATCGCCTCCTCGGTGGTTTCGTTTCACATTTGGTTTGGAAAACCCAGGGTGATGGACGGGGGACAACGCGTCCCCCCCCCTTGGCCTCAGAAAATGTGGGACATTTATGAACTTTCTGATGGCGGGTTGGACCCAACTCTCTGGTCTGGCGTGTACACCGATTTTGAGTTTCCTAAACTCTGAAGCTTGTACGACTTGAACCGTTGTTATAGCGCCACCATCTGGACAAGCGGGTCCTTATTGGACCATGAAATACGTTTACATTTTACATTTAGACATTTAG
Organism: Zeus faber; assembly: GCF_960531495.2. Classification (NCBI taxonomy): domain Eukaryota; kingdom Metazoa; phylum Chordata; class Actinopteri; order Zeiformes; family Zeidae; genus Zeus; species Zeus faber. The sequence continues at coordinate 20,114,682 of NC_137194.1, read as the reverse complement.
CAGACGCTTTTATCCAAAGCCACTTACAAGGGAGAACAACATTCAAGCTTACATTGCGACAGAGACATTCGTGTAACAATAAACACTGCTAGGTAGTGCTAAGTAATTGTAGGTTAGGACAGGAGGTGCTCACTGAAGAGCTGGGTCTTCAAGTGCTTCTTAAAGACAGAGACGGAGGTCCCTGCTCTGGTCATTTTTGGCAGCTCGTTCCACCAACGTGGAACTACAAATGAGAATAGCCTGGATTGCCGTGGCTGTACGGCCGGCAGAGCCAGGCGACGCTCATTTGACGAGCGCAGCATCCGGGGGGCAACATGTGCTCTTACAAGAGCATTTAAGTAGGTGGGAGCATTCCCAGCAATCACTCTGTAGGCCAGCATCAATAGTATTACTCCACTTGGTGCCGCATTTATTATAGCATTTATTCAATCAATATACTAAAAACAAGTCTTTAATATTACGATGAACATATAAACAGTATCACAATGTGAATTTAACCGTCCACAACAAACAAAAATAAATTTGTGCCTTATGAGTAAGATTAGCGCCACAAGCCACCAACGGATTCCATAAGTTTGGCGTTAAATGTGTATTATAAAAGGTACCAGAATGGCATATCTGACAGTGATGAAGAAATAGAAACAGGAGAATGACAACACTCACTTCTGCATAAATATGGAGTCCTGTGTCGGGTGAGTCCTAAATGCTATATTCAAATCGCTTACAATGGTTTATGCATTGTTTATAGTATCCAAGGGTGTGAGTATATTATACTCACACCCTTGGAGTCAGATCCAGCCAGAGGACATACTACCTTTTATTATGTTTATTCGCCCCGATTTATTTATTTTTTCTTAGATTCACTCACCACACAGAGATAAACAAAACAACAATATAAAAGGTTAAACACGACTACATAGTCGATGATTTTCATTTTATTGATTTCTCACATTTTCAAAGACCTTAGAAACGGACCATTATTATTATAGCTGGTTAAACATAGATCAGGGATCAGGGTTCCAAAACTACAATGGCTGCGTTAAGAAAATATAAATTGTCTTTGCTTCACAAAAAATTTTAACTTGAAACACATTTTAAATAATTCTACAAGCAAGAGATAAACAGCAGAAAGAAAACGGCTGCATTCTAAAAAAAACCAAAACAAACAAAAAAAAAAAAACAATAAAAAAGAAGATACATAGAAACAATAAAATAAAATCTTCCAAGTTTCCATAATGAGACATAATGACTACTATACACACAATATAATTAAATGTGTTGTGGAATTTGTCCTGCCTTTGCATTGTCGACACGGCTACTCCGGCTCCGCCAGGGGGGACAGAGCGTGGCGGACTACGCCATCGCATTCCGCACCCTCGCCGTGGCGTCTGGATGGAACAGCGAGGCACTCATCGCGGCCTTCCAGGGGGGCCTCAATGAGGGGGTCAAGGACGAGCTGGCATCCCGGGAGGCGCAGGAGGACCTGGACACGCTCATCGATGCAGCGATTCGGGTGGACAACCGCCTCCGGGAGAGACAAAGGGAACGCGATTTCCCCGCTTCACCAACACCAGCGCGCAGAGCGGCTCTGGGGACGAGGCCTCCCAAGCATCTCCTGGCTATCCCGAGCTCGCCTCCAGCATCAAGGGAGGAGCCGATGCAAGTAGGCAGCACACGGCTCTCTCGGTCCGAACGTGACCGGCGGATGAGAGAGCGCTGCTGCCTGTACTGTGGGATCCCGGGGCATTTCCGTTCTTCCTGCCCTGAGCTCTCGGGAAAAGCCAACTCTCGTCCAGGGTAGGGAGAACTGCGACGAGGCCAACCTTCTCTCCCGAGATCGAGGCGACCAGGGTCCTGCTGGCTGCCTCCCTCGCCTGGGGAGATCAACATCACTCCCTCCAAGCTATGGTGGATTCCGGCGCTGCAGGAAGCTTCCTGGATGTAGGGCTAGCAAAGGCCCTAAAGCTCCCTCTGGCACCTCTAGAGCATCCTCTCACGGTGACAGCCCTGGATGGAAGACCACTGGGGTCCGGTAGCGTGTGCCATCGGACCGCCCCCCTTTGGCTGTCACTGGAGGGAAAACATTCAGAGGTAATCCAGCTCCACCTCATCCACTCCCCTGAGTTTCCACTGGTCCTGGGCTACCCATGGCTAGCCCGTCACAACCCACATCTGGACTGGGCCTCCGGGTGTCTCACCGAATGGGGCCCTGCCTGCCACACCACCTGTCTTCGTTCTAGTCCGTCTTCTCACCCTCTCGAGTCTCCAGTCCGTGTCCAAGCTCGGGCCCCTTCCCAAGCCCCTGCCCACTCCGGAGTTCCTGTCCGTGTCCTGGCTCCAGTCCGTATTCAAGGTCCCATCCATCCCGAGTTTTCACGAGTGCCCCACGAGTATGCCGATCTGAGGGAGGTCTTCAGCAAGAGACGGGCCACCACGCTTCCTCCCCATCGGTCCTATGACTGCGCCATCGACCTTCTGCCTGGCACCTGCCCTCCTCGAGGACGTCTCTTCTCTCTCTCTGCCCCTGAGACTACAGCCATGGAGGAGTACATCCGGGGGGCGCTCACCTCAGGTTTCATCCGCCCTTCTACCTCCCCGGCGGGCGCAGGGTTTTTCTTCGTGGGTAAGAAGGATGGCGGCCTGCGTCCCTGCATTGATTACCGTGGTCTGAACAAGATCACGGTCAAGAATCGCTACCCCCTTCCTCTCATGTCCACATCTTTCGAGCAACTGCAAGGCGCCACCATCTTCACCAAACTCGATCTTCGAAACGCATACAATCTCGTCCGCGTCCGCGAGGGGGAGGAGTGGAAGACCGCCTTCAACACACCTACCGGCCATTATGAATACCTGGTCATGCCTTTTGGATTGGCCAATGCTCCCGCTGTCTTCCAGGCCTTTGTAAACTGCGTCCTCCGTGAGTTTCTCAATCGCTCCGTGTTCGTCTACATCGATGACATCCTCATCTTCTCCAGGACCCTTCCCGAACACATACAGCATGTGAGACAGGTCCTTCACCGCCTGCTCGCCAATGGCCTCTATGTGAAGCTGGAGAAGAGTGAGTTCCACGCCACCACCGTTCAGTTCCTGGGGTTCGTCATCACCGAGGGTCACGTCCAGATGGATCCTGCCGGGTTTGCCAATTTTTACAGGCGATTCATTCGGGGTTTTAGCACGGTGGCAGCTCCCCTCACCGCCCTCACTAGGACATCCACAGCCCGCTTCGCCTGGACTGCGGAGGCTGAGGGGGCGTTCAGGGCTCTCAAGATGCGGTTCACCGCTGCCCCTGTCCTGGCCACACCAGAGCCTACCCTACCCTTCATGGTGGAGGTGGATGCTTCCGATGTGGGAGTGGGGGCCGTTTTGTCCCAAAGGACTCACGACAGGAAGCTCCATCCATGTGCTTTCTTCTCCCGTCGCCTCACCCCAGCGGAACGGAACTATGACATAGGGAACCGGGAGCTACTGGCAGTCAAACTGGCGTTGGAGGAGTGGCGGCACTGGCTGGAGGGGGCCCAACACCCATTTGTCGTCTGGACCGACCACAAGAACCTGACATACATTCAGGAGGCCAAACGCCTCAACTCCCGTCAAGCCCGATGGGCCTTGTTCTTCAATCGGTTCAACTTCATCCTGTCGTATCGTCCCGGGTCCAAGAACCTCAAGCCCGATGCTCTCTCCAGACAGTTTGACCCTCCTGAGCTGGTTGAACTCCCCGAGCCCATTCTCCAGAGCTCCTGCATCTTGGCTCCGGTCCGCTGGGGAATCGAGACGCAGGTCCGGCAGGCCCAAAGGAGGGAGGCGGATCCCGGCAACGGGCCCCCGGGTCACCTGTTTGTCCCGAAGGCTGTCCGATCACAAGTCCTGCAATGGAGGCATTCATCCCGCCTCACTGGCCACCCGGGGATCTCCAGGACCCTCGAGTTCCTCCGCAGGCGTTTCTGGTGGCCTACCATGGAGCAGGACGTCCGGTCCTTCGTCGCTGCCTGCACCATCTGCACCCAGAACAAGAACCCCCGGTCACGTCCCATGGGGCTGCTGCATCCCCTTCCCATCCCCAGTCGGCCCTGGTCACACCTCTCAGTGGACTTCATCACCGGCCTTCCACCGTCTCGGGGCCACACTGTCATCTTTGTCGTTGTAGACCGGTTCTCCAAGGCTTGCCGTTTTATTCCTCTGCCCAAGCTCCCCTCAGCTCTGGAGACTGCTGAGCTCATGGTGCAGCACGTTTTCAGGGTGTTCGGCCTGCCCCTGGACGTGGTGTCAGACCGCGGTCCGCAGTTTGCATCCCGGTTCTGGAAAGCATTCCACCAGCTCCTCGGCGCCTCCGTCAGCCTGTCCTCCGGTTTCCACCCGCAATCCAATGGCCAGTCTGAGCGGGTCAACCAGGACCTGGAGACAACACTGAGGTGCCTCGTGTCCTCCAACCCTGCCTCCTGGAGCGACCATCTAGTGTGGGCGGAATACGCTCACAACACTCTGCGCTGCTCTTCCACTGGCATGTCCCCGTTTGAGTGCCAGTTTGGGTACGTACCTCCTCTGTTTCAGGAGCAGGAGGCGGTGGTGGGAGTGCCGTCAGCCCAGCGGTTCGTCCAGCGGTGCCGACGGACCTGGCAGAGGGCTCGTCAGGCCCTGCTGAGGACATCCCGGCAGCAGCAGATCCAGGCCAACCGACGGCGCAGACCAGCGCCTATGCTCCGTCCGGGCCAGAGGGTCTGGCTGTCCACCAGGGACCTTCCATTACGGGTGGAATCACGCAAGCTCGCGCCACGGTATGTTGGGCCCTTCAAGATCGTGCGGCGGGTCAATCCTGCCCCATACCGTCTTCTGCTCCCCAGGTCGATGAGGATAAACCCCACCTTCCACGTGTCGCGGCTCCGACCGGTGGTCACCAGCACCTTGGCGCCCACCACGAGGCCTCCTCCGGCGCCTCGCATCATCGACGGTCAGCCCGCCTACACGGTCCGCCGGCTCCTGGACTCCCGCCGGGTCCGCAGGGCCCTGCAATACCTGGTGGACTGGGAGGGTTACGGGCCGGAGGAGCGCTCCTGGGTTCCGGCCCGGGATATCCTGGACCCCTCTCTGATCCAGGATTTCCGCCGTCGCCACCCGACACTCCCTGGAGGAACGTCGGGAGCCGTTCCTAGACGGGGGGGTCCTGTCAGGGTTCGCCCGGGTCCTACCAGCATCAGCCACTAGATGCCGCCAGTACTGCCTTTTCAAGGTTGCTCTGCTTCACCTATTTCTGTTCCTGATTACCCTGCCTCATTAGATGATATGTTTCACCTGTGTCTCGTTTGGTCGTCCCTATTTAGACCCTGTCGTTTGTGTCCTCGGGCGCTCAGTCTTGAGTTTGTCTAACCTCATGACAACGCTCTTGTCCCAAGCTCCCGAGACTTCTTATTTGTTTTTGCCCAGTTTTGTACTTGTTTTGAGTAAAACCTCTATTTTTGCCACCTCGCCTCTGCCTTGTTCTCTGCACCTGGGTTCACTCAGCACACCTCCTAACAAAGGCATGTGTCAGGGTTGTCGATTTTAGCCCTTTTCTCGGCTGGTTCTTCATCAGCTTTTTTAGAATCCCTGTCACAGTCCATAACAGAGGTAACCTCACACAAAACACGGCCTATGTGTTTATCATTTTCACTGTCCTCTTTCTTATTTTCTCCCCCACCTCCACTACTGACATCTACAGGTGTGCCGATGGTTCCTCCACTGCCTTTATCAACCTCCTTCCTTTCCATTTGTCTGTCCACCTCTTTTCCCCTTTGCAAAAGTCTATTTGTTGTTCTATTCACCTCCCTTCCATGACTGTCTGGTGAGTTATTTGTGAATGGTATTTTATTGAAAGCATCTGGTTTGTTGATTACGCGGTTTGGAAAGCGGATTAGGCAATCTGTGGGAGTAGGGAGTAAAGGTGTTTTATGTTTTAGAGCCCTGACAATGGGTTGATTATGGGGTCTGTCAATGCGGAAATTAGGTTGACCTTCGAGGTCGGGAGCTGGACCTATAGGTTTGGGTAGCAGAGAGGACTGGGAACCTCCTTGGGCTCGGAACCTCGTGACATGTGGACCTATACTTTTCCTTTCATGTCCTGCTGCTTGACCCTGCAACCCTGGCTCAATTACCCTCGTGTCTGACCTTCTATTGTCAGACACTGGAGTCCTGATACCTGAAACTGTGATTGTCCTTTTCAGTGACTGTGCATGTATGATGGTCTATTAATGTACATCACAGGTGTTACCTCAAAAGACACACAATGTTATGTCGATTGGTGCCAGAGGCCAAAGCCTCAGTTCTGTCGCTTTGTACGTACTGTAACAGGAATTTCACACAAATACCAAGGGCCCAGAAATTGTGTATATTAATGCAAAACCTTTTAAAACTCTTGCTAGTACTTTTTTTTTCAGTTTTGTAAAGTTTTATTTCTGTTTTTTTTTCCATGTTCATCTTAAGTTGATAAAGTTTTGTCAAACAAGTGTTAAGAATTAAAAACAAAGTTGTGGATGAAGAATTTAAATATTTTAGCTAAAAGAATCTAAGAAAGAAATTTGTCTCTTTTTTTTCAAATTTTCACTGACTACATCCACTATGTAATAACGGTGCTGTAACTATTAAATATACATTTGTTTAAATACTATTTATTATTTGTGGGTGACTGTTGTATGTACAGTAAGATGCTACAGCGTCATGTTGTAAGAAATAACAAATAAAGCCACTTTTCAGTAAAACATTACTCTTCTCTACACATCAAATTGACCTCCACAAAATTGACCCAATAAATAACGGGAAGCCATGCCATTCGAGCAGTAACTTTACTCATAGATACAATCACGAAAAATGCCTTCAATCTCAAAGTAGCAAAGCATCTGCCCATATAAAAAAAATAATAAATAGAAAGAACAAATTCTTTCTCGAACAATGTACATTCAGAACTGTTCTACCAATGTAGTTCAACTCACATAAATACTCAACATCCCATGAAAAATGTCATTTATATTATCAACTGATAATAAATACCCAGCTGGAACAGCCTGTGATCTGTCTTTGAAAGAGAAATAGTGCCACCTGTGTGTGACTTTCTATAAAGCACTATGCCCGACGAAAGGCTCCGTGGATCCAAATAACAACTTTAAGGTTAAAACAAAACAAGAAAAACCACCAGTGAGCTCATCCAGTCATCAAACATGCTCACTAGCTGATCTGGAACTGAAAATCCATCACCCTAAATCACTGCCACTTTGTTGGAAGGACACGTGACTGACGACACAAATACAAAGGGACGAAGTCATTTTGACTTTGAGCAGGAGGAATCCCAATAAAATTTATAAAAAAAAAAAAATTGTATAGTGACCCAATGAACTCACAATAAATATTCATGGAGGACATTAAGGTAAATATTATAAATATATCCACAACCCTGAAATAAAATCCTAATGCTTGCATTGCATAGTCAGACCCACAGAAATATCGGCCATTAAAATGTTACACTAGTTCCTACATCTTTCAACAACTAATAGATATAACAGAGTGAGAATCACTGCTCCAATGACATCGGAGCACCTGGTGTGTCTGCCGCCTCCTGGTGTTTGAAGAGCTGACCGGACGGCGTCACCGGCTTCAGGTAGAGCCCAGTCTTACAGGAGAACATGCTCTGGAAGTCCTGCATGGGGAACGTTAGCAGGATATAGTTATTGCTATCAGGCAAATTATCGGTCATCATTCGGTACAATGCAAAAAATGTATGATGCGTCGCACATCAACACTAAACACAACTCAAACTAACGTTTTGAGTTTTGCTTCGACCGTTTTGTGGTCAGCCTAATCATCTCAAGTTCATTGTTCACAATCTTTGCAGTCATATTAAAGGACTCCTCTTGCAAAGTTGATTATAAGAGCTGATATGACGCAACACATGAGATCTTAAAATGTTTTTTTTCCCAGATAACAGGTCTTAAATGTTTGCAGGCTGTTTGGGTCATTAGCCTCCAACAAGAAGAACGCTACCTCGCTGATGGCGTCTCCGTACACATCCCTGATGTACTTAAGGAAGGTGGTTGTCCACTGCAGCGTTGTGGCTTTGTCGGTGCCTTTACTGCAAAATGGCACCAGCGTGTTGAGCTCGTCACAGCTCAGGCGTATTTTTCTTCTGCATTGTGGGAAAATATTGGCAGGGTGAATTTAATGATCTCTCTCTTTGGGGATCAATGTCTGCAATGAAAACGGTCAAATAGGGAGCAATCTTAAACTTTACAATCTTTACAATGTATTTGAGGATTATTTTGAAAAATGAACACCATAAGCACTGTTCGGAGTGAAATGATGCCCTGTGCTTGAAAAAAAAAATCGCATAATTGTACAATTTAATTTTAGGGGTTTTAAAAATACATGTATTTGTGCAAAATACTATATATGAAGATGAATCTGAAGATGAATAGGTCTAGAAGTCTATCAAAAATATAACTGTCGCTCAGTACAACCAGGATTAAACCTCTCCACTGTGTAACTCCAAAAACAATAAATCAAATAAAAAAGTAAATATACACCGATCAGCCACAACATTAAAACTACAGACAGGTGAAGTGAGTAACATTGCTCATCTCGTTTCAATGACCTGTCAAGGGGTGGGATGTATTAGGCAGCAAGTGAACAGTCAGTTCTTGAAGTTGATGTGTTGGAAGCAGGAAAATGACCAAGCATAAGGTAGGCTTGGGCCGACTTCTGATTAAATCCTCTATCAGCGATCGACTCTATCGATCGAGATTGACATTGATGACAGAAGTTTTTTTTATGGTAATCTGCGAGGGAAAATCAGAAAATGGACACATGGACCCCCGGCTCCGGTTCTAGGCATTTTGCCGCTCTGGGCAACGGGAGCCTCACAGTGGAGCCGCTGTGCGCACATCGCAGGTGCGCTGAGGTTCAAGGTTCATGAGGAATTCCTCATGAATAGATCTTGTCCGGACAATCCGCTACCTCGACATCCATTAACAAAAAATAAAATAAAATAAAGAATAAAACAAAAAAGCGCGCCTGACAAGACGGGCACCGTGGGGCAGGTGCTCAGGCAATCCCCCCCTGCACGTACCTGCCGCTCAATATGCAAATCTGGTGATTATAATAAAGCAATATTTAATATTTTCTCAAAGACATTTTTTTTTTTTTCCCTTAGTTTCTCGCTTGTATGGAAAGTGAAAAATGTAAACCTAACTCAGAGAACTGGGACAGAGTTTATTTTGGTTTCTCCTCCAAACAGTGCGCGCTGGTCAAAGCTGTTTTGGCGGCAAAAGCTACACAATATTGGTGGTTATTAGCGGTGGTTTTAATGTTGTGGCTGATAATAAATGTTAGTGTATGTCAAATACAGAAGGTAACCCTGCTCTATTGATTGTTCACCTGCGATCCCTCTCTTTACTGTTGTGTTTCTCTTTGCGTTGGCTACACTCAGGAGGCTGAGCCCTCTTTCTGCTGCTGCTCCCTGCTGCTTCTAATTCTGAGGCAGCGACACCTGACCTGAGGCTTTGAGGTCCTTGGACCCGAGAACTCATATTAGCAGCTGCAGGCTTGGCCACAGCCTCACCTACAGAAACAATAACTTAGTGTATTACATGCACCATCTCATACACTCCAACTGTGGCATTACAGATAACCGATACTTGAAAGGCGAGACAAAGGTCAGCGATTCTTACTTTCTACTATGACCAACTGCTGCCCCACTGTTTGGTTTGTGACCTGGGCCTTCTCTGCGACCCACTCTGGTTGGAGACCAAATGAGAAGTTTTTCAGCACGATCAGACCTTGGTGCTTGGTGTTCTCAACAACGTGAGGAAAGTTACCAAACCCCTGGAATTGAAAACAAGTTGATTAAAACTGTGTACTTGAGCGAGTTCCTTTGGAGCGGTGTTCACAATACAGCCATACCTAGTTGTCATACCTGTCCACACAGGCCAGAAAGGGGTTTACACACGTCTCCTCCATAGTTGTTTGGAAGCTCAGCAGGTCTAGCTCGATACAATTGCCCCCACTTCTGCATTTGCGGATGTACGCTTGGTTTTTGACAATCTTGAGACTGAAGCATCGAGAAAAAACTGAAAGACAAGGAGAGATTTTGTGCACTAAAATGGAACAGTGTAAGGAAAGCATTCCAGTCCTTTACTTTTCAAAATTGAAAATAAAAAAAAAAAGAATCGTACTTGTTAGGAACAGCAAAATGAGCTTCTTGTGCCATGCCGTCAAATCTCTTCTCCGGCCAAATTTTGGCAGACGAAGGGGGCTGGCTCAGTTCAGATCCACTGTTAGCGGGAGGTTCCACGCGGGTCCCATCTGCTCTGGCTCGGACCGACCCTGGGACCTTTCCGCGCGGGGTCCGGGCCTTTTCTCCCGGGACGACCCAGCTCATGCGGGAATGGTTCATTCTCACCTCCTGTGCATCCGCCGTGTCTCGCTGGCTCCGATCCCGAACGGAGGTTGTGAGGTCGATCGCGTGGGTCGTCGGGGAGGGAGTAGTCTCCGCCGAGCCGCCGGCGGCGGCGTCGGTCGTTCCCGGGCGGGCGGACAAATTGCCCCGGCCAAGCACAGCCGGGGGAAACCAGGCTTTTGCCGCGTCTGTGTCCGTACCCTTTCCCGCCATGTGTGTCGGCAAGAAGCGCGGAAGGTACTCGACCTCCGTCACTTCCGTGAGCGTGCGCTCGGCGGCAAGAACCTCTATCTCTGGTCACGCCGATGGAGTCGGAGTATTCTTTGCACGATGATCTATGCGGTGCAGGAATTAAAATGTAATAGCAGGGTGCTGTACATGGTGGGTGGAGCACTGTTATGAAGGAGGGGGTGGATGGAGATGGATAACTGATAGACAGCCAAGCCACACTTATCACACAATCACTCTTCGTCCTTAGCTTGTTTCCCCTTGATGTCTGACGTGTGGTCGAATCAGACCTCTGGAAAACAGAGGGGAAAATGCTTAACTCAAAGTGAGGATCAACAAAGGAGATTTACTCCATAAACGATTGTGGCAGTTTAAACGTTGGCATTACATCCATTTTCTACACGTACAAATGTCAACAATTAACCATCCATGTCGCAGCAGCTCGCAATGCACGAACCTATTAGCTTCACTCGCGTCTCCCCTTTTCTAAACCTCCCGTAAGCGCTGCTTCTGTTGTTGCCTGTCCCATGAGCAAGAACCCCAAAGCCCCCCTCGAAATGTGGGCGCAGCCACACCCGGCTGGGAACGACAAAACAGACCCCGGCGCCACTTGAGGAACAACTCAGTGAAGAATACCAAGAGTCTGTGTTGCCGAAGTGACTGACATTCGCAAGCCGCATACTCCTCACGTTAGCTTGGACGATAGGACGCTCTCAATCCACCGGGAGCGGGGTTTGACGGCCAACATGAACGCCCTCCGTTTCAGACGGGGGGACCCCAGCCCAACTCATCGAACCACGCCTTCAACAGTTCGTATGAAACCAAACCCGTCTCCAAAAAACACCTGGTTCCCGAGGCGGCGGGTGCCCGCTCCGCGACCTCTCGCAAACTAACGCCGGGTTCGGTGGCGCACGGGCCGCGAGCGATTGCTTCCCGGGCGAACGGATCTTTTGAATTGACTCGGGTGTGCGGAGTCACTCCCGCACTAACGTGTGAACACAGTAACATCAATAAAAGATCTTGAATTTTGAATAATATAAAATAATATACTATAACATATGTATAATATATTTTAATAATATATATATGTATATATATAGGAACATATATTATATTGTATTATATTATATTATACATATGTTGTATTAAAAATATGTATTTGTATGTGACAGATACACCTCTTGAATGTACAGTACTCTATAATATAATATAATAAAACATATGTCTAATATAATATAATATAATATAATTTAACATAACATAACATAAAAAACACGGATTATATTATGACGGATTATAACGGATTATATTATGTAATATTATACTATATTATTATATAATATAATATTACATAATATAATCCGCCGAGCCAACATCAATAAAAGATCTTGAATCTTGAATAATATAAAATAATATAATATAACATATGTATAATATATTTTAATAATATATATATATAGGAACATTTATTATATTATATTATATTATATTATACATATGTTATATTAAAAATATGTATTTGTATGTGACAGATACACCTCTTGAATCTTGAATGTACAGTACTCTATAATATAATATAATAAAACATATGTCTAATATAATATAATATAATATAATATAATACAACATAACATAACATAAAAAACACGGATTATATTATGACGGATTATAACGGATTATATTATGTAATATTATACTATATTATTATATAATATAATATTACATAATATAATCCGCCGAGCCAACATCAATAAAAGATCTTGAATCTTGAATAATATAAAATAATATAATATAACATATGTATAATATATTTTAATAATATATATATATAGGAACATTTATTATATTATATTATATTATATTATACATATGTTATATTAAAAATATGTATTTGTATGTGACAGATACACCTCTTGAATCTTGAATGTACAGTACTCTATAATATAATATAATAAAACATATGTCTAATATAATATAATATAATATAATATAATATAATATAACATAACATAACATAACAAAACGGATTATATTATGACGGATTATAACGGATTATATTATATAATATTATACTATATTATTATATAATATAATATTACATAATATAATCCGCCGAGCCAACATCAATAAAAGATCTTGAATCTTGAATAATATAAAATAATATAATATAACATATGTATAATATATTTTAATAATATATATATATAGGAACATTTATTATATTATATTATATTATATTATACATATGTTATATTAAAAATATGTATTTGTATGTGACAGATACACCTCTTGAATCTTGAATGTACAGTACTCTATAATAATATATAATAAAACATATGTCTAATATAATATAATATAATATAATATAACATAACATAAAATAACAAAACGGATTATATTATGACGGATTATAACGGATTATATTATGTAATATTATACTATATTATTTTATAATATAATATTACATAATATAATCCGCCGAGCCAACATCAATAAAAGATCTTGAATCTTGAATAATATAAAATAATATAATATAACATATGTATAATATATTTTAATAATATATATATATAGGAACATTTATTATATTATATTATATTATATTATACATATGTTATATTAAAAATATGTATTTGTATGTGACAGATACACCTCTTGAATCTTGAATGTACAGTACTCTATAATAATATATAATAAAACATATGTCTAATATAATATAATATAATATAATATAACATAACATAAAATAACAAAACGGATTATATTATGACGGATTATAACGGATTATATTATGTAATATTATACTATATTATTATATAATACAATATTACATAATATAATCCGCCGAGCCAACATCAATAAAAGATCTTGAATCTTGAATAATATAAAATAATATAATATAACATATGTATAATATATTTTAATAATATATATATATAGGAACATTTATTATATTATATTATATTATATTATACATATGTTATATTAAAAATATGTATTTGTATGTGACAGATACACCTCTTGAATCCTGAATGTACAGTACTCTATAATAATATATAATAAAACATATGTCTAATATAATATAATATAATATAATATAATATAACATAACATAACAAAACGGATTATATTATGACGGATTATAACGGATTATATTATGTAATATTATACTATATTATTATATAATACAATATTACATAATATAATCCGCCGAGCCAACATCAATAAAAGATCTTGAATCTTGAATAATATAAAATAATATAATATAACATATGTATAATATATTTTAATAATATATATATATAGGAACATTTATTATATTATATTATATTATATTATACATATGTTATATTAAAAATATGTATTTGTATGTGACAGATACACCTCTTGAATCCTGAATGTACAGTACTCTATAATATAATATAATAAAACATGTGTCTAATATAATATAATATAATATAATATGATATGTAAATACATTTGTAAATTGTCAGTCATTTCTGGATCAGGCTCACAGGTTGTCTCGGACCGTCCGTTTGCAGTTTTTCCTGAATCCAATGATTCTTTCCTTCGGCCGACTCTCCTGGCTCTGGGTGACTCGTCCACAACCGAATCGGAGCAAAAGAGTCGAACCTTTCGCCCAATCAGCGTCAAGCTACAGGTGCCGTTAGTCCCTGTCCGGGAAGCCCGGGGCCCCTGTAGCTTGACACCTGTAGCTTGACACCTGTAGCGTCAAGCTACAGGTGCCGTTAGTCCCTGTCCCCGGGCTTCCCGGACAGGGACTAACGGCACCTGTAGCTTGACACCTGTAGCGTCAAGCTACAGGTGCCGTTAGTCCCTGTCCGGGCAGCCCGGGGGCGCCGGGGCCCCGGTGCCGTTAGTCCCTGTCCCCGGGCTTCCCGGACAGGGACTAACGGCACCTGTAGCTTGACGCTGATTGGCCGAAAGCCCGGAAGCTGTTAAGTACGACGTTATCGCCTCCTCGGTGGTTTCGTTTCACATTTGGTTTGGAAAACCCAGGGTGATGGACGGGGGACAACGCGTCCCCCCCCCTTGGCCTCAGAAAATGTGGGACATTTATGAACTTTCTGATGGCGGGTTGGACCCAACTCTCTGGTCTGGCGTGTACACCGATTTTGAGTTTCCTAAACTCTGAAGCTTGTACGACTTGAACCGTTGTTATAGCGCCACCATCTGGACAAGCGGGTCCTTATTGGACCATGAAATACGTTTACATTTTACATTTAGACATTTAGCAGACGCTTTTATCCAAAGCCACTTACAAGGGAGAACAACATTCAAGCTTACATTGCGACAGAGACATTCGTGTAACAATAAACACTGCTAGGTAGTGCTAAGTAATTGTAGGTTAGGACAGGAGGTGCTCACTGAAGAGCTGGGTCTTCAAGTGCTTCTTAAAGACAGAGACGGAGGTCCCTGCTCTGGTCATTTTTGGCAGCTCGTTCCACCAACGTGGAACTACAAATGAGAATAGCCTGGATTGCCGGCCGGCAGAGCCAGGCGACGCTCATTTGATGAGCGCAGCATCCGGGGGGCAACATGTGCTCTTACAAGAGCATTTAAGTAGGTGGGAGCATTCCCAGCAATCACTCTGTAGGCCAGCATCAATAGTATTACTCCACTTGGTGCCGCATTTATTATAGCATTTATTCAATCAATATACTAAAAACAAGTCTTTAATATTACGATGAACATAAACAGTATCACAATGTGAATTTAACCGTCCACAACAAACAAAAATAAATTTGTGCCTTATGAGTAAGATTAGCGCCACAAGCCACCAACGGATTCCATAAGTTTGGCGTTAAATGTGTATTATAAAAGGTACCAGAATGGCATATCTGACAGTGATGAAGAAATAGAAACGGGAGAATGACAACACTCACTACTGCATAAATATGGAGTCCTGTGTCGGGTGAGTCCTAAATGCTATATTCAAATCGCTTACAATGGTTTATGCATTGTTTATAGTATCCAAGGGTGTGAGTATATTATACTCACACCCTTGGAGTCAGATCCAGCCAGAGGACATATTACCTTTTATTATGTTTATTCGCCCCCATTTATTTATTTTTTCTTAGATTCACTCACCACACAGAGATAAACAAAACAACAATATAAAAGGTTAAACACGACTACATAGTCGATGATTTTCATTTTATTGATTTCTCACATTTTCAAAGACCTTAGAAACGGACCATTATTATTATAGCTGGTTAAACATAGATCAGGGATCAGGGTTCCAAAACTACAATGGCTGCGTTAAGAAAATATAAATTGTCTTTGCTTCACAAACAATTTAACTTGAAACACATTTTAAATAATTCTACAAGCAAGAGATAAACAGCAGAAAGAAAACGGCTGCATTCTAAAAAAAAACAAAACAAAAAAAAAAACAATAAAAAAGAAGATACATAGAAACAATAAAATAAAATCTTCCAAGTTTCCATAATGAGACATAATGACTACTATACACACAATATAATTAAATGTGTTGTGGAATTTGTCCTGCCTTTGCATTTCTGTTTGTTTATGTTCCAAGGCATGTGTCAGGGTTGTCGATTTTAGCCCTTTTCTCGGCTGGTTCTTCATCAGCTTTTTTAGAATCCCTGTCACAGTCCATAACAGAGGTAACCTCACACAAAACACGGCCTATGTGTTTATCATTTTCACTGTCCTCTTTCTTATTTTCTCCCCCACCTCCACTACTGACATCTACAGGTGTGCCGATGGTTCCTCCACTGCCTTTATCAACCTCCTTCCTTTCCATTTGTCTGTCCACCTCTTTTCCCCTTTGCAAAAGTCTATTTGTTGTTCTATTCACCTCCCTTCCATGACTGTCTGGTGAGTTATTTGTGAATGGTATTTTATTGAAAGCATCTGGTTTGTTGATTACGCGGTTTGGAAAGCGGATTAGGCAATCTGTGGGAGTAGGGAGTAAAGGTGTTTTATGTTTTAGAGCCCTGACAATGGGTTGATTATGGGGTCTGTCAATGCGGAAATTAGGTTGACCTTCGAGGTCGGGAGCTGGACCTATAGGTTTGGGTAGCAGAGAGGACTGGGAACCTCCTTGGGCTCGGAACCTCGTGACATGTGGACCTATACTTTTCCTTTCATGTCCTGCTGCTTGACCCTGCAACCCTGGCTCAATTACCCTCGTGTCTGACCTTCTATTGTCAGACACTGGAGTCCTGATACCTGAAACTGTGATTGTCCTTTTCAGTGACTGTGCATGTATGATGGTCTATTAATGTACATCACAGGTGTTACCTCAAAAGACACACAATGTTATGTCGATTGGTGCCAGAGGCCAAAGCCTCAGTTCTGTCGCTTTGTACGTACTGTAACAGGAATTTCACACAAATACCAAGGGCCCAGAAATTGTGTATATTAATGCAAAACCTTTTAAAACTCTTGCTAGTACTTTTTTTTTCAGTTTTGTAAAGTTTTATTTCTGTTTTTTTTTCCATGTTCATCTTAAGTTGATAAAGTTTTGTCAAACAAGTGTTAAGAATTAAAAACAAAGTTGTGGATGAAGAATTTAAATATTTTAGCTAAAAGAATCTAAGAAAGAAATTTGTCTCTTTTTTTTCAAATTTTCACTGACTACATCCACTATGTAATAACGGTGCTGTAACTATTAAATATACATTTGTTTAAATACTATTTATTATTTGTGGGTGACTGTTGTATGTACAGTAAGATGCTACAGCGTCATGTTGTAAGAAATAACAAATAAAGCCACTTTTCAGTAAAACATTACTCTTCTCTACACATCAAATTGACCTCCACAAAATTGACCCAATAAATAACGGGAAGCCATGCCATTCGAGCAGTAACTTTACTCATAGATACAATCACGAAAAATGCCTTCAATCTCAAAGTAGCAAAGCATCTGCCCATATAAAAAAAATAATAAATAGAAAGAACAAATTCTTTCTCGAACAATGTACATTCAGAACTGTTCTACCAATGTAGTTCAACTCACATAAATACTCAACATCCCATGAAAAATGTCATTTATATTATCAACTGATAATAAATACCCAGCTGGAACAGCCTGTGATCTGTCTTTGAAAGAGAAATAGTGCCTCCTGTGTGTGACTTTCTATAAAGCACTATGCCCGACGAAAGGCTCCGTGGATCCAAATAACAACTTTAAGGTTAAAACAAAACAAGAAAAACCACCAGTGAGCTCATCCAGTCATCAAACATGCTCACTAGCTGATCTGGAACTGAAAATCCATCACCCTAAATCACTGCCACTTTGTTGGAAGGACACGTGACTGACGACACAAATACAAAGGGACGAAGTCATTTTGACTTTGAGCAGGAGGAATCCCAATAAAATTTATAAAAAAAAAAAAATTGTATAGTGACCCAATGAACTCACAATAAATATTCATGGAGGACATTAAGGTAAATATTATAAATATATCCACAACCCTGAAATAAAATCCTAATGCTTGCATTGCATAGTCAGACCCACAGAAATATCGGCCATTAAAATGTTACACTAGTTCCTACATCTTTCAACAACTAATAGATATAACAGAGTGAGAATCACTGCTCCAATGACATCGGAGCACCTGGTGTGTCTGCCGCCTCCTGGTGTTTGAAGAGCTGACCGGACGGCGTCACCGGCTTCAGGTAGAGCCCAGTCTTACAGGAGAACATGCTCTGGAAGTCCTGCATGGGGAACGTTAGCAGGATATAGTTATTGCTATCAGGCAAATTATCGGTCATCATTCGGTACAATGCAAAAAATGTATGATGCGTCGCACATCAACACTAAACACAACTCAAACTAACGTTTTGAGTTTTGCTTCGACCGTTTTGTGGTCAGCCTAATCATCTCAAGTTCATTGTTCACAATCTTTGCAGTCATATTAAAGGACTCCTCTTGCAAAGTTGATTATAAGAGCTGATATGACGCAACACATGAGATCTTAAAATGTTTTTTTTCCCAGATAACAGGTCTTAAATGTTTGCAGGCTGTTTGGGTCATTAGCCTCCAACAAGAAGAACGCTACCTCGCTGATGGCGTCTCCGTACACATCCCTGATGTACTTAAGGAAGGTGGTTGTCCACTGCAGCGTTGTGGCTTTGTCGGTGCCTTTACTGCAAAATGGCACCAGCGTGTTGAGCTCGTCACAGCTCAGGCGTATTTTTCTTCTGCATTGTGGGAAAATATTGGCAGGGTGAATTTAATGATCTCTCTCTTTGGGGATCAATGTCTGCAATGAAAACGGTCAAATAGGGAGCAATCTTAAACTTTACAATCTTTACAATGTATTTGAGGATTATTTTGAAAAATGAACACCATAAGCACTGTTCGGAGTGAAATGATGCCCTGTGCTTGAAAAAAAAAATCGCATAATTGTACAATTTAATTTTAGGGGTTTTAAAAATACATGTATTTGTGCAAAATACTATATATGAAGATGAATCTGAAGATGAATAGGTCTAGAAAATCAGAATCAGAAAATGGACACATGGACCCCCGGCTCCGGTTCTAGGCATTTTGCCGCTCTGGGCAACGGGAGCCTCACAGTGGAGCCGCTGTGCGCACATCGCAGGTGCGCTGAGGTTCAAGGTTCATGAGGAATTCCTCATGAATAGATCTTGTCCGGACAATCCGCTACCTCGACATCCATTAACAAAAAATAAAATAAAATAAAGAATAAAACAAAAAAGCGCGCCTGACAAGACGGGCACCGTGGGGCAGGTGCTCAGGCAATCCCCCCCTGCACGTACCTGCCGCTCAATATGCAAATCTGGTGATTATAATAAAGCAATATTTAATATTTTCTCAAAGACATTTTTTTTTTTTTCCCTTAGTTTCTCGCTTGTATGGAAAGTGAAAAATGTAAACCTAACTCAGAGAACTGGGACAGAGTTTATTTTGGTTTCTCCTCCAAACAGTGCGCGCTGGTCAAAGCTGTTTTGGCGGCAAAAGCTACACAATATTGGTGGTTATTAGCGGTGGTTTTAATGTTGTGGCTGATAATAAATGTTAGTGTATGTCAAATACAGAAGGTAACCCTGCTCTATTGATTGTTCACCTGCGATCCCTCTCTTTACTGTTGTGTTTCTCTTTGCGTTGGCTACACTCAGGAGGCTGAGCCCTCTTTCTGCTGCTGCTCCCTGCTGCTTCTAATTCTGAGGCAGCGACACCTGACCTGAGGCTTTGAGGTCCTTGGACCCGAGAACTCATATTAGCAGCTGCAGGCTTGGCCACAGCCTCACCTACAGAAACAATAACTTAGTGTATTACATGCACCATCTCATACACTCCAACTGTGGCATTACAGATAACCGATACTTGAAAGGCGAGACAAAGGTCAGCGATTCTTACTTTCTACTATGACCAACTGCTGCCCCACTGTTTGGTTTGTGACCTGGGCCTTCTCTGCGACCCACTCTGGTTGGAGACCAAATGAGAAGTTTTTCAGCACGATCAGACCTTGGTGCTTGGTGTTCTCAACAACGTGAGGAAAGTTACCAAACCCCTGGAATTGAAAACAAGTTGATTAAAACTGTGTACTTGAGCGAGTTCCTTTGGAGCGGTGTTCACAATACAGCCATACCTAGTTGTCATACCTGTCCACACAGGCCAGAAAGGGGTTTACACACGTCTCCTCCATAGTTGTTTGGAAGCTCAGCAGGTCTAGCTCGATACAATTGCCCCCACTTCTGCATTTGCGGATGTACGCTTGGTTTTTGACAATCTTGAGACTGAAGCATCGAGAAAAAACTGAAAGACAAGGAGAGATTTTGTGCACTAAAATGGAACAGTGTAAGGAAAGCATTCCAGTCCTTTACTTTTCAAAATTGAAAATAAAAAAAAAAAGAATCGTACTTGTTAGGAACAGCAAAATGAGCTTCTTGTGCCATGCCGTCAAATCTCTTCTCCGGCCAAATTTTGGCAGACGAAGGGGGCTGGCTCAGTTCAGATCCACTGTTAGCGGGAGGTTCCACGCGGGTCCCATCTGCTCTGGCTCGGACCGACCCTGGGACCTTTCCGCGCGGGGTCCGGGCCTTTTCTCCCGGGACGACCCAGCTCATGCGGGAATGGTTCATTCTCACCTCCTGTGCATCCGCCGTGTCTCGCTGGCTCCGATCCCGAACGGAGGTTGTGAGGTCGATCGCGTGGGTCGTCGGGGAGGGAGTAGTCTCCGCCGAGCCGCCGGCGGCGGCGTCGGTCGTTCCCGGGCGGGCGGACAAATTGCCCCGGCCAAGCACAGCCGGGGGAAACCAGGCTTTTGCCGCGTCTGTGTCCGTACCCTTTCCCGCCATGTGTGTCGGCAAGAAGCGCGGAAGGTACTCGACCTCCGTCACTTCCGTGAGCGTGCGCTCGGCGGCAAGAACCTCTATCTCTGGTCACGCCGATGGAGTCGGAGTATTCTTTGCACGATGATCTATGCGGTGCAGGAATTAAAATGTAATAGCAGGGTGCTGTACATGGTGGGTGGAGCACTGTTATGAAGGAGGGGGTGGATGGAGATGGATAACTGATAGACAGCCAAGCCACACTTATCACACAATCACTCTTCGTCCTTAGCTTGTTTCCCCTTGATGTCTGACGTGTGGTCGAATCAGACCTCTGGAAAACAGAGGGGAAAATGCTTAACTCAAAGTGAGGATCAACAAAGGAGATTTACTCCATAAACGATTGTGGCAGTTTAAACGTTGGCATTACATCCATTTTCTACACGTACAAATGTCAACAATTAACCATCCATGTCGCAGCAGCTCGCAATGCACGAACCTATTAGCTTCACTCGCGTCTCCCCTTTTCTAAACCTCCCGTAAGCGCTGCTTCTGTTGTTGCCTGTCCCATGAGCAAGAACCCCAAAGCCCCCCTCGAAATGTGGGCGCAGCCACACCCGGCTGGGAACGACAAAACAGACCCCGGCGCCACTTGAGGAACAACTCAGTGAAGAATACCAAGAGTCTGTGTTGCCGAAGTGACTGACATTCGCAAGCCGCATACTCCTCACGTTAGCTTGGACGATAGGACGCTCTCAATCCACCGGGAGCGGGGTTTGACGGCCAACATGAACGCCCTCCGTTTCAGACGGGGGGACCCCAGCCCAACTCATCGAACCACGCCTTCAACAGTTCGTATGAAACCAAACCCGTCTCCAAAAAACACCTGGTTCCCGAGGCGGCGGGTGCCCGCTCCGCGACCTCTCGCAAACTAACGCCGGGTTCGGTGGCGCACGGGCCGCGAGCGATTGCTTCCCGGGCGAACGGATCTTTTGAATTGACTCGGGTGTGCGGAGTCACTCCCGCACTAACGTGTGAACACAGTAACATCAATAAAAGATCTTGAATTTTGAATAATATAAAATAATATACTATAACATATGTATAATATATTTTAATAATATATATATGTATATATATAGGAACATATATTATATTGTATTATATTATATTATACATATGTTGTATTAAAAATATGTATTTGTATGTGACAGATACACCTCTTGAATGTACAGTACTCTATAATATAATATAATAAAACATATGTCTAATATAATATAATATAATATAATATAACATAACATAACATAAAAAACACGGATTATATTATGACGGATTATAACGGATTATATTATGTAATATTATACTATATTATTATATAATATAATATTACATAATATAATCCGCCGAGCCAACATCAATAAAAGATCTTGAATCTTGAATAATATAAAATAATATAATATAACATATGTATAATATATTTTAATAATATATATATATAGGAACATTTATTATATTATATTATATTATATTATACATATGTTATATTAAAAATATGTATTTGTATGTGACAGATACACCTCTTGAATCTTGAATGTACAGTACTCTATAATATAATATAATAAAACATATGTCTAATATAATATAATATAATATAATATAATACAACATAACATAACATAAAAAACACGGATTATATTATGACGGATTATAACGGATTATATTATGTAATATTATACTATATTATTATATAATATAATATTACATAATATAATCCGCCGAGCCAACATCAATAAAAGATCTTGAATCTTGAATAATATAAAATAATATAATATAACATATGTATAATATATTTTAATAATATATATATATAGGAACATTTATTATATTATATTATATTATATTATACATATGTTATATTAAAAATATGTATTTGTATGTGACAGATACACCTCTTGAATCTTGAATGTACAGTACTCTATAATATAATATAATAAAACATATGTCTAATATAATATAATATAATATAATATAATATAATATAATATAACATAACATAACATAACAAAACGGATTATATTATGACGGATTATAACGGATTATATTATATAATATTATACTATATTATTATATAATATAATATTACATAATATAATCCGCCGAGCCAACATCAATAAAAGATCTTGAATCTTGAATAATATAAAATAATATAATATAACATATGTATAATATATTTTAATAATATATATATATAGGAACATTTATTATATTATATTATATTATATTATACATATGTTATATTAAAAATATGTATTTGTATGTGACAGATACACCTCTTGAATCTTGAATGTACAGTACTCTATAATAATATATAATAAAACATATGTCTAATATAATATAATATAATATAATATAACATAACATAACATAACAAAACGGATTATATTATGACGGATTATAACGGATTATATTATGTAATATTATACTATATTATTTTATAATATAATATTACATAATATAATCCGCCGAGCCAACATCAATAAAAGATCTTGAATCTTGAATAATATAAAATAATATAATATAACATATGTATAATATATTTTAATAATATATATATATAGGAACATTTATTATATTATATTATATTATATTATACATATGTTATATTAAAAATATGTATTTGTATGTGACAGATACACCTCTTGAATCTTGAATGTACAGTACTCTATAATAATATATAATAAAACATATGTCTAATATAATATAATATAATATAATATAATATAACATAACATAACAAAACGGATTATATTATGACGGATTATAACGGATTATATTATGTAATATTATACTATATTATTATATAATACAATATTACATAATATAATCCGCCGAGCCAACATCAATAAAAGATCTTGAATCTTGAATAATATAAAATAATATAATATAACATATGTATAATATATTTTAATAATATATATATATAGGAACATTTATTATATTATATTATATTATATTATACATATGTTATATTAAAAATATGTATTTGTATGTGACAGATACACCTCTTGAATCCTGAATGTACAGTACTCTATAATATAATATAATAAAACATGTGTCTAATATAATATAATATAATATAATATGATATGTAAATACATTTGTAAATTGTCAGTCATTTCTGGATCAGGCTCACAGGTTGTCTCGGACCGTCCGTTTGCAGTTTTTCCTGAATCCAATGATTCTTTCCTTCGGCCGACTCTCCTGGCTCTGGGTGACTCGTCCACAACCGAATCGGAGCAAAAGAGTCGAACCTTTCGCCCAATCAGCGTCAAGCTACAGGTGCCGTTAGTCCCTGTCCGGGAAGCCCGGGGCCCCTGTAGCTTGACACCGTAGCTTGACACCTGTAGCGTCAAGCTACAGGTGCCGTTAGTCCCTGTCCCCGGGCTTCCCGGACAGGGACTAACGGCACCTGTAGCTTGACACCTGTAGCGTCAAGCTACAGGTGCCGTTAGTCCCTGTCCGGGCAGCCCGGGGGCGCCGGGGCCCCGGTGCCGTTAGTCCCTGTCCCCGGGCTTCCCGGACAGGGACTAACGGCACCTGTAGCTTGACGCTGATTGGCCGAAAGCCCGGAAGCTGTTAAGTACGACGTTATCGCCTCCTCGGTGGTTTCGTTTCACATTTGGTTTGGAAAACCCAGGGTGATGGACGGGGGACAACGCGTCCCCCCCCCTTGGCCTCAGAAAATGTGGGACATTTATGAACTTTCTGATGGCGGGTTGGACCCAACTCTCTGGTCTGGCGTGTACACCGATTTTGAGTTTCCTAAACTCTGAAGCTTGTACGACTTGAACCGTTGTTATAGCGCCACCATCTGGACAAGCGGGTCCTTATTGGACCATGAAATACGTTTACATTTTACATTTAGACATTTAGCAGACGCTTTTATCCAAAGCCACTTACAAGGGAGAACAACATTCAAGCTTACATTGCGACAGAGACATTCGTGTAACAATAAACACTGCTAGGTAGTGCTAAGTAATTGTAGGTTAGGACAGGAGGTGCTCACTGAAGAGCTGGGTCTTCAAGTGCTTCTTAAAGACAGAGACGGAGGTCCCTGCTCTGGTCATTTTTGGCAGCTCGTTCCACCAACGTGGAACTACAAATGAGAATAGCCTGGATTGCCGTGGCTGTACGGCCGGCAGAGCCAGGCGACGCTCATTTGACGAGCGCAGCATCCGGGGGGCAACATGTGCTCTTACAAGAGCATTTAAGTAGGTGGGAGCATTCCCAGCAATCACTCTGTAGGCCAGCATCAATAGTATTACTCCACTTGGTGCCGCATTTATTATAGCATTTATTCAATCAATATACTAAAAACAAGTCTTTAATATTACGATGAACATATAAACAGTATCACAATGTGAATTTAACCGTCCACAACAAACAAAAATAAATTTGTGCCTTATGAGTAAGATTAGCGCCACAAGCCACCAACGGATTCCATAAGTTTGGCGTTAAATGTGTATTATAAAAGGTACCAGAATGGCATATCTGACAGTGATGAAGAAATAGAAACAGGAGAATGACAACACTCACTTCTGCATAAATATGGAGTCCTGTGTCGGGTGAGTCCTAAATGCTATATTCAAATCGCTTACAATGGTTTATGCATTGTTTATAGTATCCAAGGGTGTGAGTATATTATACTCACACCCTTGGAGTCAGATCCAGCCAGAGGACATACTACCTTTTATTATGTTTATTCGCCCCGATTTATTTATTTTTTCTTAGATTCACTCACCACACAGAGATAAACAAAACAACAATATAAAAGGTTAAACACGACTACATAGTCGATGATTTTCATTTTATTGATTTCTCACATTTTCAAAGACCTTAGAAACGGACCATTATTATTATAGCTGGTTAAACATAGATCAGGGATCAGGGTTCCAAAACTACAATGGCTGCGTTAAGAAAATATAAATTGTCTTTGCTTCACAAACAATTTTAACTTGAAACACATTTTAAATAATTCTACAAGCAAGAGATAAACAGCAGAAAGAAAACGGCTGCATTCTAAAAAAAACCAAAACAAACAAAAAAAAAAAAACAATAAAAAAGAAGATACATAGAAACAATAAAATAAAATCTTCCAAGTTTCCATAATGAGACATAATGACTACTATACACACAATATAATTAAATGTGTTGTGGAATTTGTCCTGCCTTTGCATTGTCGACACGGCTACTCCGGCTCCGCCAGGGGGGACAGAGCGTGGCGGACTACGCCATCGCATTCCGCACCCTCGCCGTGGCGTCTGGATGGAACAGCGAGGCACTCATCGCGGCCTTCCAGGGGGGCCTCAATGAGGGGGTCAAGGACGAGCTGGCATCCCGGGAGGCGCAGGAGGACCTGGACACGCTCATCGATGCAGCGATTCGGGTGGACAACCGCCTCCGGGAGAGACAAAGGGAACGCGATTTCCCCGCTTCACCAACACCAGCGCGCAGAGCGGCTCTGGGGACGAGGCCTCCCAAGCATCTCCTGGCTATCCCGAGCTCGCCTCCAGCATCAAGGGAGGAGCCGATGCAAGTAGGCAGCACACGGCTCTCTCGGTCCGAACGTGACCGGCGGATGAGAGAGCGCTGCTGCCTGTACTGTGGGATCCCGGGGCATTTCCGTTCTTCCTGCCCTGAGCTCTCGGGAAAAGCCAACTCTCGTCCAGGGTAGGGAGAACTGCGACGAGGCCAACCTTCTCTCCCGAGATCGAGGCGACCAGGGTCCTGCTGGCTGCCTCCCTCGCCTGGGGAGATCAACATCACTCCCTCCAAGCTATGGTGGATTCCGGCGCTGCAGGAAGCTTCCTGGATGTAGGGCTAGCAAAGGCCCTAAAGCTCCCTCTGGCACCTCTAGAGCATCCTCTCACGGTGACAGCCCTGGATGGAAGACCACTGGGGTCCGGTAGCGTGTGCCATCGGACCGCCCCCCTTTGGCTGTCACTGGAGGGAAAACATTCAGAGGTAATCCAGCTCCACCTCATCCACTCCCCTGAGTTTCCACTGGTCCTGGGCTACCCATGGCTAGCCCGTCACAACCCACATCTGGACTGGGCCTCCGGGTGTCTCACCGAATGGGGCCCTGCCTGCCACACCACCTGTCTTCGTTCTAGTCCGTCTTCTCACCCTCTCGAGTCTCCAGTCCGTGTCCAAGCTCGGGCCCCTTCCCAAGCCCCTGCCCACTCCGGAGTTCCTGTCCGTGTCCTGGCTCCAGTCCGTATTCAAGGTCCCATCCATCCCGAGTTTTCACGAG
Organism: Zeus faber; assembly: GCF_960531495.2. Classification (NCBI taxonomy): domain Eukaryota; kingdom Metazoa; phylum Chordata; class Actinopteri; order Zeiformes; family Zeidae; genus Zeus; species Zeus faber. Next base: position 20,087,431 of record NC_137194.1, on the reverse strand, counting down.
TGCCCCACGAGTATGCCGATCTGAGGGAGGTCTTCAGCAAGAGACGGGCCACCACGCTTCCTCCCCATCGGTCCTATGACTGCGCCATCGACCTTCTGCCTGGCACCTGCCCTCCTCGAGGACGTCTCTTCTCTCTCTCTGCCCCTGAGACTACAGCCATGGAGGAGTACATCCGGGGGGCGCTCACCTCAGGTTTCATCCGCCCTTCTACCTCCCCGGCGGGCGCAGGGTTTTTCTTCGTGGGTAAGAAGGATGGCGGCCTGCGTCCCTGCATTGATTACCGTGGTCTGAACAAGATCACGGTCAAGAATCGCTACCCCCTTCCTCTCATGTCCACATCTTTCGAGCAACTGCAAGGCGCCACCATCTTCACCAAACTCGATCTTCGAAACGCATACAATCTCGTCCGCGTCCGCGAGGGGGAGGAGTGGAAGACCGCCTTCAACACACCTACCGGCCATTATGAATACCTGGTCATGCCTTTTGGATTGGCCAATGCTCCCGCTGTCTTCCAGGCCTTTGTAAACTGCGTCCTCCGTGAGTTTCTCAATCGCTCCGTGTTCGTCTACATCGATGACATCCTCATCTTCTCCAGGACCCTTCCCGAACACATACAGCATGTGAGACAGGTCCTTCACCGCCTGCTCGCCAATGGCCTCTATGTGAAGCTGGAGAAGAGTGAGTTCCACGCCACCACCGTTCAGTTCCTGGGGTTCGTCATCACCGAGGGTCACGTCCAGATGGATCCTGCCAAGACCGAGGCCGTCCGGGACTGGCCACCACCCACCTCGGTCAAACAGGTGCAGCGCTTCCTCGGGTTTGCCAATTTTTACAGGCGATTCATTCGGGGTTTTAGCACGGTGGCAGCTCCCCTCACCGCCCTCACTAGGACATCCACAGCCCGCTTCGCCTGGACTGCGGAGGCTGAGGGGGCGTTCAGGGCTCTCAAGATGCGGTTCACCGCTGCCCCTGTCCTGGCCACACCAGAGCCTACCCTACCCTTCGTGGTGGAGGTGGATGCTTCCGATGTGGGAGTGGGGGCCGTTTTGTCCCAAAGGACTCACGACAGGAAGCTCCATCCATGTGCTTTCTTCTCCCGTCGCCTCACCCCAGCGGAACGGAACTATGACATAGGGAACCGGGAGCTACTGGCAGTCAAACTGGCGTTGGAGGAGTGGCGGCACTGGCTGGAGGGGGCCCAACACCCATTTGTCGTCTGGACCGACCACAAGAACCTGACATACATTCAGGAGGCCAAACGCCTCAACTCCCGTCAAGCCCGATGGGCCTTGTTCTTCAATCGGTTCAACTTCATCCTGTCGTATCGTCCCGGGTCCAAGAACCTCAAGCCCGATGCTCTCTCCAGACAGTTTGACCCTCCTGAGCTGGTTGAACTCCCCGAGCCCATTCTCCAGAGCTCCTGCATCTTGGCTCCGGTCCGCTGGGGAATCGAGACGCAGGTCCGGCAGGCCCAAAGGAGGGAGGCGGATCCCGGCAACGGGCCCCCGGGTCACCTGTTTGTCCCGAAGGCTGTCCGATCACAAGTCCTGCAATGGAGGCATTCATCCCGCCTCACTGGCCACCCGGGGATCTCCAGGACCCTCGAGTTCCTCCGCAGGCGTTTCTGGTGGCCTACCATGGAGCAGGACGTCCGGTCCTTCGTCGCTGCCTGCACCATCTGCACCCAGAACAAGAACCCCCGGTCACGTCCCATGGGGCTGCTGCATCCCCTTCCCATCCCCAGTCGGCCCTGGTCACACCTCTCAGTGGACTTCATCACCGGCCTTCCACCGTCTCGGGGCCACACTGTCATCTTTGTCGTTGTAGACCGGTTCTCCAAGGCTTGCCGTTTTATTCCTCTGCCCAAGCTCCCCTCAGCTCTGGAGACTGCTGAGCTCATGGTGCAGCACGTTTTCAGGGTGTTCGGCCTGCCCCTGGACGTGGTGTCAGACCGCGGTCCGCAGTTTGCATCCCGGTTCTGGAAAGCATTCCACCAGCTCCTCGGCGCCTCCGTCAGCCTGTCCTCCGGTTTCCACCCGCAATCCAATGGCCAGTCTGAGCGGGTCAACCAGGACCTGGAGACAACACTGAGGTGCCTCGTGTCCTCCAACCCTGCCTCCTGGAGCGACCATCTAGTGTGGGCGGAATACGCTCACAACACTCTGCGCTGCTCTTCCACTGGCATGTCCCCGTTTGAGTGCCAGTTTGGGTACGTACCTCCTCTGTTTCAGGAGCAGGAGGCGGTGGTGGGAGTGCCGTCAGCCCAGCGGTTCGTCCAGCGGTGCCGACGGACCTGGCAGAGGGCTCGTCAGGCCCTGCTGAGGACATCCCGGCAGCAGCAGATCCAGGCCAACCGACGGCGCAGACCAGCGCCTATGCTCCGTCCGGGCCAGAGGGTCTGGCTGTCCACCAGGGACCTTCCATTACGGGTGGAATCACGCAAGCTCGCGCCACGGTATGTTGGGCCCTTCAAGATCGTGCGGCGGGTCAATCCTGCCCCATACCGTCTTCTGCTCCCCAGGTCGATGAGGATAAACCCCACCTTCCACGTGTCGCGGCTCCGACCGGTGGTCACCAGCACCTTGGCGCCCACCACGAGGCCTCCTCCGGCGCCTCGCATCATCGACGGTCAGCCCGCCTACACGGTCCGCCGGCTCCTGGACTCCCGCCGGGTCCGCAGGGCCCTGCAATACCTGGTGGACTGGGAGGGTTACGGGCCGGAGGAGCGCTCCTGGGTTCCGGCCCGGGATATCCTGGACCCCTCTCTGATCCAGGATTTCCGCCGTCGCCACCCGACACTCCCTGGAGGAACGTCGGGAGCCGTTCCTAGACGGGGGGGTCCTGTCAGGGTTCGCCCGGGTCCTACCAGCATCAGCCACTAGATGCCGCCAGTACTGCCTTTTCAAGGTTGCTCTGCTTCACCTATTTCTGTTCCTGATTACCCTGCCTCATTAGATGATATGTTTCACCTGTGTCTCGTTTGGTCGTCCCTATTTAGACCCTGTCGTTTGTGTCCTCGGGCGCTCAGTCTTGAGTTTGTCTAACCTCATGACAACGCTCTTGTCCCAAGCTCCCGAGACTTCTTATTTGTTTTTGCCCAGTTTTGTACTTGTTTTGAGTAAAACCTCTATTTTTGCCACCTCGCCTCTGCCTTGTTCTCTGCACCTGGGTTCACTCAGCACACCTCCTAACAAAGGCATGTGTCAGGGTTGTCGATTTTAGCCCTTTTCTCGGCTGGTTCTTCATCAGCTTTTTTAGAATCCCTGTCACAGTCCATAACAGAGGTAACCTCACACAAAACACGGCCTATGTGTTTATCATTTTCACTGTCCTCTTTCTTATTTTCTCCCCCACCTCCACTACTGACATCTACAGGTGTGCCGATGGTTCCTCCACTGCCTTTATCAACCTCCTTCCTTTCCATTTGTCTGTCCACCTCTTTTCCCCTTTGCAAAAGTCTATTTGTTGTTCTATTCACCTCCCTTCCATGACTGTCTGGTGAGTTATTTGTGAATGGTATTTTATTGAAAGCATCTGGTTTGTTGATTACGCGGTTTGGAAAGCGGATTAGGCAATCTGTGGGAGTAGGGAGTAAAGGTGTTTTATGTTTTAGAGCCCTGACAATGGGTTGATTATGGGGTCTGTCAATGCGGAAATTAGGTTGACCTTCGAGGTCGGGAGCTGGACCTATAGGTTTGGGTAGCAGAGAGGACTGGGAACCTCCTTGGGCTCGGAACCTCGTGACATGTGGACCTATACTTTTCCTTTCATGTCCTGCTGCTTGACCCTGCAACCCTGGCTCAATTACCCTCGTGTCTGACCTTCTATTGTCAGACACTGGAGTCCTGATACCTGAAACTGTGATTGTCCTTTTCAGTGACTGTGCATGTATGATGGTCTATTAATGTACATCACAGGTGTTACCTCAAAAGACACACAATGTTATGTCGATTGGTGCCAGAGGCCAAAGCCTCAGTTCTGTCGCTTTGTACGTACTGTAACAGGAATTTCACACAAATACCAAGGGCCCAGAAATTGTGTATATTAATGCAAAACCTTTTAAAACTCTTGCTAGTACTTTTTTTTTCAGTTTTGTAAAGTTTTATTTCTGTTTTTTTTTCCATGTTCATCTTAAGTTGATAAAGTTTTGTCAAACAAGTGTTAAGAATTAAAAACAAAGTTGTGGATGAAGAATTTAAATATTTTAGCTAAAAGAATCTAAGAAAGAAATTTGTCTCTTTTTTTTCAAATTTTCACTGACTACATCCACTATGTAATAACGGTGCTGTAACTATTAAATATACATTTGTTTAAATACTATTTATTATTTGTGGGTGACTGTTGTATGTACAGTAAGATGCTACAGCGTCATGTTGTAAGAAATAACAAATAAAGCCACTTTTCAGTAAAACATTACTCTTCTCTACACATCAAATTGACCTCCACAAAATTGACCCAATAAATAACGGGAAGCCATGCCATTCGAGCAGTAACTTTACTCATAGATACAATCACGAAAAATGCCTTCAATCTCAAAGTAGCAAAGCATCTGCCCATATAAAAAAAATAATAAATAGAAAGAACAAATTCTTTCTCGAACAATGTACATTCAGAACTGTTCTACCAATGTAGTTCAACTCACATAAATACTCAACATCCCATGAAAAATGTCATTTATATTATCAACTGATAATAAATACCCAGCTGGAACAGCCTGTGATCTGTCTTTGAAAGAGAAATAGTGCCACCTGTGTGTGACTTTCTATAAAGCACTATGCCCGACGAAAGGCTCCGTGGATCCAAATAACAACTTTAAGGTTAAAACAAAACAAGAAAAACCACCAGTGAGCTCATCCAGTCATCAAACATGCTCACTAGCTGATCTGGAACTGAAAATCCATCACCCTAAATCACTGCCACTTTGTTGGAAGGACACGTGACTGACGACACAAATACAAAGGGACGAAGTCATTTTGACTTTGAGCAGGAGGAATCCCAATAAAATTTATAAAAAAAAAAAAATTGTATAGTGACCCAATGAACTCACAATAAATATTCATGGAGGACATTAAGGTAAATATTATAAATATATCCACAACCCTGAAATAAAATCCTAATGCTTGCATTGCATAGTCAGACCCACAGAAATATCGGCCATTAAAATGTTACACTAGTTCCTACATCTTTCAACAACTAATAGATATAACAGAGTGAGAATCACTGCTCCAATGACATCGGAGCACCTGGTGTGTCTGCCGCCTCCTGGTGTTTGAAGAGCTGACCGGACGGCGTCACCGGCTTCAGGTAGAGCCCAGTCTTACAGGAGAACATGCTCTGGAAGTCCTGCATGGGGAACGTTAGCAGGATATAGTTATTGCTATCAGGCAAATTATCGGTCATCATTCGGTACAATGCAAAAAATGTATGATGCGTCGCACATCAACACTAAACACAACTCAAACTAACGTTTTGAGTTTTGCTTCGACCGTTTTGTGGTCAGCCTAATCATCTCAAGTTCATTGTTCACAATCTTTGCAGTCATATTAAAGGACTCCTCTTGCAAAGTTGATTATAAGAGCTGATATGACGCAACACATGAGATCTTAAAATGTTTTTTTTCCCAGATAACAGGTCTTAAATGTTTGCAGGCTGTTTGGGTCATTAGCCTCCAACAAGAAGAACGCTACCTCGCTGATGGCGTCTCCGTACACATCCCTGATGTACTTAAGGAAGGTGGTTGTCCACTGCAGCGTTGTGGCTTTGTCGGTGCCTTTACTGCAAAATGGCACCAGCGTGTTGAGCTCGTCACAGCTCAGGCGTATTTTTCTTCTGCATTGTGGGAAAATATTGGCAGGGTGAATTTAATGATCTCTCTCTTTGGGGATCAATGTCTGCAATGAAAACGGTCAAATAGGGAGCAATCTTAAACTTTACAATCTTTACAATGTATTTGAGGATTATTTTGAAAAATGAACACCATAAGCACTGTTCGGAGTGAAATGATGCCCTGTGCTTGAAAAAAAAAATCGCATAATTGTACAATTTAATTTTAGGGGTTTTAAAAATACATGTATTTGTGCAAAATACTATATATGAAGATGAATCTGAAGATGAATAGGTCTAGAAAATCAGAATCAGAAAATGGACACATGGACCCCCGGCTCCGGTTCTAGGCATTTTGCCGCTCTGGGCAACGGGAGCCTCACAGTGGAGCCGCTGTGCGCACATCGCAGGTGCGCTGAGGTTCAAGGTTCATGAGGAATTCCTCATGAATAGATCTTGTCCGGACAATCCGCTACCTCGACATCCATTAACAAAAAATAAAATAAAATAAAGAATAAAACAAAAAAGCGCGCCTGACAAGACGGGCACCGTGGGGCAGGTGCTCAGGCAATCCCCCCCTGCACGTACCTGCCGCTCAATATGCAAATCTGGTGATTATAATAAAGCAATATTTAATATTTTCTCAAAGACATTTTTTTTTTTTTCCCTTAGTTTCTCGCTTGTATGGAAAGTGAAAAATGTAAACCTAACTCAGAGAACTGGGACAGAGTTTATTTTGGTTTCTCCTCCAAACAGTGCGCGCTGGTCAAAGCTGTTTTGGCGGCAAAAGCTACACAATATTGGTGGTTATTAGCAGTGGTTTTAATGTTGTGGCTGATAATAAATGTTAGTGTATGTCAAATACAGAAGGTAACCCTGCTCTATTGATTGTTCACCTGCGATCCCTCTCTTTACTGTTGTGTTTCTCTTTGCGTTGGCTACACTCAGGAGGCTGAGCCCTCTTTCTGCTGCTGCTCCCTGCTGCTTCTAATTCTGAGGCAGCGACACCTGACCTGAGGCTTTGAGGTCCTTGGACCCGAGAACTCATATTAGCAGCTGCAGGCTTGGCCACAGCCTCACCTACAGAAACAATAACTTAGTGTATTACATGCACCATCTCATACACTCCAACTGTGGCATTACAGATAACCGATACTTGAAAGGCGAGACAAAGGTCAGCGATTCTTACTTTCTACTATGACCAACTGCTGCCCCACTGTTTGGTTTGTGACCTGGGCCTTCTCTGCGACCCACTCTGGTTGGAGACCAAATGAGAAGTTTTTCAGCACGATCAGACCTTGGTGCTTGGTGTTCTCAACAACGTGAGGAAAGTTACCAAACCCCTGGAATTGAAAACAAGTTGATTAAAACTGTGTACTTGAGCGAGTTCCTTTGGAGCGGTGTTCACAATACAGCCATACCTAGTTGTCATACCTGTCCACACAGGCCAGAAAGGGGTTTACACACGTCTCCTCCATAGTTGTTTGGAAGCTCAGCAGGTCTAGCTCGATACAATTGCCCCCACTTCTGCATTTGCGGATGTACGCTTGGTTTTTGACAATCTTGAGACTGAAGCATCGAGAAAAAACTGAAAGACAAGGAGAGATTTTGTGCACTAAAATGGAACAGTGTAAGGAAAGCATTCCAGTCCTTTACTTTTCAAAATTGAAAATAAAAAAAAAAAGAATCGTACTTGTTAGGAACAGCAAAATGAGCTTCTTGTGCCATGCCGTCAAATCTCTTCTCCGGCCAAATTTTGGCAGACGAAGGGGGCTGGCTCAGTTCAGATCCACTGTTAGCGGGAGGTTCCACGCGGGTCCCATCTGCTCTGGCTCGGACCGACCCTGGGACCTTTCCGCGCGGGGTCCGGGCCTTTTCTCCCGGGACGACCCAGCTCATGCGGGAATGGTTCATTCTCACCTCCTGTGCATCCGCCGTGTCTCGCTGGCTCCGATCCCGAACGGAGGTTGTGAGGTCGATCGCGTGGGTCGTCGGGGAGGGAGTAGTCTCCGCCGAGCCGCCGGCGGCGGCGTCGGTCGTTCCCGGGCGGGCGGACAAATTGCCCCGGCCAAGCACAGCCGGGGGAAACCAGGCTTTTGCCGCGTCTGTGTCCGTACCCTTTCCCGCCATGTGTGTCGGCAAGAAGCGCGGAAGGTACTCGACCTCCGTCACTTCCGTGAGCGTGCGCTCGGCGGCAAGAACCTCTATCTCTGGTCACGCCGATGGAGTCGGAGTATTCTTTGCACGATGATCTATGCGGTGCAGGAATTAAAATGTAATAGCAGGGTGCTGTACATGGTGGGTGGAGCACTGTTATGAAGGAGGGGGTGGATGGAGATGGATAACTGATAGACAGCCAAGCCACACTTATCACACAATCACTCTTCGTCCTTAGCTTGTTTCCCCTTGATGTCTGACGTGTGGTCGAATCAGACCTCTGGAAAACAGAGGGGAAAATGCTTAACTCAAAGTGAGGATCAACAAAGGAGATTTACTCCATAAACGATTGTGGCAGTTTAAACGTTGGCATTACATCCATTTTCTACACGTACAAATGTCAACAATTAACCATCCATGTCGCAGCAGCTCGCAATGCACGAACCTATTAGCTTCACTCGCGTCTCCCCTTTTCTAAACCTCCCGTAAGCGCTGCTTCTGTTGTTGCCTGTCCCATGAGCAAGAACCCCAAAGCCCCCCTCGAAATGTGGGCGCAGCCACACCCGGCTGGGAACGACAAAACAGACCCCGGCGCCACTTGAGGAACAACTCAGTGAAGAATACCAAGAGTCTGTGTTGCCGAAGTGACTGACATTCGCAAGCCGCATACTCCTCACGTTAGCTTGGACGATAGGACGCTCTCAATCCACCGGGAGCGGGGTTTGACGGCCAACATGAACGCCCTCCGTTTCAGACGGGGGGACCCCAGCCCAACTCATCGAACCACGCCTTCAACAGTTCGTATGAAACCAAACCCGTCTCCAAAAAACACCTGGTTCCCGAGGCGGCGGGTGCCCGCTCCGCGACCTCTCGCAAACTAACGCCGGGTTCGGTGGCGCACGGGCCGCGAGCGATTGCTTCCCGGGCGAACGGATCTTTTGAATTGACTCGGGTGTGCGGAGTCACTCCCGCACTAACGTGTGAACACAGTAACATCAATAAAAGATCTTGAATTTTGAATAATATAAAATAATATACTATAACATATGTATAATATATTTTAATAATATATATATGTATATATATAGGAACATATATTATATTGTATTATATTATATTATACATATGTTGTATTAAAAATATGTATTTGTATGTGACAGATACACCTCTTGAATGTACAGTACTCTATAATATAATATAATAAAACATATGTCTAATATAATATAATATAATATAATATAACATAACATAACATAAAAAACACGGATTATATTATGACGGATTATAACGGATTATATTATGTAATATTATACTATATTATTATATAATATAATATTACATAATATAATCCGCCGAGCCAACATCAATAAAAGATCTTGAATCTTGAATAATATAAAATAATATAATATAACATATGTATAATATATTTTAATAATATATATATATAGGAACATTTATTATATTATATTATATTATATTATACATATGTTATATTAAAAATATGTATTTGTATGTGACAGATACACCTCTTGAATCTTGAATGTACAGTACTCTATAATATAATATAATAAAACATATGTCTAATATAATATAATATAATATAATATAATACAACATAACATAACATAAAAAACACGGATTATATTATGACGGATTATAACGGATTATATTATGTAATATTATACTATATTATTATATAATATAATATTACATAATATAATCCGCCGAGCCAACATCAATAAAAGATCTTGAATCTTGAATAATATAAAATAATATAATATAACATATGTATAATATATTTTAATAATATATATATATAGGAACATTTATTATATTATATTATATTATATTATACATATGTTATATTAAAAATATGTATTTGTATGTGACAGATACACCTCTTGAATCTTGAATGTACAGTACTCTATAATATAATATAATAAAACATGTGTCTAATATAATATAATATAATATAATATGATATGTAAATACATTTGTAAATTGTCAGTCATTTCTGGATCAGGCTCACAGGTTGTCTCGGACCGTCCGTTTGCAGTTTTTCCTGAATCCAATGATTCTTTCCTTCGGCCGACTCTCCTGGCTCTGGGTGACTCGTCCACAACCGAATCGGAGCAAAAGAGTCGAACCTTTCGCCCAATCAGCGTCAAGCTACAGGTGCCGTTAGTCCCTGTCCGGGAAGCCCGGGGCCCCTGTAGCTTGACACCTGTAGCTTGACACCTGTAGCGTCAAGCTACAGGTGCCGTTAGTCCCTGTCCCCGGGCTTCCCGGACAGGGACTAACGGCACCTGTAGCTTGACACCTGTAGCGTCAAGCTACAGGTGCCGTTAGTCCCTGTCCCCGGGCTTCCCGGACAGGGACTAACGGCACCTGTAGCTTGACACCTGTAGCGTCAAGCTACAGGTGCCGTTAGTCCCTGTCCGGGCAGCCCGGGGGCGCCGGGGCCCCGGTGCCGTTAGTCCCTGTCCCCGGGCTTCCCGGACAGGGACTAACGGCACCTGTAGCTTGACGCTGATTGGCCGAAAGCCCGGAAGCTGTTAAGTACGACGTTATCGCCTCCTCGGTGGTTTCGTTTCACATTTGGTTTGGAAAACCCAGGGTGATGGACGGGGGACAACGCGTCCCCCCCCCTTGGCCTCAGAAAATGTGGGACATTTATGAACTTTCTGATGGCGGGTTGGACCCAACTCTCTGGTCTGGCGTGTACACCGATTTTGAGTTTCCTAAACTCTGAAGCTTGTACGACTTGAACCGTTGTTATAGCGCCACCATCTGGACAAGCGGGTCCTTATTGGACCATGAAATACGTTTACATTTTACATTTAGACATTTAGCAGACGCTTTTATCCAAAGCCACTTACAAGGGAGAACAACATTCAAGCTTACATTGCGACAGAGACATTCGTGTAACAATAAACACTGCTAGGTAGTGCTAAGTAATTGTAGGTTAGGACAGGAGGTGCTCACTGAAGAGCTGGGTCTTCAAGTGCTTCTTAAAGACAGAGACGGAGGTCCCTGCTCTGGTCATTTTTGGCAGCTCGTTCCACCAACGTGGAACTACAAATGAGAATAGCCTGGATTGCCGGCCGGCAGAGCCAGGCGACGCTCATTTGATGAGCGCAGCATCCGGGGGGCAACATGTGCTCTTACAAGAGCATTTAAGTAGGTGGGAGCATTCCCAGCAATCACTCTGTAGGCCAGCATCAATAGTATTACTCCACTTGGTGCCGCATTTATTATAGCATTTATTCAATCAATATACTAAAAACAAGTCTTTAATATTACGATGAACATAAACAGTATCACAATGTGAATTTAACCGTCCACAACAAACAAAAATAAATTTGTGCCTTATGAGTAAGATTAGCGCCACAAGCCACCAACGGATTCCATAAGTTTGGCGTTAAATGTGTATTATAAAAGGTACCAGAATGGCATATCTGACAGTGATGAAGAAATAGAAACGGGAGAATGACAACACTCACTACTGCATAAATATGGAGTCCTGTGTCGGGTGAGTCCTAAATGCTATATTCAAATCGCTTACAATGGTTTATGCATTGTTTATAGTATCCAAGGGTGTGAGTATATTATACTCACACCCTTGGAGTCAGATCCAGCCAGAGGACATATTACCTTTTATTATGTTTATTCGCCCCCATTTATTTATTTTTTCTTAGATTCACTCACCACACAGAGATAAACAAAACAACAATATAAAAGGTTAAACACGACTACATAGTCGATGATTTTCATTTTATTGATTTCTCACATTTTCAAAGACCTTAGAAACGGACCATTATTATTATAGCTGGTTAAACATAGATCAGGGATCAGGGTTCCAAAACTACAATGGCTGCGTTAAGAAAATATAAATTGTCTTTGCTTCACAAACAATTTAACTTGAAACACATTTTAAATAATTCTACAAGCAAGAGATAAACAGCAGAAAGAAAACGGCTGCATTCTAAAAAAAAACAAAACAAAAAAAAAAAACAATAAAAAAGAAGATACATAGAAACAATAAAATAAAATCTTCCAAGTTTCCATAATGAGACATAATGACTACTATACACACAATATAATTAAATGTGTTGTGGAATTTGTCCTGCCTTTGCATTTCTGTTTGTTTATGTTCCAAGGCATGTGTCAGGGTTGTCGATTTTAGCCCTTTTCTCGGCTGGTTCTTCATCAGCTTTTTTAGAATCCCTGTCACAGTCCATAACAGAGGTAACCTCACACAAAACACGGCCTATGTGTTTATCATTTTCACTGTCCTCTTTCTTATTTTCTCCCCCACCTCCACTACTGACATCTACAGGTGTGCCGATGGTTCCTCCACTGCCTTTATCAACCTCCTTCCTTTCCATTTGTCTGTCCACCTCTTTTCCCCTTTGCAAAAGTCTATTTGTTGTTCTATTCACCTCCCTTCCATGACTGTCTGGTGAGTTATTTGTGAATGGTATTTTATTGAAAGCATCTGGTTTGTTGATTACGCGGTTTGGAAAGCGGATTAGGCAATCTGTGGGAGTAGGGAGTAAAGGTGTTTTATGTTTTAGAGCCCTGACAATGGGTTGATTATGGGGTCTGTCAATGCGGAAATTAGGTTGACCTTCGAGGTCGGGAGCTGGACCTATAGGTTTGGGTAGCAGAGAGGACTGGGAACCTCCTTGGGCTCGGAACCTCGTGACATGTGGACCTATACTTTTCCTTTCATGTCCTGCTGCTTGACCCTGCAACCCTGGCTCAATTACCCTCGTGTCTGACCTTCTATTGTCAGACACTGGAGTCCTGATACCTGAAACTGTGATTGTCCTTTTCAGTGACTGTGCATGTATGATGGTCTATTAATGTACATCACAGGTGTTACCTCAAAAGACACACAATGTTATGTCGATTGGTGCCAGAGGCCAAAGCCTCAGTTCTGTCGCTTTGTACGTACTGTAACAGGAATTTCACAGAAATACCAAGGGCCCAGAAATTGTGTATATTAATGCAAAACCTTTTAAAACTCTTGCTAGTACTTTTTTTTTCAGTTTTGTAAAGTTTTATTTCTGTTTTTTTTTCCATGTTCATCTTAAGTTGATAAAGTTTTGTCAAACAAGTGTTAAGAATTAAAAACAAAGTTGTGGATGAAGAATTTAAATATTTTAGCTAAAAGAATCTAAGAAAGAAATTTGTCTCTTTTTTTTCAAATTTTCACTGACTACATCCACTATGTAATAACGGTGCTGTAACTATTAAATATACATTTGTTTAAATACTATTTATTATTTGTGGGTGACTGTTGTATGTACAGTAAGATGCTACAGCGTCATGTTGTAAGAAATAACAAATAAAGCCACTTTTCAGTAAAACATTACTCTTCTCTACACATCAAATTGACCTCCACAAAATTGACCCAATAAATAACGGGAAGCCATGCCATTCGAGCAGTAACTTTACTCATAGATACAATCACGAAAAATGCCTTCAATCTCAAAGTAGCAAAGCATCTGCCCATATAAAAAAAATAATAAATAGAAAGAACAAATTCTTTCTCGAACAATGTACATTCAGAACTGTTCTACCAATGTAGTTCAACTCACATAAATACTCAACATCCCATGAAAAATGTCATTTATATTATCAACTGATAATAAATACCCAGCTGGAACAGCCTGTGATCTGTCTTTGAAAGAGAAATAGTGCCACCTGTGTGTGACTTTCTATAAAGCACTATGCCCGACGAAAGGCTCCGTGGATCCAAATAACAACTTTAAGGTTAAAACAAAACAAGAAAAACCACCAGTGAGCTCATCCAGTCATCAAACATGCTCACTAGCTGATCTGGAACTGAAAATCCATCACCCTAAATCACTGCCACTTTGTTGGAAGGACACGTGACTGACGACACAAATACAAAGGGACGAAGTCATTTTGACTTTGAGCAGGAGGAATCCCAATAAAATTTATAAAAAAAAAAAAATTGTATAGTGACCCAATGAACTCACAATATATATTCATGGAGGACATTAAGGTAAATATTATAAATATATCCACAACCCTGAAATAAAATCCTAATGCTTGCATTGCATAGTCAGACCCACAGAAATATCGGCCATTAAAATGTTACACTAGTTCCTACATCTTTCAACAACTAATAGATATAACAGAGTGAGAATCACTGCTCCAATGACATCGGAGCACCTGGTGTGTCTGCCGCCTCCTGGTGTTTGAAGAGCTGACCGGACGGCGTCACCGGCTTCAGGTAGAGCCCAGTCTTACAGGAGAACATGCTCTGGAAGTCCTGCATGGGGAACGTTAGCAGGATATAGTTATTGCTATCAGGCAAATTATCGGTCATCATTCGGTACAATGCAAAAAATGTATGATGCGTCGCACATCAACACTAAACACAACTCAAACTAACGTTTTGAGTTTTGCTTCGACCGTTTTGTGGTCAGCCTAATCATCTCAAGTTCATTGTTCACAATCTTTGCAGTCATATTAAAGGACTCCTCTTGCAAAGTTGATTATAAGAGCTGATATGACGCAACACATGAGATCTTAAAATGTTTTTTTTCCCAGATAACAGGTCTTAAATGTTTGCAGGCTGTTTGGGTCATTAGCCTCCAACAAGAAGAACGCTACCTCGCTGATGGCGTCTCCGTACACATCCCTGATGTACTTAAGGAAGGTGGTTGTCCACTGCAGCGTTGTGGCTTTGTCGGTGCCTTTACTGCAAAATGGCACCAGCGTGTTGAGCTCGTCACAGCTCAGGCGTATTTTTCTTCTGCATTGTGGGAAAATATTGGCAGGGTGAATTTAATGATCTCTCTCTTTGGGGATCAATGTCTGCAATGAAAACGGTCAAATAGGGAGCAATCTTAAACTTTACAATCTTTACAATGTATTTGAGGATTATTTTGAAAAATGAACACCATAAGCACTGTTCGGAGTGAAATGATGCCCTGTGCTTGAAAAAAAAAATCGCATAATTGTACAATTTAATTTTAGGGGTTTTAAAAATACATGTATTTGTGCAAAATACTATATATGAAGATGAATCTGAAGATGAATAGGTCTAGAAAATCAGAATCAGAAAATGGACACATGGACCCCCGGCTCCGGTTCTAGGCATTTTGCCGCTCTGGGCAACGGGAGCCTCACAGTGGAGCCGCTGTGCGCACATCGCAGGTGCGCTGAGGTTCAAGGTTCATGAGGAATTCCTCATGAATAGATCTTGTCCGGACAATCCGCTACCTCGACATCCATTAACAAAAAATAAAATAAAATAAAGAATAAAACAAAAAAGCGCGCCTGACAAGACGGGCACCGTGGGGCAGGTGCTCAGGCAATCCCCCCCTGCACGTACCTGCCGCTCAATATGCAAATCTGGTGATTATAATAAAGCAATATTTAATATTTTCTCAAAGACATTTTTTTTTTTTTTCCCTTAGTTTCTCGCTTGTATGGAAAGTGAAAAATGTAAACCTAACTCAGAGAACTGGGACAGAGTTTATTTTGGTTTCTCCTCCAAACAGTGCGCGCTGGTCAAAGCTGTTTTGGCGGCAAAAGCTACACAATATTGGTGGTTATTAGCGGTGGTTTTAATGTTGTGGCTGATAATAAATGTTAGTGTATGTCAAATACAGAAGGTAACCCTGCTCTATTGATTGTTCACCTGCGATCCCTCTCTTTACTGTTGTGTTTCTCTTTGCGTTGGCTACACTCAGGAGGCTGAGCCCTCTTTCTGCTGCTGCTCCCTGCTGCTTCTAATTCTGAGTCAGCGACACCTGACCTGAGGCTTTGAGGTCCTTGGACCCGAGAACTCATATTAGCAGCTGCAGGCTTGGCCACAGCCTCACCTACAGAAACAATAACTTAGTGTATTACATGCACCATCTCATACACTCCAACTGTGGCATTACAGATAACCGATACTTGAAAGGCGAGACAAAGGTCAGCGATTCTTACTTTCTACTATGACCAACTGCTGCCCCACTGTTTGGTTTGTGACCTGGGCCTTCTCTGCAACCCACTCTGGTTGGAGACCAAATGAGAAGTTTTTCAGCACGATCAGACCTTGGTGCTTGGTGTTCTCAACAACGTGAGGAAAGTTACCAAACCCCTGGAATTGAAAACAAGTTGATTAAAACTGTGTACTTGAGCGAGTTCCTTTGGAGCGGTGTTCACAATACAGCCATACCTAGTTGTCATACCTGTCCACACAGGCCAGAAAGGGGTTTACACACGTCTCCTCCATAGTTGTTTGGAAGCTCAGCAGGTCTAGCTCGATACAATTGCC
This sequence comes from Zeus faber, assembly GCF_960531495.2. NCBI lineage: Eukaryota > Metazoa > Chordata > Actinopteri > Zeiformes > Zeidae > Zeus > Zeus faber. The sequence goes on along the minus strand of NC_137194.1, from coordinate 20,071,143 downwards.
CCCACTTCTGCATTTGCGGATGTACGCTTGGTTTTTGACAATCTTGAGACTGAAGCATCGAGAAAAAACTGAAAGACAAGGAGAGATTTTGTGCACTAAAATGGAACAGTGTAAGGAAAGCATTCCAGTCCTTTACTTTTCAAAATTGAAAATAAAAAAAAAAAGAATCGTACTTGTTAGGAACAGCAAAATGAGCTTCTTGTGCCATGCCGTCAAATCTCTTCTCCGGCCAAATTTTGGCAGACGAAGGGGGCTGGCTCAGTTCAGATCCACTGTTAGCGGGAGGTTCCACGCGGGTCCCATCTGCTCTGGCTCGGACCGACCCTGGGACCTTTCCGCGCGGGGTCCGGGCCTTTTCTCCCGGGACGACCCAGCTCATGCGGGAATGGTTCATTCTCACCTCCTGTGCATCCGCCGTGTCTCGCTGGCTCCGATCCCGAACGGAGGTTGTGAGGTCGATCGCGTGGGTCGTCGGGGAGGGAGTAGTCTCCGCCGAGCCGCCGGCGGCGGCGTCGGTCGTTCCCGGGCGGGCGGACAAATTGCCCCGGCCAAGCACAGCCGGGGGAAACCAGGCTTTTGCCGCGTCTGTGTCCGTACCCTTTCCCGCCATGTGTGTCGGCAAGAAGCGCGGAAGGTACTCGACCTCCGTCACTTCCGTGAGCGTGCGCTCGGCGGCAAGAACCTCTATCTCTGGTCACGCCGATGGAGTCGGAGTATTCTTTGCACGATGATCTATGCGGTGCAGGAATTAAAATGTAATAGCAGGGTGCTGTACATGGTGGGTGGAGCACTGTTATGAAGGAGGGGGTGGATGGAGATGGATAACTGATAGACAGCCAAGCCACACTTATCACACAATCACTCTTCGTCCTTAGCTTGTTTCCCCTTGATGTCTGACGTGTGGTCGAATCAGACCTCTGGAAAACAGAGGGGAAAATGCTTAACTCAAAGTGAGGATCAACAAAGGAGATTTACTCCATAAACGATTGTGGCAGTTTAAACGTTGGCATTACATCCATTTTCTACACGTACAAATGTCAACAATTAACCATCCATGTCGCAGCAGCTCGCAATGCACGAACCTATTAGCTTCACTCGCGTCTCCCCTTTTCTAAACCTCCCGTAAGCGCTGCTTCTGTTGTTGCCTGTCCCATGAGCAAGAACCCCAAAGCCCCCCTCGAAATGTGGGCGCAGCCACACCCGGCTGGGAACGACAAAACAGACCCCGGCGCCACTTGAGGAACAACTCAGTGAAGAATACCAAGAGTCTGTGTTGCCGAAGTGACTGACATTCGCAAGCCGCATACTCCTCACGTTAGCTTGGACGATAGGACGCTCTCAATCCACCGGGAGCGGGGTTTGACGGCCAACATGAACGCCCTCCGTTTCAGACGGGGGGACCCCAGCCCAACTCATCGAACCACGCCTTCAACAGTTCGTATGAAACCAAACCCGTCTCCAAAAAACACCTGGTTCCCGAGGCGGCGGGTGCCCGCTCCGCGACCTCTCGCAAACTAACGCCGGGTTCGGTGGCGCACGGGCCGCGAGCGATTGCTTCCCGGGCGAACGGATCTTTTGAATTGACTCGGGTGTGCGGAGTCACTCCCGCACTAACGTGTGAACACAGTAACATCAATAAAAGATCTTGAATTTTGAATAATATAAAATAATATACTATAACATATGTATAATATATTTTAATAATATATATATGTATATATATAGGAACATATATTATATTGTATTATATTATATTATACATATGTTGTATTAAAAATATGTATTTGTATGTGACAGATACACCTCTTGAATGTACAGTACTCTATAATATAATATAATAAAACATATGTCTAATATAATATAATATAATATAATATAACATAACATAACATAAAAAACACGGATTATATTATGACGGATTATAACGGATTATATTATGTAATATTATACTATATTATTATATAATATAATATTACATAATATAATCCGCCGAGCCAACATCAATAAAAGATCTTGAATCTTGAATAATATAAAATAATATAATATAACATATGTATAATATATTTTAATAATATATATATATAGGAACATTTATTATATTATATTATATTATATTATACATATGTTATATTAAAAATATGTATTTGTATGTGACAGATACACCTCTTGAATCTTGAATGTACAGTACTCTATAATATAATATAATAAAACATATGTCTAATATAATATAATATAATATAATATAATACAACATAACATAACATAAAAAACACGGATTATATTATGACGGATTATAACGGATTATATTATGTAATATTATACTATATTATTATATAATATAATATTACATAATATAATCCGCCGAGCCAACATCAATAAAAGATCTTGAATCTTGAATAATATAAAATAATATAATATAACATATGTATAATATATTTTAATAATATATATATATAGGAACATTTATTATATTATATTATATTATATTATACATATGTTATATTAAAAATATGTATTTGTATGTGACAGATACACCTCTTGAATCTTGAATGTACAGTACTCTATAATATAATATAATAAAACATGTGTCTAATATAATATAATATAATATAATATGATATGTAAATACATTTGTAAATTGTCAGTCATTTCTGGATCAGGCTCACAGGTTGTCTCGGACCGTCCGTTTGCAGTTTTTCCTGAATCCAATGATTCTTTCCTTCGGCCGACTCTCCTGGCTCTGGGTGACTCGTCCACAACCGAATCGGAGCAAAAGAGTCGAACCTTTCGCCCAATCAGCGTCAAGCTACAGGTGCCGTTAGTCCCTGTCCGGGAAGCCCGGGGCCCCTGTAGCTTGACACCTGTAGCTTGACACCTGTAGCGTCAAGCTACAGGTGCCGTTAGTCCCTGTCCCCGGGCTTCCCGGACAGGGACTAACGGCACCTGTAGCTTGACACCTGTAGCGTCAAGCTACAGGTGCCGTTAGTCCCTGTCCCCGGGCTTCCCGGACAGGGACTAACGGCACCTGTAGCTTGACACCTGTAGCGTCAAGCTACAGGTGCCGTTAGTCCCTGTCCGGGCAGCCCGGGGGCGCCGGGGCCCCGGTGCCGTTAGTCCCTGTCCCCGGGCTTCCCGGACAGGGACTAACGGCACCTGTAGCTTGACGCTGATTGGCCGAAAGCCCGGAAGCTGTTAAGTACGACGTTATCGCCTCCTCGGTGGTTTCGTTTCACATTTGGTTTGGAAAACCCAGGGTGATGGACGGGGGACAACGCGTCCCCCCCCCTTGGCCTCAGAAAATGTGGGACATTTATGAACTTTCTGATGGCGGGTTGGACCCAACTCTCTGGTCTGGCGTGTACACCGATTTTGAGTTTCCTAAACTCTGAAGCTTGTACGACTTGAACCGTTGTTATAGCGCCACCATCTGGACAAGCGGGTCCTTATTGGACCATGAAATACGTTTACATTTTACATTTAGACATTTAGCAGACGCTTTTATCCAAAGCCACTTACAAGGGAGAACAACATTCAAGCTTACATTGCGACAGAGACATTCGTGTAACAATAAACACTGCTAGGTAGTGCTAAGTAATTGTAGGTTAGGACAGGAGGTGCTCACTGAAGAGCTGGGTCTTCAAGTGCTTCTTAAAGACAGAGACGGAGGTCCCTGCTCTGGTCATTTTTGGCAGCTCGTTCCACCAACGTGGAACTACAAATGAGAATAGCCTGGATTGCCGGCCGGCAGAGCCAGGCGACGCTCATTTGATGAGCGCAGCATCCGGGGGGCAACATGTGCTCTTACAAGAGCATTTAAGTAGGTGGGAGCATTCCCAGCAATCACTCTGTAGGCCAGCATCAATAGTATTACTCCACTTGGTGCCGCATTTATTATAGCATTTATTCAATCAATATACTAAAAACAAGTCTTTAATATTACGATGAACATAAACAGTATCACAATGTGAATTTAACCGTCCACAACAAACAAAAATAAATTTGTGCCTTATGAGTAAGATTAGCGCCACAAGCCACCAACGGATTCCATAAGTTTGGCGTTAAATGTGTATTATAAAAGGTACCAGAATGGCATATCTGACAGTGATGAAGAAATAGAAACGGGAGAATGACAACACTCACTACTGCATAAATATGGAGTCCTGTGTCGGGTGAGTCCTAAATGCTATATTCAAATCGCTTACAATGGTTTATGCATTGTTTATAGTATCCAAGGGTGTGAGTATATTATACTCACACCCTTGGAGTCAGATCCAGCCAGAGGACATATTACCTTTTATTATGTTTATTCGCCCCCATTTATTTATTTTTTCTTAGATTCACTCACCACACAGAGATAAACAAAACAACAATATAAAAGGTTAAACACGACTACATAGTCGATGATTTTCATTTTATTGATTTCTCACATTTTCAAAGACCTTAGAAACGGACCATTATTATTATAGCTGGTTAAACATAGATCAGGGATCAGGGTTCCAAAACTACAATGGCTGCGTTAAGAAAATATAAATTGTCTTTGCTTCACAAACAATTTAACTTGAAACACATTTTAAATAATTCTACAAGCAAGAGATAAACAGCAGAAAGAAAACGGCTGCATTCTAAAAAAAAACAAAACAAAAAAAAAAAACAATAAAAAAGAAGATACATAGAAACAATAAAATAAAATCTTCCAAGTTTCCATAATGAGACATAATGACTACTATACACACAATATAATTAAATGTGTTGTGGAATTTGTCCTGCCTTTGCATTTCTGTTTGTTTATGTTCCAAGGCATGTGTCAGGGTTGTCGATTTTAGCCCTTTTCTCGGCTGGTTCTTCATCAGCTTTTTTAGAATCCCTGTCACAGTCCATAACAGAGGTAACCTCACACAAAACACGGCCTATGTGTTTATCATTTTCACTGTCCTCTTTCTTATTTTCTCCCCCACCTCCACTACTGACATCTACAGGTGTGCCGATGGTTCCTCCACTGCCTTTATCAACCTCCTTCCTTTCCATTTGTCTGTCCACCTCTTTTCCCCTTTGCAAAAGTCTATTTGTTGTTCTATTCACCTCCCTTCCATGACTGTCTGGTGAGTTATTTGTGAATGGTATTTTATTGAAAGCATCTGGTTTGTTGATTACGCGGTTTGGAAAGCGGATTAGGCAATCTGTGGGAGTAGGGAGTAAAGGTGTTTTATGTTTTAGAGCCCTGACAATGGGTTGATTATGGGGTCTGTCAATGCGGAAATTAGGTTGACCTTCGAGGTCGGGAGCTGGACCTATAGGTTTGGGTAGCAGAGAGGACTGGGAACCTCCTTGGGCTCGGAACCTCGTGACATGTGGACCTATACTTTTCCTTTCATGTCCTGCTGCTTGACCCTGCAACCCTGGCTCAATTACCCTCGTGTCTGACCTTCTATTGTCAGACACTGGAGTCCTGATACCTGAAACTGTGATTGTCCTTTTCAGTGACTGTGCATGTATGATGGTCTATTAATGTACATCACAGGTGTTACCTCAAAAGACACACAATGTTATGTCGATTGGTGCCAGAGGCCAAAGCCTCAGTTCTGTCGCTTTGTACGTACTGTAACAGGAATTTCACAGAAATACCAAGGGCCCAGAAATTGTGTATATTAATGCAAAACCTTTTAAAACTCTTGCTAGTACTTTTTTTTTCAGTTTTGTAAAGTTTTATTTCTGTTTTTTTTTCCATGTTCATCTTAAGTTGATAAAGTTTTGTCAAACAAGTGTTAAGAATTAAAAACAAAGTTGTGGATGAAGAATTTAAATATTTTAGCTAAAAGAATCTAAGAAAGAAATTTGTCTCTTTTTTTTCAAATTTTCACTGACTACATCCACTATGTAATAACGGTGCTGTAACTATTAAATATACATTTGTTTAAATACTATTTATTATTTGTGGGTGACTGTTGTATGTACAGTAAGATGCTACAGCGTCATGTTGTAAGAAATAACAAATAAAGCCACTTTTCAGTAAAACATTACTCTTCTCTACACATCAAATTGACCTCCACAAAATTGACCCAATAAATAACGGGAAGCCATGCCATTCGAGCAGTAACTTTACTCATAGATACAATCACGAAAAATGCCTTCAATCTCAAAGTAGCAAAGCATCTGCCCATATAAAAAAAATAATAAATAGAAAGAACAAATTCTTTCTCGAACAATGTACATTCAGAACTGTTCTACCAATGTAGTTCAACTCACATAAATACTCAACATCCCATGAAAAATGTCATTTATATTATCAACTGATAATAAATACCCAGCTGGAACAGCCTGTGATCTGTCTTTGAAAGAGAAATAGTGCCACCTGTGTGTGACTTTCTATAAAGCACTATGCCCGACGAAAGGCTCCGTGGATCCAAATAACAACTTTAAGGTTAAAACAAAACAAGAAAAACCACCAGTGAGCTCATCCAGTCATCAAACATGCTCACTAGCTGATCTGGAACTGAAAATCCATCACCCTAAATCACTGCCACTTTGTTGGAAGGACACGTGACTGACGACACAAATACAAAGGGACGAAGTCATTTTGACTTTGAGCAGGAGGAATCCCAATAAAATTTATAAAAAAAAAAAAATTGTATAGTGACCCAATGAACTCACAATATATATTCATGGAGGACATTAAGGTAAATATTATAAATATATCCACAACCCTGAAATAAAATCCTAATGCTTGCATTGCATAGTCAGACCCACAGAAATATCGGCCATTAAAATGTTACACTAGTTCCTACATCTTTCAACAACTAATAGATATAACAGAGTGAGAATCACTGCTCCAATGACATCGGAGCACCTGGTGTGTCTGCCGCCTCCTGGTGTTTGAAGAGCTGACCGGACGGCGTCACCGGCTTCAGGTAGAGCCCAGTCTTACAGGAGAACATGCTCTGGAAGTCCTGCATGGGGAACGTTAGCAGGATATAGTTATTGCTATCAGGCAAATTATCGGTCATCATTCGGTACAATGCAAAAAATGTATGATGCGTCGCACATCAACACTAAACACAACTCAAACTAACGTTTTGAGTTTTGCTTCGACCGTTTTGTGGTCAGCCTAATCATCTCAAGTTCATTGTTCACAATCTTTGCAGTCATATTAAAGGACTCCTCTTGCAAAGTTGATTATAAGAGCTGATATGACGCAACACATGAGATCTTAAAATGTTTTTTTTCCCAGATAACAGGTCTTAAATGTTTGCAGGCTGTTTGGGTCATTAGCCTCCAACAAGAAGAACGCTACCTCGCTGATGGCGTCTCCGTACACATCCCTGATGTACTTAAGGAAGGTGGTTGTCCACTGCAGCGTTGTGGCTTTGTCGGTGCCTTTACTGCAAAATGGCACCAGCGTGTTGAGCTCGTCACAGCTCAGGCGTATTTTTCTTCTGCATTGTGGGAAAATATTGGCAGGGTGAATTTAATGATCTCTCTCTTTGGGGATCAATGTCTGCAATGAAAACGGTCAAATAGGGAGCAATCTTAAACTTTACAATCTTTACAATGTATTTGAGGATTATTTTGAAAAATGAACACCATAAGCACTGTTCGGAGTGAAATGATGCCCTGTGCTTGAAAAAAAAAATCGCATAATTGTACAATTTAATTTTAGGGGTTTTAAAAATACATGTATTTGTGCAAAATACTATATATGAAGATGAATCTGAAGATGAATAGGTCTAGAAAATCAGAATCAGAAAATGGACACATGGACCCCCGGCTCCGGTTCTAGGCATTTTGCCGCTCTGGGCAACGGGAGCCTCACAGTGGAGCCGCTGTGCGCACATCGCAGGTGCGCTGAGGTTCAAGGTTCATGAGGAATTCCTCATGAATAGATCTTGTCCGGACAATCCGCTACCTCGACATCCATTAACAAAAAATAAAATAAAATAAAGAATAAAACAAAAAAGCGCGCCTGACAAGACGGGCACCGTGGGGCAGGTGCTCAGGCAATCCCCCCCTGCACGTACCTGCCGCTCAATATGCAAATCTGGTGATTATAATAAAGCAATATTTAATATTTTCTCAAAGACATTTTTTTTTTTTTCCCTTAGTTTCTCGCTTGTATGGAAAGTGAAAAATGTAAACCTAACTCAGAGAACTGGGACAGAGTTTATTTTGGTTTCTCCTCCAAACAGTGCGCGCTGGTCAAAGCTGTTTTGGCGGCAAAAGCTACACAATATTGGTGGTTATTAGCGGTGGTTTTAATGTTGTGGCTGATAATAAATGTTAGTGTATGTCAAATACAGAAGGTAACCCTGCTCTATTGATTGTTCACCTGCGATCCCTCTCTTTACTGTTGTGTTTCTCTTTGCGTTGGCTACACTCAGGAGGCTGAGCCCTCTTTCTGCTGCTGCTCCCTGCTGCTTCTAATTCTGAGGCAGCGACACCTGACCTGAGGCTTTGAGGTCCTTGGACCCGAGAACTCATATTAGCAGCTGCAGGCTTGGCCACAGCCTCACCTACAGAAACAATAACTTAGTGTATTACATGCACCATCTCATACACTCCAACTGTGGCATTACGGATAACCGATACTTGAAAGGCGAGACAAAGGTCAGCGATTCTTACTTTCTACTATGACCAACTGCTGCCCCACTGTTTGGTTTGTGACCTGGGCCTTCTCTGCGACCCACTCTGGTTGGAGACCAAATGAGAAGTTTTTCAGCACGATCAGACCTTGGTGCTTGGTGTTCTCAACAACGTGAGGAAAGTTACCAAACCCCTGGAATTGAAAACAAGTTGATTAAAACTGTGTACTTGAGCGAGTTCCTTTGGAGCGGTGTTCACAATACAGCCATACCTAGTTGTCATACCTGTCCACACAGGCCAGAAAGGGGTTTACACACGTCTCCTCCATAGTTGTTTGGAAGCTCAGCAGGTCTAGCTCGATACAATTGCCCCCACTTCTGCATTTGCGGATGTACGCTTGGTTTTTGACAATCTTGAGACTGAAGCATCGAGAAAAAACTGAAAGACAAGGAGAGATTTTGTGCACTAAAATGGAACAGTGTAAGGAAAGCATTCCAGTCCTTTACTTTTCAAAATTGAAAATAAAAAAAAAAAGAATCGTACTTGTTAGGAACAGCAAAATGAGCTTCTTGTGCCATGCCGTCAAATCTCTTCTCCGGCCAAATTTTGGCAGACGAAGGGGGCTGGCTCAGTTCAGATCCACTGTTAGCGGGAGGTTCCACGCGGGTCCCATCTGCTCTGGCTCGGACCGACCCTGGGACCTTTCCGCGCGGGGTCCGGGCCTTTTCTCCCGGGACGACCCAGCTCATGCGGGAATGGTTCATTCTCACCTCCTGTGCATCCGCCGTGTCTCGCTGGCTCCGATCCCGAACGGAGGTTGTGAGGTCGATCGCGTGGGTCGTCGGGGAGGGAGTAGTCTCCGCCGAGCCGCCGGCGGCGGCGTCGGTCGTTCCCGGGCGGGCGGACAAATTGCCCCGGCCAAGCACGGCCGGGGGAAACCAGGCTTTTGCCGCGTCTGTGTCCGTACCCTTTCCCGCCATGTGTGTCGGCAAGAAGCGCGGAAGGTACTCGACCTCCGTCACTTCCGTGAGCGTGCGCTCGGCGGCAAGAACCTCTATCTCTGGTCACGCCGATGGAGTCGGAGTATTCTTTGCACGATGATCTATGCGGTGCAGGAATTAAAATGTAATAGCAGGGTGCTGTACATGGTGGGTGGAGCACTGTTATGAAGGAGGGGGTGGATGGAGATGGATAACTGATAGACAGCCAAGCCACACTTATCACACAATCACTCTTCGTCCTTAGCTTGTTTCCCCTTGATGTCTGACGTGTGGTCGAATCAGACCTCTGGAAAACAGAGGGGAAAATGCTTAACTCAAAGTGAGGATCAACAAAGGAGATTTACTCCATAAACGATTGTGGCAGTTTAAACGTTGGCATTACATCCATTTTCTACACGTACAAATGTCAACAATTAACCATCCATGTCGCAGCAGCTCGCAATGCACGAACCTATTAGCTTCACTCGCGTCTCCCCTTTTCTAAACCTCCCGTAAGCGCTGCTTCTGTTGTTGCCTGTCCCATGAGCAAGAACCCCAAAGCCCCCCTCGAAATGTGGGCGCAGCCACACCCGGCTGGGAACGACAAAACAGACCCCGGCGCCACTTGAGGAACAACTCAGTGAAGAATACCAAGAGTCTGTGTTGCCGAAGTGACTGACATTCGCAAGCCGCATACTCCTCACGTTAGCTTGGACGATAGGACGCTCTCAATCCACCGGGAGCGGGGTTTGACGGCCAACATGAACGCCCTCCGTTTCAGACGGGGGGACCCCAGCCCAACTCATCGAACCACGCCTTCAACAGTTCGTATGAAACCAAACCCGTCTCCAAAAAACACCTGGTTCCCGAGGCGGCGGGTGCCCGCTCCGCGACCTCTCGCAAACTAACGCCGGGTTCGGTGGCGCACGGGCCGCGAGCGATTGCTTCCCGGGCGAACGGATCTTTTGAATTGACTCGGGTGTGCGGAGTCACTCCCGCACTAACGTGTGAACACAGTAACATCAATAAAAGATCTTGAATTTTGAATAATATAAAATAATATACTATAACATATGTATAATATATTTTAATAATATATATATGTATATATATAGGAACATATATTATATTGTATTATATTATATTATACATATGTTGTATTAAAAATATGTATTTGTATGTGACAGATACACCTCTTGAATGTACAGTACTCTATAATATAATATAATAAAACATATGTCTAATATAATATAATATAATATAATATAACATAACATAACATAAAAAACACGGATTATATTATGACGGATTATAACGGATTATATTATGTAATATTATACTATATTATTATATAATATAATATTACATAATATAATCCGCCGAGCCAACATCAATAAAAGATCTTGAATCTTGAATAATATAAAATAATATAATATAACATATGTATAATATATTTTAATAATATATATATATAGGAACATTTATTATATTATATTATATTATATTATATTATACATATGTTATATTAAAAATATGTATTTGTATGTGACAGATACACCTCTTGAATCTTGAATGTACAGTACTCTATAATATAATATAATAAAACATATGTCTAATATAATATAATATAATATAATATAATACAACATAACATAACATAAAAAACACGGATTATATTATGACGGATTATAACGGATTATATTATGTAATATTATACTATATTATTATATAATATAATATTACATAATATAATCCGCCGAGCCAACATCAATAAAAGATCTTGAATCTTGAATAATATAAAATAATATAATATAACATATGTATAATATATTTTAATAATATATATATATAGGAACATTTATTATATTATATTATATTATATTATATTATACATATGTTATATTAAAAATATGTATTTGTATGTGACAGATACACCTCTTGAATCTTGAATGTACAGTACTCTATAATATAATATAATAAAACATATGTCTAATATAATATAATATAATATAATATAATACAACATAACATAACATAAAAAACACGGATTATATTATGACGGATTATAACGGATTATATTATGTAATATTATACTATATTATTATATAATATAATATTACATAATATAATCCGCCGAGCCAACATCAATAAAAGATCTTGAATCTTGAATAATATAAAATAATATAATATAACATATGTATAATATATTTTAATAATATATATATATAGGAACATTTATTATATTATATTATATTATATTATACATATGTTATATTAAAAATATGTATTTGTATGTGACAGATACACCTCTTGAATCTTGAATGTACAGTACTCTATAATATAATATAATAAAACATATGTCTAATATAATATAATATAATATAATATAATATAATATAACATAACATAACATAACAAAACGGATTATATTATGACGGATTATAACGGATTATATTATATAATATTATACTATATTATTATATAATATAATATTACATAATATAATCCGCCGAGCCAACATCAATAAAAGATCTTGAATCTTGAATAATATAAAATAATATAATATAACATATGTATAATATATTTTAATAATATATATATATAGGAACATTTATTATATTATATTATATTATATTATACATATGTTATATTAAAAATATGTATTTGTATGTGACAGATACACCTCTTGAATCTTGAATGTACAGTACTCTATAATAATATATAATAAAACATATGTCTAATATAATATAATATAATATAATATAACATAACATAACATAACAAAACGGATTATATTATGACGGATTATAACGGATTATATTATGTAATATTATACTATATTATTTTATAATATAATATTACATAATATAATCCGCCGAGCCAACATCAATAAAAGATCTTGAATCTTGAATAATATAAAATAATATAATATAACATATGTATAATATATTTTAATAATATATATATATAGGAACATTTATTATATTATATTATATTATATTATACATATGTTATATTAAAAATATGTATTTGTATGTGACAGATACACCTCTTGAATCTTGAATGTACAGTACTCTATAATAATATATAATAAAACATATGTCTAATATAATATAATATAATATAATATAATATAACATAACATAACAAAACGGATTATATTATGACGGATTATAACGGATTATATTATGTAATATTATACTATATTATTATATAATACAATATTACATAATATAATCCGCCGAGCCAACATCAATAAAAGATCTTGAATCTTGAATAATATAAAATAATATAATATAACATATGTATAATATATTTTAATAATATATATATATAGGAACATTTATTATATTATATTATATTATATTATACATATGTTATATTAAAAATATGTATTTGTATGTGACAGATACACCTCTTGAATCCTGAATGTACAGTACTCTATAATATAATATAATAAAACATGTGTCTAATATAATATAATATAATATAATATGATATGTAAATACATTTGTAAATTGTCAGTCATTTCTGGATCAGGCTCACAGGTTGTCTCGGACCGTCCGTTTGCAGTTTTTCCTGAATCCAATGATTCTTTCCTTCGGCCGACTCTCCTGGCTCTGGGTGACTCGTCCACAACCGAATCGGAGCAAAAGAGTCGAACCTTTCGCCCAATCAGCGTCAAGCTACAGGTGCCGTTAGTCCCTGTCCGGGAAGCCCGGGGCCCCTGTAGCTTGACACCTGTAGCTTGACACCTGTAGCGTCAAGCTACAGGTGCCGTTAGTCCCTGTCCCCGGGCTTCCCGGACAGGGACTAACGGCACCTGTAGCTTGACACCTGTAGCGTCAAGCTACAGGTGCCGTTAGTCCCTGTCCGGGCAGCCCGGGGGCGCCGGGGCCCCGGTGCCGTTAGTCCCTGTCCCCGGGCTTCCCGGACAGGGACTAACGGCACCTGTAGCTTGACGCTGATTGGCCGAAAGCCCGGAAGCTGTTAAGTACGACGTTATCGCCTCCTCGGTGGTTTCGTTTCACATTTGGTTTGGAAAACCCAGGGTGATGGACGGGGGACAACGCGTCCCCCCCCCTTGGCCTCAGAAAATGTGGGACATTTATGAACTTTCTGATGGCGGGTTGGACCCAACTCTCTGGTCTGGCGTGTACACCGATTTTGAGTTTCCTAAACTCTGAAGCTTGTACGACTTGAACCGTTGTTATAGCGCCACCATCTGGACAAGCGGGTCCTTATTGGACCATGAAATACGTTTACATTTTACATTTAGACATTTAGCAGACGCTTTTATCCAAAGCCACTTACAAGGGAGAACAACATTCAAGCTTACATTGCGACAGAGACATTCGTGTAACAATAAACACTGCTAGGTAGTGCTAAGTAATTGTAGGTTAGGACAGGAGGTGCTCACTGAAGAGCTGGGTCTTCAAGTGCTTCTTAAAGACAGAGACGGAGGTCCCTGCTCTGGTCATTTTTGGCAGCTCGTTCCACCAACGTGGAACTACAAATGAGAATAGCCTGGATTGCCGTGGCTGTACGGCCGGCAGAGCCAGGCGACGCTCATTTGACGAGCGCAGCATCCGGGGGGCAACATGTGCTCTTACAAGAGCATTTAAGTAGGTGGGAGCATTCCCAGCAATCACTCTGTAGGCCAGCATCAATAGTATTACTCCACTTGGTGCCGCATTTATTATAGCATTTATTCAATCAATATACTAAAAACAAGTCTTTAATATTACGATGAACATATAAACAGTATCACAATGTGAATTTAACCGTCCACAACAAACAAAAATAAATTTGTGCCTTATGAGTAAGATTAGCGCCACAAGCCACCAACGGATTCCATAAGTTTGGCGTTAAATGTGTATTATAAAAGGTACCAGAATGGCATATCTGACAGTGATGAAGAAATAGAAACAGGAGAATGACAACACTCACTTCTGCATAAATATGGAGTCCTGTGTCGGGTGAGTCCTAAATGCTATATTCAAATCGCTTACAATGGTTTATGCATTGTTTATAGTATCCAAGGGTGTGAGTATATTATACTCACACCCTTGGAGTCAGATCCAGCCAGAGGACATATTACCTTTTATTATGTTTATTCGCCCCGATTTATTTATTTTTTCTTAGATTCACTCACCACACAGAGATAAACAAAACAACAATATAAAAGGTTAAACACGACTACATAGTCGATGATTTTCATTTTATTGATTTCTCACATTTTCAAAGACCTTAGAAACGGACCATTATTATTATAGCTGGTTAAACATAGATCAGGGATCAGGGTTCCAAAACTACAATGGCTGCGTTAAGAAAATATAAATTGTCTTTGCTTCACAAACAATTTTAACTTGAAACACATTTTAAATAATTCTACAAGCAAGAGATAAACAGCAGAAAGAAAACGGCTGCATTCTAAAAAAAACCAAAACAAACAAAAAAAAAAAAACAATAAAAAAGAAGATACATAGAAACAATAAAATAAAATCTTCCAAGTTTCCATAATGAGACATAATGACTACTATACACACAATATAATTAAATGTGTTGTGGAATTTGTCCTGCCTTTGCATTGTCGACACGGCTACTCCGGCTCCGCCAGGGGGGACAGAGCGTGGCGGACTACGCCATCGCATTCCGCACCCTCGCCGTGGCGTCTGGATGGAACAGCGAGGCACTCATCGCGGCCTTCCAGGGGGGCCTCAATGAGGGGGTCAAGGACGAGCTGGCATCCCGGGAGGCGCAGGAGGACCTGGACACGCTCATCGATGCAGCGATTCGGGTGGACAACCGCCTCCGGGAGAGACAAAGGGAACGCGATTTCCCCGCTTCACCAACACCAGCGCGCAGAGCGGCTCTGGGGACGAGGCCTCCCAAGCATCTCCTGGCTATCCCGAGCTCGCCTCCAGCATCAAGGGAGGAGCCGATGCAAGTAGGCAGCACACGGCTCTCTCGGTCCGAACGTGACCGGCGGATGAGAGAGCGCTGCTGCCTGTACTGTGGGATCCCGGGGCATTTCCGTTCTTCCTGCCCTGAGCTCTCGGGAAAAGCCAACTCTCGTCCAGGGTAGGGAGAACTGCGACGAGGCCAACCTTCTCTCCCGAGATCGAGGCGACCAGGGTCCTGCTGGCTGCCTCCCTCGCCTGGGGAGATCAACATCACTCCCTCCAAGCTATGGTGGATTCCGGCGCTACAGGAAGCTTCCTGGATGTAGGGCTAGCAAAGGCCCTAAAGCTCCCTCTGGCACCTCTAGAGCATCCTCTCACGGTGACAGCCCTGGATGGAAGACCACTGGGGTCCGGTAGCGTGTGCCATCGGACCGCCCCCCTTTGGCTGTCACTGGAGGGAAAACATTCAGAGGTAATCCAGCTCCACCTCATCCACTCCCCTGAGTTTCCACTGGTCCTGGGCTACCCATGGCTAGCCCGTCACAACCCACATCTGGACTGGGCCTCCGGGTGTCTCACCGAATGGGGCCCTGCCTGCCACACCACCTGTCTTCGTTCTAGTCCGTCTTCTCACCCTCTCGAGTCTCCAGTCCGTGTCCAAGCTCGGGCCCCTTCCCAAGCCCCTGCCCACTCCGGAGTTCCTGTCCGTGTCCTGGCTCCAGTCCGTATTCAAGGTCCCATCCATCCCGAGTTTTCACGAGTGCCCCACGAGTATGCCGATCTGAGGGAGGTCTTCAGCAAGAGACGGGCCACCACGCTTCCTCCCCATCGGTCCTATGACTGCGCCATCGACCTTCTGCCTGGCACCTGCCCTCCTCGAGGACGTCTCTTCTCTCTCTCTGCCCCTGAGACTACAGCCATGGAGGAGTACATCCGGGGGGCGCTCACCTCAGGTTTCATCCGCCCTTCTACCTCCCCGGCGGGCGCAGGGTTTTTCTTCGTGGGTAAGAAGGATGGCGGCCTGCGTCCCTGCATTGATTACCGTGGTCTGAACAAGATCACGGTCAAGAATCGCTACCCCCTTCCTCTCATGTCCACATCTTTCGAGCAACTGCAAGGCGCCACCATCTTCACCAAACTCGATCTTCGAAACGCATACAATCTCGTCCGCGTCCGCGAGGGGGAGGAGTGGAAGACCGCCTTCAACACACCTACCGGCCATTATGAATACCTGGTCATGCCTTTTGGATTGGCCAATGCTCCCGCTGTCTTCCAGGCCTTTGTAAACTGCGTCCTCCGTGAGTTTCTCAATCGCTCCGTGTTCGTCTACATCGATGACATCCTCATCTTCTCCAGGACCCTTCCCGAACACATACAGCATGTGAGACAGGTCCTTCACCGCCTGCTCGCCAATGGCCTCTATGTGAAGCTGGAGAAGAGTGAGTTCCACGCCACCACCGTTCAGTTCCTGGGGTTCGTCATCACCGAGGGTCACGTCCAGATGGATCCTGCCAAGACCGAGGCCGTCCGGGACTGGCCACCACCCACCTCGGTCAAACAGGTGCAGCGCTTCCTCGGGTTTGCCAATTTTTACAGGCGATTCATTCGGGGTTTTAGCACGGTGGCAGCTCCCCTCACCGCCCTCACTAGGACATCCACAGCCCGCTTCGCCTGGACTGCGGAGGCTGAGGGGGCGTTCAGGGCTCTCAAGATGCGGTTCACCGCTGCCCCTGTCCTGGCCACACCAGAGCCTACCCTACCCTTCGTGGTGGAGGTGGATGCTTCCGATGTGGGAGTGGGGGCCGTTTTGTCCCAAAGGACTCACGACAGGAAGCTCCATCCATGTGCTTTCTTCTCCCGTCGCCTCACCCCAGCGGAACGGAACTATGACATAGGGAACCGGGAGCTACTGGCAGTCAAACTGGCGTTGGAGGAGTGGCGGCACTGGCTGGAGGGGGCCCAACACCCATTTGTCGTCTGGACCGACCACAAGAACCTGACATACATTCAGGAGGCCAAACGCCTCAACTCCCGTCAAGCCCGATGGGCCTTGTTCTTCAATCGGTTCAACTTCATCCTGTCGTATCGTCCCGGGTCCAAGAACCTCAAGCCCGATGCTCTCTCCAGACAGTTTGACCCTCCTGAGCTGGTTGAACTCCCCGAGCCCATTCTCCAGAGCTCCTGCATCTTGGCTCCGGTCCGCTGGGGAATCGAGACGCAGGTCCGGCAGGCCCAAAGGAGGGAGGCGGATCCCGGCAACGGGCCCCCGGGTCACCTGTTTGTCCCGAAGGCTGTCCGATCACAAGTCCTGCAATGGAGGCATTCATCCCGCCTCACTGGCCACCCGGGGATCTCCAGGACCCTCGAGTTCCTCCGCAGGCGTTTCTGGTGGCCTACCATGGAGCAGGACGTCCGGTCCTTCGTCGCTGCCTGCACCATCTGCACCCAGAACAAGAACCCCCGGTCACGTCCCATGGGGCTGCTGCATCCCCTTCCCATCCCCAGTCGGCCCTGGTCACACCTCTCAGTGGACTTCATCACCGGCCTTCCACCGTCTCGGGGCCACACTGTCATCTTTGTCGTTGTAGACCGGTTCTCCAAGGCTTGCCGTTTTATTCCTCTGCCCAAGCTCCCCTCAGCTCTGGAGACTGCTGAGCTCATGGTGCAGCACGTTTTCAGGGTGTTCGGCCTGCCCCTGGACGTGGTGTCAGACCGCGGTCCGCAGTTTGCATCCCGGTTCTGGAAAGCATTCCACCAGCTCCTCGGCGCCTCCGTCAGCCTGTCCTCCGGTTTCCACCCGCAATCCAATGGCCAGTCTGAGCGGGTCAACCAGGACCTGGAGACAACACTGAGGTGCCTCGTGTCCTCCAACCCTGCCTCCTGGAGCGACCATCTAGTGTGGGCGGAATACGCTCACAACACTCTGCGCTGCTCTTCCACTGGCATGTCCCCGTTTGAGTGCCAGTTTGGGTACGTACCTCCTCTGTTTCAGGAGCAGGAGGCGGTGGTGGGAGTGCCGTCAGCCCAGCGGTTCGTCCAGCGGTGCCGACGGACCTGGCAGAGGGCTCGTCAGGCCCTGCTGAGGACATCCCGGCAGCAGCAGATCCAGGCCAACCGACGGCGCAGACCAGCGCCTATGCTCCGTCCGGGCCAGAGGGTCTGGCTGTCCACCAGGGACCTTCCATTACGGGTGGAATCACGCAAGCTCGCGCCACGGTATGTTGGGCCCTTCAAGATCGTGCGGCGGGTCAATCCTGCCCCATACCGTCTTCTGCTCCCCAGGTCGATGAGGATAAACCCCACCTTCCACGTGTCGCGGCTCCGACCGGTGGTCACCAGCACCTTGGCGCCCACCACGAGGCCTCCTCCGGCGCCTCGCATCATCGACGGTCAGCCCGCCTACACGGTCCGCCGGCTCCTGGACTCCCGCCGGGTCCGCAGGGCCCTGCAATACCTGGTGGACTGGGAGGGTTACGGGCCGGAGGAGCGCTCCTGGGTTCCGGCCCGGGATATCCTGGACCTGGACTCCCTGGAGGAACGTCGGGAGCCGTTCCTAGACGGGGGGGTCCTGTCAGGGTTCGCCCGGGTCCTACCAGCATCAGCCACTAGATGCCGCCAGTACTGCCTTTTCAAGGTTGCTCTGCTTCACCTATTTCTGTTCCTGATTACCCTGCCTCATTAGATGATATGTTTCACCTGTGTCTCGTTTGGTCGTCCCTATTTAGACCCTGTCGTTTGTGTCCTCGGGCGCTCAGTCTTGAGTTTGTCTAACCTCATGACAACGCTCTTGTCCCAAGCTCCCGAGACTTCTTATTTGTTTTTGCCCAGTTTTGTACTTGTTTTGAGTAAAACCTCTATTTTTGCCACCTCGCCTCTGCCTTGTTCTCTGCACCTGGGTTCACTCAGCACACCTCCTAACAAAGGCATGTGTCAGGGTTGTCGATTTTAGCCCTTTTCTCGGCTGGTTCTTCATCAGCTTTTTTAGAATCCCTGTCACAGTCCATAACAGAGGTAACCTCACACAAAACACGGCCTATGTGTTTATCATTTTCACTGTCCTCTTTCTTATTTTCTCCCCCACCTCCACTACTGACATCTACAGGTGTGCCGATGGTTCCTCCACTGCCTTTATCAACCTCCTTCCTTTCCATTTGTCTGTCCACCTCTTTTCCCCTTTGCAAAAGTCTATTTGTTGTTCTATTCACCTCCCTTCCATGACTGTCTGGTGAGTTATTTGTGAATGGTATTTTATTGAAAGCATCTGGTTTGTTGATTACGCGGTTTGGAAAGCGGATTAGGCAATCTGTGGGAGTAGGGAGTAAAGGTGTTTTATGTTTTAGAGCCCTGACAATGGGTTGATTATGGGGTCTGTCAATGCGGAAATTAGGTTGACCTTCGAGGTCGGGAGCTGGACCTATAGGTTTGGGTAGCAGAGAGGACTGGGAACCTCCTTGGGCTCGGAACCTCGTGACATGTGGACCTATACTTTTCCTTTCATGTCCTGCTGCTTGACCCTGCAACCCTGGCTCAATTACCCTCGTGTCTGACCTTCTATTGTCAGACACTGGAGTCCTGATACCTGAAACTGTGATTGTCCTTTTCAGTGACTGTGCATGTATGATGGTCTATTAATGTACATCACAGGTGTTACCTCAAAAGACACACAATGTTATGTCGATTGGTGCCAGAGGCCAAAGCCTCAGTTCTGTCGCTTTGTACGTACTGTAACAGGAATTTCACACAAATACCAAGGGCCCAGAAATTGTGTATATTAATGCAAAACCTTTTAAAACTCTTGCTAGTACTTTTTTTTTCAGTTTTGTAAAGTTTTATTTCTGTTTTTTTTTCCATGTTCATCTTAAGTTGATAAAGTTTTGTCAAACAAGTGTTAAGAATTAAAAACAAAGTTGTGGATGAAGAATTTAAATATTTTAGCTAAAAGAATCTAAGAAAGAAATTTGTCTCTTTTTTTTCAAATTTTCACTGACTACATCCACTATGTAATAACGGTGCTGTAACTATTAAATATACATTTGTTTAAATACTATTTATTATTTGTGGGTGACTGTTGTATGTACAGTAAGATGCTACAGCGTCATGTTGTAAGAAATAACAAATAAAGCCACTTTTCAGTAAAACATTACTCTTCTCTACACATCAAATTGACCTCCACAAAATTGACCCAATAAATAACGGGAAGCCATGCCATTCGAGCAGTAACTTTACTCATAAATACAATCACGAAAAATGCCTTCAATCTCAAAGTAGCAAAGCATCTGCCCATATAAAAAAAATAATAAATAGAAAGAACAAATTCTTTCTCGAACAATGTACATTCAGAACTGTTCTACCAATGTAGTTCAACTCACATAAATACTCAACATCCCATGAAAAATGTCATTTATATTATCAACTGATAATAAATACCCAGCTGGAACAGCCTGTGATCTGTCTTTGAAAGAGAAATAGTGCCACCTGTGTGTGACTTTCTATAAAGCACTATGCCCGACGAAAGGCTCCGTGGATCCAAATAACAACTTTAAGGTTAAAACAAAACAAGAAAAACCACCAGTGAGCTCATCCAGTCATCAAACATGCTCACTAGCTGATCTGGAACTGAAAATCCATCACCCTAAATCACTGCCACTTTGTTGGAAGGACACGTGACTGACGACACAAATACAAAGGGACGAAGTCATTTTGACTTTGAGCAGGAGGAATCCCAATAAAATTTATAAAAAAAAAAAAATTGTATAGTGACCCAATGAACTCACAATAAATATTCATGGAGGACATTAAGGTAAATATTATAAATATATCCACAACCCTGAAATAAAATCCTAATGCTTGCATTGCATAGTCAGACCCACAGAAATATCGGCCATTAAAATGTTACACTAGTTCCTACATCTTTCAACAACTAATAGATATAACAGAGTGAGAATCACTGCTCCAATGACATCGGAGCACCTGGTGTGTCTGCCGCCTCCTGGTGTTTGAAGAGCTGACCGGACGGCGTCACCGGCTTCAGGTAGAGCCCAGTCTTACAGGAGAACATGCTCTGGAAGTCCTGCATGGGGAACGTTAGCAGGATATAGTTATTGCTATCAGGCAAATTATCGGTCATCATTCGGTACAATGCAAAAAATGTATGATGCGTCGCACATCAACACTAAACACAACTCAAACTAACGTTTTGAGTTTTGCTTCGACCGTTTTGTGGTCAGCCTAATCATCTCAAGTTCATTGTTCACAATCTTTGCAGTCATATTAAAGGACTCCTCTTGCAAAGTTGATTATAAGAGCTGATATGACGCAACACATGAGATCTTAAAATGTTTTTTTTCCCAGATAACAGGTCTTAAATGTTTGCAGGCTGTTTGGGTCATTAGCCTCCAACAAGAAGAACGCTACCTCGCTGATGGCGTCTCCGTACACATCCCTGATGTACTTAAGGAAGGTGGTTGTCCACTGCAGCGTTGTGGCTTTGTCGGTGCCTTTACTGCAAAATGGCACCAGCGTGTTGAGCTCGTCACAGCTCAGGCGTATTTTTCTTCTGCATTGTGGGAAAATATTGGCAGGGTGAATTTAATGATCTCTCTCTTTGGGGATCAATGTCTGCAATGAAAACGGTCAAATAGGGAGCAATCTTAAACTTTACAATCTTTACAATGTATTTGAGGATTATTTTGAAAAATGAACACCATAAGCACTGTTCGGAGTGAAATGATGCCCTGTGCTTGAAAAAAAAATCGCATAATTGTACAATTTAATTTTAGGGGTTTTAAAAATACATGTATTTGTGCAAAATACTATATATGAAGATGAATCTGAAGATGAATAGGTCTAGAAGTCTATCAAAAATATAACTGTCGCTCAGTACAACCAGGATTAAACCTCTCCACTGTGTAACTCCAAAAACAATAAATCAAATAAAAAAGTAAATATACACCGATCAGCCACAACATTAAAACTACAGACAGGTGAAGTGAGTAACATTGCTCATCTCGTTTCAATGACCTGTCAAGGGGTGGGATGTATTAGGCAGCAAGTGAACAGTCAGTTCTTGAAGTTGATGTGTTGGAAGCAGGAAAATGACCAAGCATAAGGTAGGCTTGGGCCGACTTCTGATTAAATCCTCTATCAGCGATCGACTCTATCGATCGAGATTGACATTGATGACAGAAGTTTTTTTTATGGTAATCTGCGAGGGAAAATCAGAAAATGGACACATGGACCCCCGGCTCCGGTTCTAGGCATTTTGCCGCTCTGGGCAACGGGAGCCTCACAGTGGAGCCGCTGTGCGCACATCGCAGGTGCGCTGAGGTTCAAGGTTCATGAGGAATTCCTCATGAATAGATCTTGTCCGGACAATCCGCTACCTCGACATCCATTAACAAAAAATAAAATAAAATAAAGAATAAAACAAAAAAGCGCGCCTGACAAGACGGGCACCGTGGGGCAGGTGCTCAGGCAATCCCCCCCTGCACGTACCTGCCGCTCAATATGCAAATCTGGTGATTATAATAAAGCAATATTTAATATTTTCTCAAAGACATTTTTTTTTTTTTTCCCTTAGTTTCTCGCTTGTATGGAAAGTGAAAAATGTAAACCTAACTCAGAGAACTGGGACAGAGTTTATTTTGGTTTCTCCTCCAAACAGTGCGCGCTGGTCAAAGCTGTTTTGGCGGCAAAAGCTACACAATATTGGTGGTTATTAGCGGTGGTTTTAATGTTGTGGCTGATAATAAATGTTAGTGTATGTCAAATACAGAAGGTAACCCTGCTCTATTGATTGTTCACCTGCGATCCCTCTCTTTACTGTTGTGTTTCTCTTTGCGTTGGCTACACTCAGGAGGCTGAGCCCTCTTTCTGCTGCTGCTCCCTGCTGCTTCTAATTCTGAGTCAGCGACACCTGACCTGAGGCTTTGAGGTCCTTGGACCCGAGAACTCATATTAGCAGCTGCAGGCTTGGCCACAGCCTCACCTACAGAAACAATAACTTAGTGTATTACATGCACCATCTCATACACTCCAACTGTGGCATTACAGATAACCGATACTTGAAAGGCGAGACAAAGGTCAGCGATTCTTACTTTCTACTATGACCAACTGCTGCCCCACTGTTTGGTTTGTGACCTGGGCCTTCTCTGCAACCCACTCTGGTTGGAGACCAAATGAGAAGTTTTTCAGCACGATCAGACCTTGGTGCTTGGTGTTCTCAACAACGTGAGGAAAGTTACCAAACCCCTGGAATTGAAAACAAGTTGATTAAAACTGTGTACTTGAGCGAGTTCCTTTGGAGCGGTGTTCACAATACAGCCATACCTAGTTGTCATACCTGTCCACACAGGCCAGAAAGGGGTTTACACACGTCTCCTCCATAGTTGTTTGGAAGCTCAGCAGGTCTAGCTCGATACAATTGCCCCCACTTCTGCATTTGCGGATGTACGCTTGGTTTTTGACAATCTTGAGACTGAAGCATCGAGAAAAAACTGAAAGACAAGGAGAGATTTTGTGCACTAAAATGGAACAGTGTAAGGAAAGCATTCCAGTCCTTTACTTTTCAAAATTGAAAATAAAAAAAAAAAGAATCGTACTTGTTAGGAACAGCAAAATGAGCTTCTTGTGCCATGCCGTCAAATCTCTTCTCCGGCCAAATTTTGGCAGACGAAGGGGGCTGGCTCAGTTCAGATCCACTGTTAGCGGGAGGTTCCACGCGGGTCCCATCTGCTCTGGCTCGGACCGACCCTGGGACCTTTCCGCGCGGGGTCCGGGCCTTTTCTCCCGGGACGACCCAGCTCATGCGGGAATGGTTCATTCTCACCTCCTGTGCATCCGCCGTGTCTCGCTGGCTCCGATCCCGAACGGAGGTTGTGAGGTCGATCGCGTGGGTCGTCGGGGAGGGAGTAGTCTCCGCCGAGCCGCCGGCGGCGGCGTCGGTCGTTCCCGGGCGGGCGGACAAATTGCCCCGGCCAAGCACAGCCGGGGGAAACCAGGCTTTTGCCGCGTCTGTGTCCGTACCCTTTCCCGCCATGTGTGTCGGCAAGAAGCGCGGAAGGTACTCGACCTCCGTCACTTCCGTGAGCGTGCGCTCGGCGGCAAGAACCTCTATCTCTGGTCACGCCGATGGAGTCGGAGTATTCTTTGCACGATGATCTATGCGGTGCAGGAATTAAAATGTAATAGCAGGGTGCTGTACATGGTGGGTGGAGCACTGTTATGAAGGAGGGGGTGGATGGAGATGGATAACTGATAGACAGCCAAGCCACACTTATCACACAATCACTCTTCGTCCTTAGCTTGTTTCCCCTTGATGTCTGACGTGTGGTCGAATCAGACCTCTGGAAAACAGAGGGGAAAATGCTTAACTCAAAGTGAGGATCAACAAAGGAGATTTACTCCATAAACGATTGTGGCAGTTTAAACGTTGGCATTACATCCATTTTCTACACGTACAAATGTCAACAATTAACCATCCATGTCGCAGCAGCTCGCAATGCACGAACCTATTAGCTTCACTCGCGTCTCCCCTTTTCTAAACCTCCCGTAAGCGCTGCTTCTGTTGTTGCCTGTCCCATGAGCAAGAACCCCAAAGCCCCCCTCGAAATGTGGGCGCAGCCACACCCGGCTGGGAACGACAAAACAGACCCCGGCGCCACTTGAGGAACAACTCAGTGAAGAATACCAAGAGTCTGTGTTGCCGAAGTGACTGACATTCGCAAGCCGCATACTCCTCACGTTAGCTTGGACGATAGGACGCTCTCAATCCACCGGGAGCGGGGTTTGACGGCCAACATGAACGCCCTCCGTTTCAGACGGGGGGACCCCAGCCCAACTCATCGAACCACGCCTTCAACAGTTCGTATGAAACCAAACCCGTCTCCAAAAAACACCTGGTTCCCGAGGCGGCGGGTGCCCGCTCCGCGACCTCTCGCAAACTAACGCCGGGTTCGGTGGCGCACGGGCCGCGAGCGATTGCTTCCCGGGCGAACGGATCTTTTGAATTGACTCGGGTGTGCGGAGTCACTCCCGCACTAACGTGTGAACACAGTAACATCAATAAAAGATCTTGAATTTTGAATAATATAAAATAATATACTATAACATATGTATAATATATTTTAATAATATATATATGTATATATATAGGAACATATATTATATTGTATTATATTATATTATACATATGTTGTATTAAAAATATGTATTTGTATGTGACAGATACACCTCTTGAATGTACAGTACTCTATAATATAATATAATAAAACATATGTCTAATATAATATAATATAATATAATATAACATAACATAACATAAAAAACACGGATTATATTATGACGGATTATAACGGATTATATTATGTAATATTATACTATATTATTATATAATATAATATTACATAATATAATCCGCCGAGCCAACATCAATAAAAGATCTTGAATCTTGAATAATATAAAATAATATAATATAACATATGTATAATATATTTTAATAATATATATATATAGGAACATTTATTATATTATATTATATTATATTATATTATACATATGTTATATTAAAAATATGTATTTGTATGTGACAGATACACCTCTTGAATCTTGAATGTACAGTACTCTATAATATAATATAATAAAACATATGTCTAATATAATATAATATAATATAATATAATACAACATAACATAACATAAAAAACACGGATTATATTATGACGGATTATAACGGATTATATTATGTAATATTATACTATATTATTATATAATATAATATTACATAATATAATCCGCCGAGCCAACATCAATAAAAGATCTTGAATCTTGAATAATATAAAATAATATAATATAACATATGTATAATATATTTTAATAATATATATATATAGGAACATTTATTATATTATATTATATTATATTATATTATACATATGTTATATTAAAAATATGTATTTGTATGTGACAGATACACCTCTTGAATCTTGAATGTACAGTACTCTATAATATAATATAATAAAACATGTGTCTAATATAATATAATATAATATAATATGATATGTAAATACATTTGTAAATTGTCAGTCATTTCTGGATCAGGCTCACAGGTTGTCTCGGACCGTCCGTTTGCAGTTTTTCCTGAATCCAATGATTCTTTCCTTCGGCCGACTCTCCTGGCTCTGGGTGACTCGTCCACAACCGAATCGGAGCAAAAGAGTCGAACCTTTCGCCCAATCAGCGTCAAGCTACAGGTGCCGTTAGTCCCTGTCCGGGAAGCCCGGGGCCCCTGTAGCTTGACACCTGTAGCTTGACACCTGTAGCGTCAAGCTACAGGTGCCGTTAGTCCCTGTCCCCGGGCTTCCCGGACAGGGACTAACGGCACCTGTAGCTTGACACCTGTAGCGTCAAGCTACAGGTGCCGTTAGTCCCTGTCCGGGCAGCCCGGGGGCGCCGGGGCCCCGGTGCCGTTAGTCCCTGTCCCCGGGCTTCCCGGACAGGGACTAACGGCACCTGTAGCTTGACGCTGATTGGCCGAAAGCCCGGAAGCTGTTAAGTACGACGTTATCGCCTCCTCGGTGGTTTCGTTTCACATTTGGTTTGGAAAACCCAGGGTGATGGACGGGGGACAACGCGTCCCCCCCCCTTGGCCTCAGAAAATGTGGGACATTTATGAACTTTCTGATGGCGGGTTGGACCCAACTCTCTGGTCTGGCGTGTACACCGATTTTGAGTTTCCTAAACTCTGAAGCTTGTACGACTTGAACCGTTGTTATAGCGCCACCATCTGGACAAGCGGGTCCTTATTGGACCATGAAATACGTTTACATTTTACATTTAGACATTTAGCAGACGCTTTTATCCAAAGCCACTTACAAGGGAGAACAACATTCAAGCTTACATTGCGACAGAGACATTCGTGTAACAATAAACACTGCTAGGTAGTGCTAAGTAATTGTAGGTTAGGACAGGAGGTGCTCACTGAAGAGCTGGGTCTTCAAGTGCTTCTTAAAGACAGAGACGGAGGTCCCTGCTCTGGTCATTTTTGGCAGCTCGTTCCACCAACGTGGAACTACAAATGAGAATAGCCTGGATTGCCGGCCGGCAGAGCCAGGCGACGCTCATTTGATGAGCGCAGCATCCGGGGGGCAACATGTGCTCTTACAAGAGCATTTAAGTAGGTGGGAGCATTCCCAGCAATCACTCTGTAGGCCAGCATCAATAGTATTACTCCACTTGGTGCCGCATTTATTATAGCATTTATTCAATCAATATACTAAAAACAAGTCTTTAATATTACGATGAACATAAACAGTATCACAATGTGAATTTAACCGTCCACAACAAACAAAAATAAATTTGTGCCTTATGAGTAAGATTAGCGCCACAAGCCACCAACGGATTCCATAAGTTTGGCGTTAAATGTGTATTATAAAAGGTACCAGAATGGCATATCTGACAGTGATGAAGAAATAGAAACGGGAGAATGACAACACTCACTACTGCATAAATATGGAGTCCTGTGTCGGGTGAGTCCTAAATGCTATATTCAAATCGCTTACAATGGTTTATGCATTGTTTATAGTATCCAAGGGTGTGAGTATATTATACTCACACCCTTGGAGTCAGATCCAGCCAGAGGACATATTACCTTTTATTATGTTTATTCGCCCCGATTTATTTATTTTTTCTTAGATTCACTCACCACACAGAGATAAACAAAACAACAATATAAAAGGTTAAACACGACTACATAGTCGATGATTTTCATTTTATTGATTTCTCACATTTTCAAAGACCTTAGAAACGGACCATTATTATTATAGCTGGTTAAACATAGATCAGGGATCAGGGTTCCAAAACTACAATGGCTGCGTTAAGAAAATATAAATTGTCTTTGCTTCACAAACAATTTTAACTTGAAACACATTTTAAATAATTCTACAAGCAAGAGATAAACAGCAGAAAGAAAACGGCTGCATTCTAAAAAAAAACAAAACAAAAAAAAAAACAATAAAAAAGAAGATACATAGAAACAATAAAATAAAATCTTCCAAGTTTCCATAATGAGACATAATGACTACTATACACACAATATAATTAAATGTGTTGTGGAATTTGTCCTGCCTTTGCATTTCTGTTTGTTTATGTTCCAAGGCATGTGTCAGGGTTGTCGATTTTAGCCCTTTTCTCGGCTGGTTCTTCATCAGCTTTTTTAGAATCCCTGTCACAGTCCATAACAGAGGTAACCTCACACAAAACACGGCCTATGTGTTTATCATTTTCACTGTCCTCTTTCTTATTTTCTCCCCCACCTCCACTACTGACATCTACAGGTGTGCCGATGGTTCCTCCACTGCCTTTATCAACCTCCTTCCTTTCCATTTGTCTGTCCACCTCTTTTCCCCTTTGCAAAAGTCTATTTGTTGTTCTATTCACCTCCCTTCCATGACTGTCTGGTGAGTTATTTGTGAATGGTATTTTATTGAAAGCATCTGGTTTGTTGATTACGCGGTTTGGAAAGCGGATTAGGCAATCTGTGGGAGTAGGGAGTAAAGGTGTTTTATGTTTTAGAGCCCTGACAATGGGTTGATTATGGGGTCTGTCAATGCGGAAATTAGGTTGACCTTCGAGGTCGGGAGCTGGACCTATAGGTTTGGGTAGCAGAGAGGACTGGGAACCTCCTTGGGCTCGGAACCTCGTGACATGTGGACCTATACTTTTCCTTTCATGTCCTGCTGCTTGACCCTGCAACCCTGGCTCAATTACCCTCGTGTCTGACCTTCTATTGTCAGACACTGGAGTCCTGATACCTGAAACTGTGATTGTCCTTTTCAGTGACTGTGCATGTATGATGGTCTATTAATGTACATCACAGGTGTTACCTCAAAAGACACACAATGTTATGTCGATTGGTGCCAGAGGCCAAAGCCTCAGTTCTGTCGCTTTGTACGTACTGTAACAGGAATTTCACACAAATACCAAGGGCCCAGAAATTGTGTATATTAATGCAAAACCTTTTAAAACTCTTGCTAGTACTTTTTTTTTCAGTTTTGTAAAGTTTTATTTCTGTTTTTTTTTCCATGTTCATCTTAAGTTGATAAAGTTTTGTCAAACAAGTGTTAAGAATTAAAAACAAAGTTGTGGATGAAGAATTTAAATATTTTAGCTAAAAGAATCTAAGAAAGAAATTTGTCTCTTTTTTTTCAAATTTTCACTGACTACATCCACTATGTAATAACGGTGCTGTAACTATTAAATATACATTTGTTTAAATACTATTTATTATTTGTGGGTGACTGTTGTATGTACAGTAAGATGCTACAGCGTCATGTTGTAAGAAATAACAAATAAAGCCACTTTTCAGTAAAACATTACTCTTCTCTACACATCAAATTGACCTCCACAAAATTGACCCAATAAATAACGGGAAGCCATGCCATTCGAGCAGTAACTTTACTCATAGATACAATCACGAAAAATGCCTTCAATCTCAAAGTAGCAAAGCATCTGCCCATATAAAAAAAATAATAAATAGAAAGAACAAATTCTTTCTCGAACAATGTACATTCAGAACTGTTCTACCAATGTAGTTCAACTCACATAAATACTCAACATCCCATGAAAAATGTCATTTATATTATCAACTGATAATAAATACCCAGCTGGAACAGCCTGTGATCTGTCTTTGAAAGAGAAATAGTGCCACCTGTGTGTGACTTTCTATAAAGCACTATGCCCGACGAAAGGCTCCGTGGATCCAAATAACAACTTTAAGGTTAAAACAAAACAAGAAAAACCACCAGTGAGCTCATCCAGTCATCAAACATGCTCACTAGCTGATCTGGAACTGAAAATCCATCACCCTAAATCACTGCCACTTTGTTGGAAGGACACGTGACTGACGACACAAATACAAAGGGACGAAGTCATTTTGACTTTGAGCAGGAGGAATCCCAATAAAATTTATAAAAAAAAAAAAATTGTATAGTGACCCAATGAACTCACAATAAATATTCATGGAGGACATTAAGGTAAATATTATAAATATATCCACAACCCTGAAATAAAATCCTAATGCTTGCATTGCATAGTCAGACCCACAGAAATATCGGCCATTAAAATGTTACACTAGTTCCTACATCTTTCAACAACTAATAGATATAACAGAGTGAGAATCACTGCTCCAATGACATCGGAGCACCTGGTGTGTCTGCCGCCTCCTGGTGTTTGAAGAGCTGACCGGACGGCGTCACCGGCTTCAGGTAGAGCCCAGTCTTACAGGAGAACATGCTCTGGAAGTCCTGCATGGGGAACGTTAGCAGGATATAGTTATTGCTATCAGGCAAATTATCGGTCATCATTCGGTACAATGCAAAAAATGTATGATGCGTCGCACATCAACACTAAACACAACTCAAACTAACGTTTTGAGTTTTGCTTCGACCGTTTTGTGGTCAGCCTAATCATCTCAAGTTCATTGTTCACAATCTTTGCAGTCATATTAAAGGACTCCTCTTGCAAAGTTGATTATAAGAGCTGATATGACGCAACACATGAGATCTTAAAATGTTTTTTTTCCCAGATAACAGGTCTTAAATGTTTGCAGGCTGTTTGGGTCATTAGCCTCCAACAAGAAGAACGCTACCTCGCTGATGGCGTCTCCGTACACATCCCTGATGTACTTAAGGAAGGTGGTTGTCCACTGCAGCGTTGTGGCTTTGTCGGTGCCTTTACTGCAAAATGGCACCAGCGTGTTGAGCTCGTCACAGCTCAGGCGTATTTTTCTTCTGCATTGTGGGAAAATATTGGCAGGGTGAATTTAATGATCTCTCTCTTTGGGGATCAATGTCTGCAATGAAAACGGTCAAATAGGGAGCAATCTTAAACTTTACAATCTTTACAATGTATTTGAGGATTATTTTGAAAAATGAACACCATAAGCACTGTTCGGAGTGAAATGATGCCCTGTGCTTGAAAAAAAAAATCGCATAATTGTACAATTTAATTTTAGGGGTTTTAAAAATACATGTATTTGTGCAAAATACTATATATGAAGATGAATCTGAAGATGAATAGGTCTAGAAGTCTATCAAAAATATAACTGTCGCTCAGTACAACCAGGATTAAACCTCTCCACTGTGTAACTCCAAAAACAATAAATCAAATAAAAAAGTAAATATACACCGATCAGCCACAACATTAAAACTACAGACAGGTGAAGTGAGTAACATTGCTCATCTCGTTTCAATGACCTGGCAAGGGGTGGGATGTATTAGGCAGCAAGTGAACAGTCAGTTCTTGAAGTTGATGTGTTGGAAGCAGGAAAATGACCAAGCATAAGGTAGGCTTGGGCCGACTTCTGATTAAATCCTCTATCAGCGATCGACTCTATCGATCGAGATTGACATTGATGACAGAAGTTTTTTTTATGGTAATCTGCGAGGGAAAATCAGAAAATGGACACATGGACCCCCGGCTCCGGTTCTAGGCATTTTGCCGCTCTGGGCAACGGGAGCCTCACAGTGGAGCCGCTGTGCGCACATCGCAGGTGCGCTGAGGTTCAAGGTTCATGAGGAATTCCTCATGAATAGATCTTGTCCGGACAATCCGCTACCTCGACATCCATTAACAAAAAATAAAATAAAATAAAGAATAAAACAAAAAAGCGCGCCTGACAAGACGGGCACCGTGGGGCAGGTGCTCAGGCAATCCCCCCCTGCACGTACCTGCCGCTCAATATGCAAATCTGGTGATTATAATAAAGCAATATTTAATATTTTCTCAAAGACATTTTTTTTTTTTTCCCTTAGTTTCTCGCTTGTATGGAAAGTGAAAAATGTAAACCTAACTCAGAGAACTGGGACAGAGTTTATTTTGGTTTCTCCTCCAAACAGTGCGCGCTGGTCAAAGCTGTTTTGGCGGCAAAAGCTACACAATATTGGTGGTTATTAGCGGTGGTTTTAATGTTGTGGCTGATAATAAATGTTAGTGTATGTCAAATACAGAAGGTAACCCTGCTCTATTGATTGTTCACCTGCGATCCCTCTCTTTACTGTTGTGTTTCTCTTTGCGTTGGCTACACTCAGGAGGCTGAGCCCTCTTTCTGCTGCTGCTCCCTGCTGCTTCTAATTCTGAGGCAGCGACACCTGACCTGAGGCTTTGAGGTCCTTGGACCCGAGAACTCATATTAGCAGCTGCAGGCTTGGCCACAGCCTCACCTACAGAAACAATAACTTAGTGTATTACATGCACCATCTCATACACTCCAACTGTGGCATTACAGATAACCGATACTTGAAAGGCGAGACAAAGGTCAGCGATTCTTACTTTCTACTATGACCAACTGCTGCCCCACTGTTTGGTTTGTGACCTGGGCCTTCTCTGCGACCCACTCTGGTTGGAGACCAAATGAGAAGTTTTTCAGCACGATCAGACCTTGGTGCTTGGTGTTCTCAACAACGTGAGGAAAGTTACCAAACCCCTGGAATTGAAAACAAGTTGATTAAAACTGTGTACTTGAGCGAGTTCCTTTGGAGCGGTGTTCACAATACAGCCATACCTAGTTGTCATACCTGTCCACACAGGCCAGAAAGGGGTTTACACACATCTCCTCCATAGTTGTTTGGAAGCTCAGCAGGTCTAGCTCGATACAATTGCCCCCACTTCTGCATTTGCGGATGTACGCTTGGTTTTTGACAATCTTGAGACTGAAGCATCGAGAAAAAACTGAAAGACAAGGAGAGATTTTGTGCACTAAAATGGAACAGTGTAAGGAAAGCATTCCAGTCCTTTACTTTTCAAAATTGAAAATAAAAAAAAAAAGAATCGTACTTGTTAGGAACAGCAAAATGAGCTTCTTGTGCCATGCCGTCAAATCTCTTCTCCGGCCAAATTTTGGCAGACGAAGGGGGCTGGCTCAGTTCAGATCCACTGTTAGCGGGAGGTTCCACGCGGGTCCCATCTGCTCTGGCTCGGACCGACCCTGGGACCTTTCCGCGCGGGGTCCGGGCCTTTTCTCCCGGGACGACCCAGCTCATGCGGGAATGGTTCATTCTCACCTCCTGTGCATCCGCCGTGTCTCGCTGGCTCCGATCCCGAACGGAGGTTGTGAGGTCGATCGCGTGGGTCGTCGGGGAGGGAGTAGTCTCCGCCGAGCCGCCGGCGGCGGCGTCGGTCGTTCCCGGGCGGGCGGACAAATTGCCCCGGCCAAGCACGGCCGGGGGAAACCAGGCTTTTGCCGCGTCTGTGTCCGTACCCTTTCCCGCCATGTGTGTCGGCAAGAAGCGCGGAAGGTACTCGACCTCCGTCACTTCCGTGAGCGTGCGCTCGGCGGCAAGAACCTCTATCTCTGGTCACGCCGATGGAGTCGGAGTATTCTTTGCACGATGATCTATGCGGTGCAGGAATTAAAATGTAATAGCAGGGTGCTGTACATGGTGGGTGGAGCACTGTTATGAAGGAGGGGGTGGATGGAGATGGATAACTGATAGACAGCCAAGCCACACTTATCACACAATCACTCTTCGTCCTTAGCTTGTTTCCCCTTGATGTCTGACGTGTGGTCGAATCAGACCTCTGGAAAACAGAGGGGAAAATGCTTAACTCAAAGTGAGGATCAACAAAGGAGATTTACTCCATAAACGATTGTGGCAGTTTAAACGTTGGCATTACATCCATTTTCTACACGTACAAATGTCAACAATTAACCATCCATGTCGCAGCAGCTCGCAATGCACGAACCTATTAGCTTCACTCGCGTCTCCCCTTTTCTAAACCTCCCGTAAGCGCTGCTTCTGTTGTTGCCTGTCCCATGAGCAAGAACCCCAAAGCCCCCCTCGAAATGTGGGCGCAGCCACACCCGGCTGGGAACGACAAAACAGACCCCGGCGCCACTTGAGGAACAACTCAGTGAAGAATACCAAGAGTCTGTGTTGCCGAAGTGACTGACATTCGCAAGCCGCATACTCCTCACGTTAGCTTGGACGATAGGACGCTCTCAATCCACCGGGAGCGGGGTTTGACGGCCAACATGAACGCCCTCCGTTTCAGACGGGGGGACCCCAGCCCAACTCATCGAACCACGCCTTCAACAGTTCGTATGAAACCAAACCCGTCTCCAAAAAACACCTGGTTCCCGAGGCGGCGGGTGCCCGCTCCGCGACCTCTCGCAAACTAACGCCGGGTTCGGTGGCGCACGGGCCGCGAGCGATTGCTTCCCGGGCGAACGGATCTTTTGAATTGACTCGGGTGTGCGGAGTCACTCCCGCACTAACGTGTGAACACAGTAACATCAATAAAAGATCTTGAATTTTGAATAATATAAAATAATATACTATAACATATGTATAATATATTTTAATAATATATATATGTATATATATAGGAACATATATTATATTGTATTATATTATATTATACATATGTTGTATTAAAAATATGTATTTGTATGTGACAGATACACCTCTTGAATGTACAGTACTCTATAATATAATATAATAAAACATATGTCTAATATAATATAATATAATATAATACAACATAACATAACATAAAAAACACGGATTATATTATGACGGATTATAACGGATTATATTATGTAATATTATACTATATTATTATATAATATAATATTACATAATATAATCCGTCGAGTCAACATCAATAAAAGATCTTGAATCTTGAATAATATAAAATAATATACTATAACATATGTATAATATATTTTAATAATATATATATGTTTATATATAGGAACATATATATTATATTGTATTATATTATATTATACATATGTTGTATTAAAAATATGTATTTGTATGTGACAGATACACCTCTTGAATCTTGAATGTACAGTACTCTATAATATAATATAATAAAACATATGTCTAATATAATATAATATAATATAATATAATATAATATAACATAACATAACATAACAAAACGGATTATATTATGACGGATTATAACGGATTATATTATGTAATATTATACTATATTATTATATAATATAATATTACATAATATAATCCGCCGAGCCAACATCAATAAAAGATCTTGAATCTTGAATAATATAAAATAATATAATATAACATATGTATAATATATTTTAATAATATATATATATAGGAACATTTATTATATTATATTATATTATATTATACATATGTTATATTAAAAATATGTATTTGTATGTGACAGATACACCTCTTGAATCTTGAATGTACAGTACTCTATAATAATATATAATAAAACATATGTCTAATATAATATAATATAATATAATATAACATAACATAACATAACAAAACGGATTATATTATGACGGATTATAACGGATTATATTATGTAATATTATACTATATTATTATATAATATAATATTACATAATATAATCCGCCGAGCCAACATCAATAAAAGATCTTGAATCTTGAATAATATAAAATAATATAATATAACATATGTATAATATATTTTAATAATATATATATATAGGAACATTTATTATATTATATTATATTATACATATGTTATATTAAAAATATGTATTTGTATGTGACAGATACACCTCTTGAATCTTGAATGTACAGTACTCTATAATATAATATAATAAAACATATGTCTAATATAATATAATATAATATAATATAATATAACATAACATAACATAACAAAACGGATTATATTATGACGGATTATAACGGATTATATTATGTAATATTATACTATATTATTATATAATATAATATTACATAATATAATCCGCCGAGCCAACATCAATAAAAGATCTTGAATCTTGAATAATATAAAATAATATAATATAACATATGTATAATATATTTTAATAATATATATATATAGGAACATTTATTATATTATATTATATTATATTATACATATGTTATATTAAAAATATGTATTTGTATGTGACAGATACACCTCTTGAATCTTGAATGTACAGTACTCTATAATAATATATAATAAAACATATGTCTAATATAATATAATATAATATAATATAATATAACATAACATAACAAAACGGATTATATTATGACGGATTATAACGGATTATATTATGTAATATTATACTATATTATTATATAATATAATATTACATAATATAATCCGCCGAGCCAACATCAATAAAAGATCTTGAATCTTGAATAATATAAAATAATATAATATAACATATGTATAATATATTTTAATAATATATATATATAGGAACATTTATTATATTATATTATATTATATTATACATATGTTATATTAAAAATATGTATTTGTATGTGACAGATACACCTCTTGAATCCTGAATGTACAGTACTCTATAATATAATATAATAAAACATGTGTCTAATATAATATAATATAATATAATATGATATGTTAATACATTTGTAAATTGTCAGTCATTTCTGGATCAGGCTCACAGGTTGTCTCGGACCGTCCGTTTGCAGTTTTTCCTGAATCCAATGATTCTTTCCTTCGGCCGACTCTCCTGGCTCTGGGTGACTCGTCCACAACCGAATCGGAGCAAAAGAGTCGAACCTTTCGCCCAATCAGCGTCAAGCTACAGGTGCCGTTAGTCCCTGTCCGGGAAGCCCGGGGCCCCTGTAGCTTGACACCGTAGCTTGACACCTGTAGCTTGACACCTGTAGCGTCAAGCTACAGGTGCCGTTAGTCCCTGTCCCCGGGCTTCCCGGACAGGGACTAACGGCACCTGTAGCTTGACACCTGTAGCGTCAAGCTACAGGTGCCGTTAGTCCCTGTCCGGGCAGCCCGGGGGCGCCGGGGCCCCGGTGCCGTTAGTCCCTGTCCCCGGGCTTCCCGGACAGGGACTAACGGCACCTGTAGCTTGACGCTGATTGGCCGAAAGCCCGGAAGCTGTTAAGTACGACGTTATCGCCTCCTCGGTGGTTTCGTTTCACATTTGGTTTGGAAAACCCAGGGTGATGGACGGGGGACAACGCGTCCCCCCCCCTTGGCCTCAGAAAATGTGGGACATTTATGAACTTTCTGATGGCGGGTTGGACCCAACTCTCTGGTCTGGCGTGTACACCGATTTTGAGTTTCCTAAACTCTGAAGCTTGTACGACTTGAACCGTTGTTATAGCGCCACCATCTGGACAAGCGGGTCCTTATTGGACCATGAAATACGTTTACATTTTACATTTAGACATTTAGCAGACGCTTTTATCCAAAGCCACTTACAAGGGAGAACAACATTCAAGCTTACATTGCGACAGAGACATTCGTGTAACAATAAACACTGCTAGGTAGTGCTAAGTAATTGTAGGTTAGGACAGGAGGTGCTCACTGAAGAGCTGGGTCTTCAAGTGCTTCTTAAAGACAGAGACGGAGGTCCCTGCTCTGGTCATTTTTGGCAGCTCGTTCCACCAACGTGGAACTACAAATGAGAATAGCCTGGATTGCCGGCCGGCAGAGCCAGGCGACGCTCATTTGATGAGCGCAGCATCCGGGGGGCAACATGTGCTCTTACAAGAGCATTTAAGTAGGTGGGAGCATTCCCAGCAATCACTCTGTAGGCCAGCATCAATAGTATTACTCCACTTGGTGCCGCATTTATTATAGCATTTATTCAATCAATATACTAAAAACAAGTCTTTAATATTACGATGAACATAAACAGTATCACAATGTGAATTTAACCGTCCACAACAAACAAAAATAAATTTGTGCCTTATGAGTAAGATTAGCGCCACAAGCCACCAACGGATTCCATAAGTTTGGCGTTAAATGTGTATTATAAAAGGTACCAGAATGGCATATCTGACAGTGATGAAGAAATAGAAACGGGAGAATGACAACACTCACTACTGCATAAATATGGAGTCCTGTGTCGGGTGAGTCCTAAATGCTATATTCAAATCGCTTACAATGGTTTATGCATTGTTTATAGTATCCAAGGGTGTGAGTATATTATACTCACACCCTTGGAGTCAGATCCAGCCAGAGGACATATTACCTTTTATTATGTTTATTCGCCCCCATTTATTTATTTTTTCTTAGATTCACTCACCACACAGAGATAAACAAAACAACAATATAAAAGGTTAAACACGACTACATAGTCGATGATTTTCATTTTATTGATTTCTCACATTTTCAAAGACCTTAGAAACGGACCATTATTATTATAGCTGGTTAAACATAGATCAGGGATCAGGGTTCCAAAACTACAATGGCTGCGTTAAGAAAATATAAATTGTCTTTGCTTCACAAACAATTTTAACTTGAAACACATTTTAAATAATTCTACAAGCAAGAGATAAACAGCAGAAAGAAAACGGCTGCATTCTAAAAAAAAAAAAAACAAAAAAAAAAAACAATAAAAAAGAAGATACATAGAAACAATAAAATAAAATCTTCCAAGTTTCCATAATGAGACATAATGACTACTATACACACAATATAATCAAATGTGTTGTGGAATTTGTCCTGCCTTTGCATTTCTGTTTGTTTATGTTCCAAGGCATGTGTCAGGGTTGTCGATTTTAGCCCTTTTCTCGGCTGGTTCTTCATCAGCTTTTTTAGAATCCCTGTCACAGTCCATAACAGAGGTAACCTCACACAAAACACGGCCTATGTGTTTATCATTTTCACTGTCCTCTTTCTTATTTTCTCCCCCACCTCCACTACTGACATCTACAGGTGTGCCGATGGTTCCTCCACTGCCTTTATCAACCTCCTTCCTTTCCATTTGTCTGTCCACCTCTTTTCCCCTTTGCAAAAGTCTATTTGTTGTTCTATTCACCTCCCTTCCATGACTGTCTGGTGAGTTATTTGTGAATGGTATTTTATTGAAAGCATCTGGTTTGTTGATTACGCGGTTTGGAAAGCGGATTAGGCAATCTGTGGGAGTAGGGAGTAAAGGTGTTTTATGTTTTAGAGCCCTGACAATGGGTTGATTATGGGGTCTGTCAATGCGGAAATTAGGTTGACCTTCGAGGTCGGGAGCTGGACCTATAGGTTTGGGTAGCAGAGAGGACTGGGAACCTCCTTGGGCTCGGAACCTCGTGACATGTGGACCTATACTTTTCCTTTCATGTCCTGCTGCTTGACCCTGCAACCCTGGCTCAATTACCCTCGTGTCTGACCTTCTATTGTCAGACACTGGAGTCCTGATACCTGACTCTTGCAACTCCTTTTTGAATTCTGACTCAGAACCTTTTGTACCCATCATATCTGTACCACTCCTATCAGAAGTAAGGCCACCGATGTTTGAAACCCGCCGGCCAGGCACTGACATTCGTGAATCTGGCTCTTTCCAATCATTGTGCAAATGTGGACTTTTTCCATCGAATCTCGGTCCTCTCATGTCTTGTGCTCCCCTTTCCCTGATGAGATCTCTCCCAGGTCCTCCTCTGCCTCTCCCATCATGCCATGGGCCTTCCATGTTTGGATTTCTGATGTCTGGACCTCTTTTATCAGGGCCTTCCACATCTAAACACCTCCCAGTGAGCCTTGAATTCCTGAAATCTGGTCCTCTTCTTTCAGACCACAGGTCATTTGGAACTCTTAAGTCACCCCTAAAGCGAGGGTCAAAAACTTTATCATCTGGATCATAGAACCCCAAGTCAGGACCCTCAAGTCCCGGACCTCTCTGATTAGGTCCTGGTGCACTGAGGTCAGGCTGCCAATCATCCACTATATTTGGGCCACTCATATCCAGCCCCCTCCCTCTTCTTTCAGGCCCTGAAACCTCCATATTTTGCCCTCTCCTATTGGGCCAAGGTCCCTCCATATCTGGACCTCTCCTAAAAGGCCTTGGCCCACTAAACCCTGGTCTTCTCAATTCTTCTGCCATATTTTCACTGTCCAACCCTGTCCTTGGTCCTCTCATATCTTGACCTTTCCTGTCAGGCTGAGCATCTCTAAAATCTGGCCCTTTGCCTCCATCACCTGGCCCCCGTCTTTCACAGCTTTGACGCTCTATATGAGGGGCTTCTTGGTTTGTCCTTGGCCCTCTAAAGTCTCCCCTTCCCCTTTCATCAATTGGACATCTGGAATATCCCAAACCCTCAGGATTTTGGCTTCTTCTTATAGTAAGATCATTGAAATCTGAAACTTCTTGTCCTCTTCTATCAGACTGTTGGTTCCTGAAGTCCGATTCTCCTGAGCCTGTATCAGCTCCTGAACCCCTCAAATCTGGTCCTTTCCTATCAGACCCTGAACTCCTTAAGTCTGGAGTTCCTGGTCTTCTGCCAGGTATGGTGTCCCTGAAGCCTGGAGATCCTGGCCTTCTATCAGTTCCTGGGCCCCTGATGTCAAGACCTCCTTGACCTCTCCCATCTTGCCGAGGATCCATGAAGTCTGGACATCCTGGCCCTCTCCTACTAGGCCCAGGGCCCCTGAAGTGTGGAACTCCGGGTCCTCTATCACTTTCTGGGCCCTTAATGTCAAGACCTCCTGCTCCTCTCCTACCTTGGCCACGATCCATGAAGTTGTAACCTCTTGGTCCCCTCCTGTCTTGCCCAGGACCCATGAATTCAGGACCTGTTGGTCCTCTCATATCAGGCCCTGGATCAGTGTAGTCTAAGCATTCTGATCCTTGCCTAGGATCCATGAAGTCAGGACCTCCTGGAACTCTCATATCAGGACCTGGGCTCCAGAAGTCTGGACCTGCTGGTCCTCTCCTTTCTTGCCCAGGATCCATGAAGTCAGGACCTCCTTCTCCTTTCCTATCAGGACCTGGGCCTTTGCATTCTTGACCTTCTGGTCCTCTCCTATCTTGCCCACTACCCCTGAAATCAGGACCTCCTGGTCCTCTCCTATCTGGTAGGATATCACAACCTCTCTTTCCACGGCCTCTGCCTCTGAAGCCTGGCATTTGTGGTCCCCTCCTCTGAGGTCCTGGTTCCTGTCCAATTAATGAGTCTAAATGGCCTGGCCCTCTTATATCAGGCCCAGGGTGCTCTATATCTGGTCCTCTCCTTTCAGTCCATGGCCCTACAAAGTCTGAACCTCCTGGTCCTCTGTTATCAATTCCTTCTCCCCTAGTTTCTGGACATCTTGATCTTGTCCAATCTGGCCCTGGACCCTCCATATCTAGTCCTCTCCTATGAGGCACTGGTCCCATAAAATCTGGACCTCCCACTGCTCTCCTATCAGGCCCTGGAACCACCATATCTGGATGTCCCCAATCTGGCCCTGGTCCGCTGAAATCTGGACCACCAGGCACTCTATTATCCGGTCCTGGACCACCTACATCTGGCCCCCTTTTATCTGGCCCTGGTCCTCTAAAATCTGGACCCCGATGCCCTCTCCTATCTGGACCTGGACCCTCTATATCTGGGCCTCGCCTATCGGGCTGCGGTCCCCTGAAATCTGGACCTCGATGCCCTCTCCTATCTGGCCATGGACCCTCCATGTCTGGCGTTCGCCTATCGGGCCGCGGTCCCCTGTAATCTGGACCTCCAGGCCCTCTCCTATCAGGCCCTGGACCTTCCATATCTGGTCCTCTTCTATCATGCCCTGGTCCACTAAAAAAGGGACCTGCCGGCCCTCTCCTATCAGGCCTTGGACCTTGCATATCTGGTCCTCTCTTGTCCGGCCCAGATCCTCTGAAGTCTGGACCCCCTGGCCATCTCCGATAAGGCCCTGAATCCTCCATATCTGTCCTCCTTCTATCATCTGCTTGTCCTCCAAAGTCTTGGCAGCCTGGTCCCCTCCTATCAGGGCCCGGGCCCTCAATATCTGGTACTCTCCTATCAGGTCCTCTCCTTTCAGATCCCGGTCCTCTAAATTCCAAACAGCCTGATCCCCTCTTATCAGGCCGCAGAGTGTCTAT
This sequence comes from Zeus faber, assembly GCF_960531495.2. Classification (NCBI taxonomy): domain Eukaryota; kingdom Metazoa; phylum Chordata; class Actinopteri; order Zeiformes; family Zeidae; genus Zeus; species Zeus faber. The sequence continues at coordinate 20,028,868 of NC_137194.1, read as the reverse complement.
ATTTAACCCTCGCCTTTCAGGACCTGGTCCCCTGACATCTTGACCTCCCAACTCTCTTCTGTCATGCTCTGGACCCTCCATATCTGGTCCTCCCCATTCAGGACCTGTAAATTCTGGACAGCCAGATCCCCTCCTCTCAGGCCCTGGGCTCTCTATATCTGGCCCTCTCCTTTCAGGTCCTATTCCCCTGAAATCTGGACTCTCTCTCCTCCCATCAGGCCCTAGGCCCCCCATAGTTGGTCCTCTGCTATCAGGCCCTGGTCCCCTGAAGTCTGGACCACGCAACCTTCTAGTATCTGTTCCACTATACTCTGGACCTCCCAGCCCTGTCCCATCAGACTGTGGGCATTCAATATCTGCCCCTCTCCATGCAGGTCCTGGTCCCCTGCAGTCTAGAGCTCCCAGACCCCTCCTATCAGGTCCCGGACCCTCCATAGCTGGCAAGCTCTTTTCAGGTCCAGGTCCCCTGAAATCTGGACCCACCAGCCCTCTCCTATCAGGCTCTGGCCCCTCAAAATCTGGCCCTTGCTTATATGGCATTGATCCCTTAAAGGGTAGACCTCTAGGCCCTTGTCTATCAGGTGCTGGGCCTTCTATATCTGGTCTTCTCCTATTGGAACCTGGTCCACCAAAGTCTGGACCTCCTAGCCCTCTCCTAGCAGGCCTCGAGCCCTCCATGTTTGGCCCTTCTTCATAAGGCCTTTGGCCTCTCCATTCATCTTGATTTTCTAGCCCCCTCTGATCTGATTCCTTTCTGTCTGACCCTGTCCATCCATCTTTCATATCTAACCGTGGGCCACCATCCCATTCAGGCCCACCAGCAGCTGGTTCATGACCTCTCCAATCTGGACTCCTTGTGTCCTGAAAAGGACCTCTGACTTCCCGATTTCTTCTCTCAGTCCTCAAATCAGGGCATAGCCCTCCTTTTGGTCTTTGCATGTCGGGTTTTCTGATATTTTGACTTGAATTTCGTACATCTTGGTCATAACCTTTTGTGTTTTGTCCTTGAGAGCTCAAATCTGGACACATTACATTTGATTCTGGACCTGACCGTTCACTTCTTTTCTCAGGTCTTGGGCCCATATCCTGACTTTGACCTCTCAAATTTGCCCCTGGATCTCTCATACTGGGCCTTTGTCTCTCTCGGTTTTCGCTTTTTGGACCTGGGTAAGGGCTGGTTATTCGAGGTCCTCTTTTGTCTGGACCTAGATATTTGGAATCAGGACTTTGATCTGAGCCTCTACTCAGAATAGCGGATTTTGAGCCCTTAATATCGTCACATTCACCTTTAACCGCTGAGGTTGTATGGGGTCTCATGCCTCTTTCAGGGCTGTAATTTCTCATATTACGACCACAACCTTTAATATCTGATCCTGGATTGTTCATCTCTGCAGCTGAGTCACTGATGCCAGAACCTCTTAAACTGGCAACTGGATCTCCCCTTTCCTCGATCACACACTGTTCTCTCATAACTGGCCCAGGGCCTTCCAAGTCTAAGGCCATTATGTAGGACCCAGAATCTTTTGAAGAAATTCCCTTCACAACTGGGTTGGGACCTTTGAGAGTGCGTGTTTGTACCTCTGGGTTCTTCGTGTCTTCTAATCTTCTTTCATCCTGCAGATCTGATCTTCTCATATGTGGATCTGGTGTTTGACTTTGTCCCCTCATTGACAGTTCCTGATGACTAATGACATGACCTGGATCCTCCCTTCTTGGGTTAGCAACTTGTGTGCATGTACTCTCTATATCTGGCCCTAAACCTGGTATGTTTGGGCCTCTTGTAGTGGGCCCTGAACGGAATTTATCTGCATCTTGAATGTCTGGCACTGGAAATTTCAGATCTAGCCCTTGGACCTGTGAGTGTGTCATATCTGATCCAGGTCTTGTACTCCCCAGGCATAAGCCTTGCATACTTAGGCCTCCAATATACTGACCTCGACCCCTAATCATTGACTCTTTCGTATCTGGCATTGGAAAACCAAATCTTGGACTTGGCATTTTAGATCCTGTGCTTATGTTTGGTACTGGACCCAAAATCCCTGGCCCTGACATGTCCATTATTCTTGGACCTATTCTGCCAGGTACTGGACCACTAGCTCTTAGGGGTGTGGCACCACGTCCTTGACATCTAATCTCTTGTATTGTCATATTTGGTCTTGGGCCCCCTTCTCCTGCTCCCGTCAAAATGGTTCCTGGGCCCCTAAAGCCTTGGCCACCCATATTAAGACCTAGACCCCTACTTCCTAGACCTGTTGTGTCAAATCCTAGAACTCTCATTCCTGGTCCACCCATATATGGTCCTGGGTGTCTTATTACTTCACTGCTTATTTCTGGGCGACTACTACCTGTACTATGATTTTGCATCCCTGCGTCCATAATCATAAGACCATGGACCTCTGTGTCTGGTACTTGGTCTTTATCTTTTTCTGCCATATGTGAGTCACTCTTCTCTATGCTGCTGTGCTTTACAAAATGTGACTCTGGATCAGGGCTCTGAGGTGAATCCCACATGGGTGGTTCAAGTTCTCTTAGAGGAATTGTACTATTCATTGTATTTTCAATTGTGTTTTTAAGAGTTAATTTATGTTCCGACTGCTGCACAGCACTGCCCTCTGTGTCCTGATAATCACTGACTGAATGTTTTGAGAGGTCACAGGAGAGTGAAGGCTCTTCATTTTCTAGCTTCATTCTAGGGAGAGGTTCATGTTTCATTGAAAAACTTAACTCTTTGTATGCGTGTGTTTCTGGTAAAGCTATAAATTCAGCTTTGCTAGATTTAAACTTAGGTCCATCATGGTCTTTCTTTATCATTATTGGGGTATGTAATGAAGAATTACTGCTGCTAAGTGGTGGTAATACATGGCCTAAAGTAGGATTACCTTGAACACTGAGATCTCTTGATTCCTCAAGAACCTGAGGAGAGGCGCTCCTTTGCTGTCTTGGTGAAAAGGAGAAAGAATCAGTTTTTCTGGGAGATGATGGCGATCTTCTTCGTCCACGTGAATGCCGTCGTGAGGCGCGGTCTCTACGATGGCGCCCTTGGTGTTCAGATTGGTCTCGCGATCTATGCTTTGACCTGTCCCTTTCAGTTCTTCGCTGCCTCTCCTTTTCTTTCCGCCTGCGGGAATGTGATGGGGATCGTCGCTGTGAATGTTTTTGAGGACTTCCACGGTGGTCTCGTCGACTACGCCTCTTTGGTGACTGCTTTCGTCTTCCACTATGATATGAAGTGGAAGGAGAACCTTTGCGGTGGGAACCAGTCTTTACACCAACACCTTGGAACACATCATTTTGCATTTCATTAAAGAGTGATTCATCCTCTGGATCATAAGCTACATCTGAGTCTTCAATCTCTCCAGCTGAGAAATACTGCTCAGTTTCCTGTTCCTTTTTCTGAGTTTCAACTTGTTCTAAAATGACAGATGAATCGTTTTTCACTTCTTGGATAGTACTTGTTTCATCTGTCTTGAGAGTCTGTGAATCCACACTTTGACTGTATGTTTGGACATTTGAAAGTTCATTTATCGTCATCTGTTTAGACTCTGCTGTCTTGGATTCAGAGTGCTCTATCTCACTTGGATGAGTAGTGAGCTGACTTTGAGAAGTTTTCTGAGGGGGAGACATCAACGTATCAGAAACTGAAAAGTGAGCCATGAACATGCCCACTGCTTCCCTCTGCTGACGCAGTGCCTCCTCTTGCTCCTTCAACTGTCTTTTTTGTTCCTCAATCTGTTTGTTAAGCTCTTCAAGGATCCGCTGTTGTTCTGTCAATGTTGCAGCAGAGACAACCACAGTTCCTGTAGGTAGGTTCTGTATGACTGGAGCTGTAGTGGTTTGAGCTGCGGTTAAGGTGGGATCAGATGAGGGGGCCAGTGTTGAAGCTGGGACTGAGCATGGTGTGGTGGCTGGAGCATTGGCCTCCACTTTGACCGAACGATTTTGCAAATCTTCAAAGATAGTCTCATCTTCTGGATCATAGGCCACATCATCCTCTCCAAAAATTGACATAGCAGGGGCATCAGTCTGAATTTTCTCCACCGCACGTGGAGCAACCAGTCCATATCCCATTGCTGGATCATACTCCTCTTCTGGGTCATAAGGACGGTCAAATTCATTTTCCTCCTCTATCTCTTTGACTTTACATTTCTGTCCATACTGTTGAACAATTGGATCTACCATTGGGTGAGTTGCTTGAGATATTTTTGGAAGCTTATGAGCATTGACTGTTGTGCAGAGTGCAGAGCTACCCTCAGCAGGAGACTCGGCATCAGTTGGCTTATTACCAAATAACGTTTTCAAGATGGTCTGTAGAGGAGTCTTTTCAGTTGAAGTAGGGGTGGGATTCTTATCAGGCTGGATTATCGATGTGGACAGATTACCAGTAACAGATGCTGAAGAAGAAATGCTGTCCGAAGGCAAAACACATGGTTGCACAATTGACTCAGTGACAAATGTGTCTGACATTGTTTCAGTAGGAGGGGAGCGAGGAGGTGTTGTGTTGATTGGAGTCTCTGGATCGTAGGGTTGGAATACATCCAGTTTGTCTGAACCATAAAGGACTGGAGGCTTTGGGATCCACATGGGATCTTTAGAGATGTCAACTTTGGGTCTTTTCTCTTCATTCTCTTGTTGCAAGCATCCTGGTCGTTTGGGTTTCTGGACAATTGCAAGCCCAAGAAGGAGATTGGGACGGTTCTTTTCAAGCCCTACAAAACAATAACACAAAATGTAAGTTAATACTTATTATATTATTTTCTGAAATAATTACTATTCATAGGCTGACTCTATTTCTATTATATGGTACCTAACTATTGAAAGGTCTTTCATGTATAAAAAATGTTTGGTGACATCTAGAAAGAAATTCTAGGCCAACAAAGCAGAAAAAGATTATATAGGAATAGAATTTCTGTTTGCAAATTGATCAATGTAACTAGTGCAATAAGGTCCCATGGCCACATGTTTGAAATGGAGACTCCATTTGATTTGCAATGATTATGATTTTTTTCATTTATGATTTGACCTGCCTAAACAACGAAATGTTAGAGAAACCATTTTTCATGTATATACATACTCCAATAAACTGGACTACCAGGTCAAAAGCAAATTTAATACCAATTCAATACAATTAAATTCAAACAATTCAATACCTGGTCCTTCTAGAGGTTGTAAAATGGACGGGATGGCGTCGGTTGCACGGAGTGGAACAAGATAGATCTCCTTAATGTTACGGCTATTATTAGCCACCACACCAAAACGCCCTCTGCTGCTGAAATAGGAAAAGAGAGAAACGTAGGCCACTTCTTCCTCCTCTGTCGCAGGATGAAATCGGATCACACAGAGCTCCTAGGAAACATAAAGATGAAATGTTTAGTTGTTAAAGATGAAAATGTACAAAATTCTTACTAGAGACAAATCAAAAATCAAACTTGCCTTTGTAATTGTGGTCTTCAGTTTCTCAACATAGTCCCATACTGTTTGAGGTATGATTCGTCCACCAATTTGTATAGTATCAGGCAGTTCCTATACACAACAAGAAAAGATATTTAAATCTATGGCTACCAAAATGAGTGAAGAAGTTCCAAGATCAAGAGCTGTCGAAAGTTGATGGAGTTGACACTCCTTACAGGCTATTTATTTAATATATTTAATACATTTGGTTATTTAAATTCCTTTCAAACATTTAGCTGTTATCTAGACTGTCAACGCTTAATATGTGTTAGTTTATTATTTTCTGTTAGGGTGACAGTTCAGTTGACAGCAGATGGCAGCTAGCACACTGAACCATGATGCTAAGTGAAGTTTTTCATGTTTGCTCGCAGATCGCAGCTTTCCCTTGGAATAGAGCTATATATATACACACATATACAGACACACATATACAGACACACACACACACACACACACACACACACACACACACACACATATATATATGATATGATATGATATATAACAGAGCTATACATATGTTGTATGCAATACCGCTTTGAGGATTTCTGCAGATCCAGAAACCAGATATCCCTTGGTCACAAACTTGGCGACACTCAGCATATTAAGGAATCCTTTCCATAATATTTCCTGCTTGGCCAGGAATTGAGAAGTCTCACCATCATCAGGTAAATGGGCGCTCATGGTCCTGAAAAACAAATTACAACACAATGTTATATTCAGATCCACTTATGGCGGAATGCAAGACCACTTGCTCAAAACCATTTAAGGGAAAACGTAACTACTTTTACAAACACAGCATACTTTCTATGATTACAATACACTTAAAGTGTTTGATATACCTTGAAGATGCATTATAGAGCCTGGGATCTGCTGATGAAGATGGCTTCATTAGAATGGACTTAGGTAATGTTGGTGGCAGTGGCATGGGTGGTGGTAAGATGGGGGTAGAGCTGGACTCTTTGATAGGGGCATAAGGCGCTGCTTGGTTCTTGGCTGTGTTACTACACCCAGAGGATCCAGTGGTAAGGGAAGAGGACCTGCTCGCTGCAGTGCGGGGGTCACGCCTTGTGATGGTTACTGTGGAGACAGCTGGAATCACTACTGGAGCATATGCTCTGATGGAGTTCTTCTGAGTTTTAGCCGAGTCTGATGCCGGGGAGGCAGGGGACTCCATGACAGGAGAAGCAGGGGACTCTAAAATAGGGGAAGCTGGAGAATCCAAAACTGGAGAAGCAGGAGATTCCGTTATGGAAAGTGATGGAGAGTCAATAAAAAGGCGGGAGGGGGGATCCAGCAGAGGGTCTGTGGGAGAGTCCATGTCAGGCGAGTCAGGCGGAGCCTGCAGAGGGGAGTCACCTCCAGCAGAGCTTCTCCATGAGTTGTCTGCAGATTTACGGTAGAAAGAATGGCCATATTCACGCCTCTCTCTTGATTCAAAAACCTTTGGCTTCTTTTGTACTGGTTCCTCCACCTCCTCAGCTGGTATCCGACCTAGAGGGCAGCATATAAATATACATACAAAGAAAACAGTCATTTTAACAATAAGCAAGCAGAATTATTTTAATTATTGCATGTGTCACTATTGTAAGGTGCTTTTTCTTGTTATTTACCCGTGCATATCCTGCACTTCAAGTCAAACAGATGAGTTTTGTGTTCGGAAGTTGTGTCTTTCAGCATACAGTTCAGAAGGTCTGGCACAACACTGTTTTGGCTCGGCTGGACTGGTCTGGTTTTAGGAGTAGGTGGAAGACTTTTCTTGGGCTCCTGAGGAGGGAGATATACATACACACATGCTGAAAAACTGACATTCTCACATATACTAACCACGTAATAAGCATACAGTGAGCCATGTTGCACATGGAAAAAATCATGAGAGACAAAGCGCTAATACATACAGTTTAATGCTGCTACATAACTGCACAAAAAGAAAATTAAGAGATACATACCATGGTTTTATCAGACCTGGAGGTAATCAAACTGGGCAGATCAACTTTTACAACATCAGGCTTCTGCAGTAGACATGGTGCTTTAGCATCAGCTACCGTAACCTTTATCAAATATAAAAGAAGGAGAAGGAGTTTGTATCGGCACTATAAATCCTTCCAAGTTAATGATAACTGATTTCTACTCTGTACCTCAGCAGTTTCCTGGCGGACTGGTTCAGGCACCTTGGTGGCTTGCATGTCCCTCTGGCTCATCCTTGCCAGCCGAAAAGGACTGATCTCTCCACGTATGACCCGGTACAATAAACCCTGATTGCACAACATTAGTCAAATATTACTGGCAGCTACTGTGAAGTTTGATGGCACAATACAAAATGGTGATGTAACTTGCAAAATAAATGTTGCTCATAAGGAAATTGAATGTATTTCATGTTTAGAACAGAGGAACCAGACAGAAGTGTGAATGAATAAACAAACCTTGTTTCTGGGATCTTTTAAGTTGAACATTATGGTTCTGTACTTATTCATGTATTTGCTGTCTGTGTTGCGGAATATATCAAACATTTCCATTTCAATGCTTGTGACAAGCTTTGCAACTTCATTCTCAGACATCTCCAAATCGTCACAGTCAGACACCCTAAAAGAAAAAATTTAAAAGGGGTGATTAAAGTATTGCTATCTGGGATTTATATATTGATATTTTTATTTTTAACATTTAAACTGCATTGGTTGGAGAAAAAACATGTCACTAAATTGATGTTTTTCTCCTTCTTGGGCTTCAATAAATAACCAAAGGTTTCTCACCTCTTGAACAGGATGCTGGTGAGGGAACGCTGGATGCTCTGCCTGACCTGGGTGTTGGGCTGGGAGGGTCGGGAGGAAGGAGCAATGGGTGCTGGGGAGACTGGCAGGTTCCTCGTTTCATTCGAAAGAGCCTGGGCTGAGGATGTCGGCAAGCCTGAAGGTGAGGCTGGAACCTGGCTAGGCGAAGGCTGAGGTCCAGGCTGCTTCTTAGGGATGATAAATGGGGCCTTGGAGACCTTGGGGACCACAGTTTCATTATGTCTAGAGGCAGAGGTGCTGGGCTTTTCTGGGGCTGGGGTAACACTCGATTTTGGGGGGTTACCCGTTGTAGGCGGAACAGAGTCCGTACAGTGTTTTTTGGAGATACCACCACGGGTTAGTGACTTCCTTGTTTTTCCATGACTGTTTCCCTGTGGCAGGGGCAACTCAATGGGGTGTCCAGAAGAGGGTGGGACGTCAGTGGGAGGCTCTTCCACGGACTGTTTGACAAGGGCTTGAGACTCCTTTTCCGCCTTTAACTGTTTAGCCTCCTTATTAGCTGTTAAAGACAGAACAGGAGGGCAGTTAGTATATGTTTAGTTATATTGACTAACTGTGAAAGATCCTAACTATTATCGTTATGCAATCATTTTATTCCCCACATGAAGATGCATGATGCCAGATCTTTAACTTGCATCAACCTTCGCACAATCATTTAATTATAGTGAACACTCAAGAGTTCTGAAAATCTGACATTTGGATTGATTTGATGATTGGCTCTTTAAGTTTTACTGTTTTTAAAATACTGCTTTTTGATTTTTTCAATTTAGGCCATGTTTGTCACAAGTATGTTCAGATCTTTAACTTTCTGTAATGGAGGAGCTGATGTGTGGGTTTTGATATGTTGGACCCATACATTGGACCAACTTGTGACTAAAATACATCTCAAACCAAATGCAGAGCAGATGTACTATTCAGAGATTAATTAATTTGATTATACATTTTTCTAGAATTCTGATCAAACTTAAAAAGAACACCCTTGTGTGGTGTGGTTTGAGCAGCCACACCTGACCTGGATCTAGGTAATTGGGGGCCCAGGATCAGAGGTGGCTGCATACATTACCCATTGCTCGTTGGTTGGTTGGTTGGCTGGCAATAGGTAAAACCCCCATCCTCACACACACTCAGGAGAGGAGCCCACGTCATGACATCTCTATCTGCTCCTGGGCTGATTCCAACTGGCCCACTCTCTACAATAAACTGATGTCTACAACCCCATCTTCCGTGTCTCTGTGCCCGAGGTCCCCGAACACTTGGGTGGCACGTGGTAGGCGAAACTGCCACACTGGCACCTTAACAGGGACTCTCTGGCACGGGTAAGACACAGAAAATGGGGTTGTAGACACCAGTTTATTGTTGAGGGTGGGCCAGTTGAAATAAGCCGCAGAGCATATGGACATGTGTTATCACACAGGCTCCTCTCTTGAGTGTGTGTGGGGATGGGGTTTTACCTGCTGCTCATTAGACCAACCAACAAGCAACAGGTATGTAGCCTCTTCTGATCCTGGACCCCTGATCACCTAGATCGAGGTCAGGTGTGGCTGCTCAAATCATACCATCCCCACACCACACCTTGTTAGAATATTGACCATTGAATATAAAAAAAAATATATATTTTCATTAAAATTTCCTAGGGGTGCACATCTCTCCCTTATAAGACGATCCAATACGTATCTAGATACATGGTCTAAAATACGATTCAGTGACGATACACTTTAATACAGCGTGATTCGGTTCGACTGCTGCGTTTCAATGTGATGCCATCTGATACAGTTTTTATATACTGTACATTTGTTATACTGTATGTAGACATTCATTTTCCATTATAAATTAGAATAAGCCAATTCTAAAAACTGGCATTGCTTACCTTCAAACATATTTCATTAAAAGACCAGGGAATCCCAAGTCGTTGTTACTTTATGGCATTTAGATATAATATAGAATATACTGTATTGTGATTCTTATATAGGTATATATAATATAATATTGTAATGAGCCTGGATGCCTTGGAGTATTGTTAATTATCAGTTATAATGTGTTTTACTAAGGGCGGTTCATAAGTCTTGCGAGAGGGAATGTGCACGCTCAATCTGGTGTAAGGGTGTGTGTGGCGAGACAGAGTTGGAGAGAGAGAGAGAGAGAGAGAGAGAGAGAGAGAGAGTGCGGAGGAAGAAGTGTTCGGTTGTTTGGTTGTCGGTTCAACGGTGTAGGTTATGTTCAAAACAGTAGCCTGGAAGGTAACAATAAACCTCAGTGTGTAATAACAACTGTGTGGCTACTTCCACCTTCTAGAACGTGACAATATCATCATCAGTTGATCTGCTCTGAATGGCACGTTGAGATGCAGTGCAGGGTTCAGGCTGAACAGGGATTTAGATGATTTAGAAGATTTAAATGTATTGAGTTTGCTTACTTTCTTACTTGTATGAAAAATGAAAAACGTAAACATAACTCAGAGAATTTTCCTTCTCCTTTGTCCTCCAGATAGCGCTGAGCCGTATGTGTTTCCCATGCCGGCTTTCCTGTGTTATGATTTTAGATCTATTTGTTTTCATTAGTTTCTACTTTTATGAAACAAAGATTTTACACAGAACTAAGGGACTTGTCCCACTCCGCCTTGGATCAGGACAGTAGAGTGCGTAATGTAGAGGGAGCGATATCCAGTCCACTCTGTGTTCCATTCCCTGCGTCTCTAAACAAAACAAATAATTATTTTGAAAGTAACGTGAGTTGTAACATTAGTTACAGATCAGTCTTCTGGAGCAGCTTAGTTTATAGTAAATTATAATTAGCAGCAAAGCTTCAGTCAACCAATTTGTAAGTTTAGAATCGGGCCATCAATCGGTTCCTGGTACATTTAGATCGATCCAGGGGTCCGACGGTTTCCGATTTATATCTGTGAATCATTTCACCCACTTCCACTTCAATTTACTAAAGTATTTAGTTGCATTCACACATGATTGGCTGATTAGATATTTTTATGAATGAGCAGGTAGACCTAATAAAGTGGCCACTGGGTGTGTAGACATACGGAATTTTTACTGAGCTGGGATTGATTCTAATCATAATTTGGTATTTAAAAATGTATGCCCAAAACGGAGGGCAGCTGGAAATGATAGAAGCAATTAAGGTAAAATATTTGTTGTTTCTAAATTATTAACCTTTATAAAGCACAAAAACCTGAAAAAATTCAGACCACTGACCATTTTCCCCCAAACAATAATTGTATTCACACTTTTTAAAAGATGGCCTTGTTAAGTTCTGCTGTTCTTAACTAATGGTGAGTGACATCCACATGAAGTGGGATCACAGGAAAATGTTATTGTATTTATATGTAAACCAAATGTCGATGTCATTTCTCTTTCCTGAACACTATGAGAAACTTCAGAACTCAATCAGAAAGATTGGACAATTGGTGACAAATAGTGACCACTAAAGGAAGCCATAGAAACTACACCAACATTGCCAAACATGACTGCTCCTCCTCCATCATAACAGAGGGGTCTTGCAATATCAATCTTTAGGTAGCTGAACGTTCGTCCATGCTAAGGCAAACTAAAATGATGCGTTAGACAGAGGAGATTAAGGTGGAGCGGGGCATTTCCGGACCGTCTGTTTTGAGAACTTGAAATGTCAGCAGCCATCAAAATTGGACTAAGTAACTAACCACTAAAAATGTGTATAAGCTGTGTTTTGTTGTAGACAGTATTATATTAGTAACTTTGGGGAAATGTAAAAAACTACACCTTCAATTTTATCAATAAAGAACAGCGAGTCAAGGATGACAGGGTGAATAAGAAGTGATTGCAGGTGGTGTTTGTATCTTCCTGCCTTGTGTGCCTGACTGATATTGTACTTCACTTCAAGGGGGTTATGGGTGGTTACTTTAAAAAAAAGTTGGTGTGAACATTTGCATTATTGTGTGTGTGCGTGTTCTTAAGGCATGTGGAAAAAGTGCTCTTCTCATTATGTGAAGTGATTTAGTTACACACACACAGACATGCACACACAAACAAGCACAAAAAAATTCTTTCCGAGATCTACCAAAGTATCATGATTTCCCCAAGTGCAAAAGGCTTCATGAGATTCAAGAGTGAAGCAAACATAAAGGGCTTCGATACGACAATACCATCCAGAAATCCAGAACCTTCAGTTTGTACATGATCCTGAGATATAGTGGCCTTGGATAATGACCCATAGCTGCCTGATGTAGCTAAATTTAGGACTTCTAAAATGTTCTGGATACTCAAAAGACACTCTAAATTTGGTCTTCTACTGTACTATTTTATTCAATATATGTAGTTACAAGTATGATGATGTATGCATGTGTATACGTTTCAGTAATTGGATCAATTGGTATCCCATAGAGACAATCTCTCAATCAGCACTGGGCATAGGCCTGTCCTAGTGTTTTGGTCCAACAGAGACATGTCAATGTTTATAATTTGTTTTTTGGTAGAAGTAGAATTTTTGCATCAGTAGAAGTAGACAGATGACGTATAACAACAAAATAGCATGAACACACTGATATATTACCTAACATGGCTCTCCATTTTTTCATTTTTTAGTTAATGTGTCTCTACGTCACTCTATTGTAATACATTAAGCATACAGTCACTGGCATACATTTTGACACTAACCTGATTTTGACACCAAATGTTCAACATTGAAAACAAAAACCTGACGCATGATGTCTCTTAAAAGCTGTGGGAATCTATGAAAACTATAACACGACTGAACCAAATAAGAAGCGCCTCGTCACCACGGGTGATTTTCAAAAAGCCAACAAAGCCAAACAGAATGACTTTTATCTCAGGTTGGAGACACTAAAAATGCGTTAGAGACTATATACGGTGACCCTGCCGCAAGGCCGGTGGTGTTTGCACACGGTGATGGTTCAGTTGCTGGTTCAGGCAGGTATGCAATACAAAATCCATAGGCCCCATCGGCATCTCTGCTCATCTGTTGAAGACTTGTGCTGAGGAGCTGAATTCAGCTTAGCATCTTATTTCCCAACTCATATGATTCAAGTTCAAGTTCAAGTTCACCAACAGTTCTGCCTTCTAGAAAAAGCTGTCATCATACCAGTTCTAAAAGGCACCAATGGCTACAGAACTGTAGCATTCGATTTCAATAGTGATGAAATGTTTGGAGAAATACACTGTGCCATACTCAAAGCAGATGCAAATCTATTTCTAAACAATTTACATATAGCCAGGGACAACAATGATGCTGTAAACAGCATCTGATTGTTAAGCACTTAGAAGACACCAGGACTTGCACGCCCGCTTTTGTTGATTCTTGACCAGCCTTTAATACCCATAGCCCTGTCTACTAATCCAGAAAACAGAACAGATGAGTGTCATTTTCTTATTGAGTGGGATTTCCTTTTTGAAAAGGTAAATAACATGTGCTCTGAACCCGAATCAGGGCTGTTTATTCACCAGTTCTCAAATGATTGTCTGAGCAGAATTACATTCTCAAGTTTTCTGATGATACCACCATCCCTGGCTGACTGCAGTGATGATGATACATCAGCCAAAGAACTTTAAACCACCTCATCTTAAATGTCAGGAGGAAATGGAATTTGACACTAACCCAGTGGGTGACCACTGGCCAGTGATCATCCATGATGTTTCTATTCATCAGATGTGCTCCTCTTGGTACCTTGGTATCCACATTGACAACACATTCACTGCGCAAGCCCATGTTGAAAGTGTCCTTCCAACTACAGCAGAGATTGTATAGAGGGTGTAAGGCTGTGTTTGTGGTTGATCAAAAACTCTTTTATGTTTTTGTTCTACAAGGCAGTCTTGGAGATGATCAGGTATTGGAATGGTAACTCTTAGTTTAATTCCAAGCTTGTATACAAACTGATAAGTTGGTCATAGGGAGGAAAGAACATCACTCCCTCCTTTTTATTTATAAGCACTTTGTTCTTTGGGGAGCATAGAAAATACTATCTGACCCATCTATAACCTCCAGTTCTGAGTACGAGCTTTGGCCCTCTGGCAGATTTGACAAATTTGCCTACTTCTATCAACATACTAAACAAGAAGGTTTAAGCAGGAGAACGTATGAGCAATTGACAGTGTACAATACATTTTTGTGAAGGAGGTGTGCAATAGTTCCCAATAGTTGGGAGCAGGGAAGAATTTTTTCTACATAAAGCAGTGTAGAAGTCACACAATAGGTGTTTTTGGAGTCGCATTGCTCTAGGTGAGGATCAGCTAACTTACACTCGCCGCAATAAAAAAAATAACCAACAAAAATTAAAAAACAATAAAAATAGTGTAGATGTATTTTATTTTGTGACGTTTACTCCGGCAGTGCGGCAGTGAACTTGCCTTTTGAAAGTCGGAGCAAACTTTTAAATTATGCATTGTACATCTAATTTGAGTGAAGAATCAGCAAATTAATTGCTTATTTTTCGCCTCAAATTTGTTCAGAAACAGATTTTGGTGGACTGCTAAGGTGAAATAAGTGAAAGTTTTCGGATTAAATACAACACGGGACACAGAATTCGTTCTGAAACCCCGTTGGTTGACGTCACTTCAGAGTTCCTACTGGCGGTGTGAATGCAAAGAAAAAAAGGTCCTTGAAGGTTTAGTTCTCGGGGGAGCTCCCCCTTGGGGAGTCCCCAGAACTGTTTAGTCCTGCGATCATATGTCGCTTCACTGGTGATTGCTTGCTGGCTGCTTTCAAAAACGTTGCTTACTTGAAAACTCGTCGCCAATGTCAAATTCTTCACGGGAAGTTTGCAGGTTAAAAAAATAAAAAGAATTTAAAAAATTAAAAAAGGGGGTTTTCTTAGAAATCTTGATGGGAGTGATACCGCGCAAGAACCCTGCAACAGTATCACCGTGGCAATATTCCTTAGACAGACTTGCCATTTCGCTTGACTCTTGTTTATATGGGCACGTAGCACAGCCGCATATTCATTTATTGTCAGTTTGTGCATATTCCTCACAAAGGGCAACATCACAAAGGACAACGTATCCTTGGTGTTTGTGATGAAGTTCAACAGGGGACATGGTGTCATCTATGCTCAGCAGATGGTGTCTCTCAAACAAGTGAACTGTATACAGAAATGCACTTGGCTTATCATTTATGGTTGATATTTAGCTTTACCTAAAACAAAAGGTAATGCTCAATTAATTGCAAATGGCCCAAAATCAAACACTGTTCTCTAAGGTGCCCCCCTAATTTAGGGAAATTCCATTTCGCCATTATCATGGAGAAATATGAATTACAATACTATCGTGGTAGCTGAAGTATGTTGGTAGTACCTTGACGTCAATGTAATGCATGGTGAAGAAATTTGACCTATACATGATCGATTAATGTGATATTTTCTGTAGTGGCTTCATTTACCAATTGAGAATATCTGCATTTCTAAACAACGTTGTGAACACACATTTGACAGAGTTATTGTAGGTACATTGGAGCATTAAATGTAATGCAGATCAGCCATTCCTAACCCTGTGATATTGATGCTGCAATTTGGTTGGCTGATGGTGGTCATTTTGATTATTTGGACCAAATTTGTAGGAGTTACGAAAAAAAACAAAAACGGTTTGGACTAAGTTCAAAATGGTGGAAAAATGGGCACTGAATCAAATATCGTCATTAGGATTGCCATAGCACCACCTATTAACCGATTTTTCACCATGCCTCAGAGTCAACCCCTGCACATATCTACCAAACTGGATGATGATAGCACAATGCATTGATGAGTTATGGCAGATTCTGTAAAACAGGCCCCACCCTGACATTTTTGTAAACTTTGAAAATGTATTGTTGCCAATCTATGGAATCTATGTAAGCTGTAAGCTATGGTGTCCATTGGATAAATTGTATTCGGGGCGGTCCAGACATGCTGTGGTCCAAGTTTGATGAACATTGGACCATATCTGTAGGAGTAAAGAAAAAAAACATTTTGGACGAAATGGCAGACAATCTATCACGACACAAACGTTTCCCGTTCGAGTGCCAGGCATCTTAAAGATTCAAGAGATTTATTCAGCCGAGAATAATAATAATTTAAAAAAAATCTGCACTCCCGCACTTCATGTTGGACCCCTAAATACTGTTATGTATGATTCTGTTTTTGATGGTTGTAGGTTTGCATTGGATATAAGGCATTTTGCAATGCATATTAAGAGGCGAGAAGAGGACCATATGGGACTTAGGTGACAAAGTACTGCTGTTTGCTCTGTTGGTTGGCAGGAATTAAGTTGATTGCAAAGGTGCTGTTAATCTGCTAGAGGAGGGGCAAATGGTGTGCTTATTAGAGAGAGCTAGAGATCTTGAATATGTTTGTGTGTGTGTGTCCTTTTGATGATTTGTGTGCCTGGCTGTGGCGTCATTGTCGATTGAAAATTGTGTTTCCAAGAGTGTTTTGGTCAGTGGTCCTGTGTGCTCAAGTGGACAGATAAATCTGACAAATCAAGGGGTTCTTTGGAGGATTTCATGGCATGACTAAATATGCCATGCCAATATAAGAAAACAGAAACACTTCAATGCTAATTTTGGTCACCAACACACTCAGCTTTTATGATGGATATTATGCAACACTTTTAGGTGAAGTAATTTCAAAAAGTTCTTATTAAGGGTAAGGAAGATAGATTTTAAAGGATAGGCTAACATTTTATTAACTATAGCAATTAGATAGTGCCGAGCCTCTCTTAAAGAGTTAGCCTGGTGTTAATGTTGACAGCATACAATGTTTATTTTATGTCCATTCCTTTTTTTAATTAATATGGATGAACACATACTATAATTAGAGTTATGAAATAAATACAAAAGAATAATTTCCTATTTATGATTTTTATGAATGACATACATACATATACACCAATCAGCCACAACATTAAAACCATCACTAATAACCACTAATATTGTGTGGGTCACCCATGTGCTGTCAAAACAGCTCTGACCTGTCAAGGCATGGGCTCCACAAGACCTCTGAAGGTGTCCTGTATTACCGTTTTCACACCAAAATGCCATTTTTTTTCTGGTGTGTCACGTTCAACATCACAAACACGTCGCAAAAAGGTGCGTGTCATGGATCAAGTGTGACTGGGAACAAAACAGTAGAATAGACAGCAACTTAAACAAACAAGGACATAAAACTGTAAAACATGGGGGGGGGAAGTATTTTGAGCCGTTCAAAAGAATCTGAACATTAATGAACAACCCAACACTACAGTAGAAGCAGCGTGGAGTATCCATGCTGCTGGTGGGCATCCAGCACTGGTCCTTCAGCAGCGGGGAGCAGTAACTGGCTTGGAGCGATGCTGGAGTGACTCTGAGCCCGGCGGGAAGGGTGGGGGTTCTCCGCTGTGCTCCCCACAGTGTGACCCCACACTCAAAGCATTTCATTGTCCCCCGTGCGGAAAAAAAACAATAACTTCTGATTTTGGATTCTAAATGGGATAGGAAATGATGGTATGATACATGGATATTCCTGTCTATTTACGCGCCACACGTAGACGATTAAAACCTGTGTCTATTGCAGGGTCATTTGACCCAGGACTGAAACCTTGGTTTTACCTTTCCCAATGATGACAAATGCCAGGTGCTAGCAGGTGCTACCAGGTTTTTAGCGCAGTGGGAAGGAGTATAAGTTGCAAGGTGGGGCCCCCATCGATCAGGTACGTGTTCCAGCACATCCTACAGATGCTCGATCGGACCCTAACCCCGGCCACATTATGTAGAAGAAAACGTGATTCATCAGACCAGGCCACCTTCTTCCATTGCTCCATGGTTCAGTGCTGGAGCTCACGTGCCCGTTGTAGCCGCTTTCGGTGGTGGACAGGGGTCAGCATGGGCACTCTGACCGTTCTGCAGCTACGCATCACGTTGCGATGCACTGTGTGTTCTGACACAGCTCTTTTGTGGGATCGGACCAGACGGGCTAGACTTCGCTCCCAACACGCATCAAAGAGCCTTGGGCACCCATGACCCTGTCGCCGGTTCACCCGTTGTCCTTCCTTGGACCACTTTTGGTATGTACTAACCACTGCATACCGGGAACAGCCCACAAGATCTGTCGTTATGGAGATGCTCTGACCCAGTTGTCTAGCCACCACCATTTGGTCCTTGTCAAAGTGGATCAGATCCTTGCACTTGCCCTTTTTTTCTGCTTCCAACAGGTCACCTTTAAGAGCTGACTGTTCACTTGCTGCCAAATATATCGTACCCCTTGACAGGTGCCATTGGAACGAGATGAGCAATGTTACTCACTTCACCTGTCAGTGGTATTAATGTTGTGGCTGATCGGCACACACACACACACACACACACACACACACACACACACACACACACACACACACACACACACACACACACACACACACACACACACACACACACACACACACACACACACACACACAAAGTTAGGGATATTTGGCTTTCGGGTGAAATCTATGGAAAATGTGAAAAGTTTAAGCGACAGTGATATTATATCATGAAAGTAGGGCATTTAAGTAGAAGCATGCAATGGTGATTTCCTCATCTCAAACAATTTATTGAAACAAAAGCCAAAAACAGTGGTGGGTTTACCACAACAAAAATTGTCAATGTCTCAATAACTTGTCATGTGCCCTTGAGCATCAATAACAGCTTGACAACGACGTCTCATGCTGTTCACAAGTCGACTTATTGTCTGCTGAGGCATGGCCCCCCACTCTTCTTGAAGGGCGGCCCTCAGGTCATTGAGGTTCTGGGGCACAGAGTTACGAGCCTCTACACGGCGACTCAGCTGATCCCATAGGTTTTCTATGGGATTCAGGTCTGGAGAAAGTGCAGGCAACTCCATTTGAGGTGCCCCAGTCTCCAGCAGCCGTTCCCTAATGATGCGACCTCGATGAGCTGGAGCATTGTCGTCCATGAAGATGAAATGAGGCCTGTGTTGTTCATGCAGGGGCACAATGACTGGATTAATGATGTTATTCAGGTAGTATGGGCTTGTCACTGTACCATTCACAAAGTGCAGGGCAGTTCTGTATTGACTAGACACACCTGCCCACACTGTAACACCACCACCACCAAAGGCTCGTCTGGTGACAACAGTGGCTGATGCATAGCGCCCTCCTTGACGTCTCCAACATCGTTGGCGGCCATCATTTCTGCTCAACGGGAATCGACTTTCATCAGAGAACAGCACTGAGGCCACTGGTCCCTCGTCCAGCGTAAATGCTCCCTGGCCCGTGCAAGACGATGATGCCTGTGCCTGGTGGTGTGGTCAGGTACCCTTGCAGGTCGTCTAGCACGCAGACCACGCTGATGTAAACGGTTTTGAATGGTCTGACGTGACACTTGGGTGCCTCTCACCTCCCTTAAATGTGCCTGGAGTTGAGTGGCATCATCATCCGGTTCCACAGGGCACTGTTCACAATGAAGCGCTCATCAGTGTGGGCTGTGGTCAAAGGACGTCCACTTCTATGCCTTTCTGTGACTCTTCCAGTCTCTCTGTATTTCTGTTGCAGCCTGCTGATGACACTCTGTGACACTCTAAGCTCAGTGGCCACTTCCCTCTGAGAACATCCTGTTTGAAGCCTCACAATGGCGAGGTACTGTTGATCAATTGTGAGGTGTCGTCTTGGTCTCATGATGTCAAAATGTAAACGGCATGATGAAGAGGACTGTTTAAATACCAATTCTAATTGAACCAGGAAATGTATTGGTCGATTCATGGATCAAACACCTGTTATGAATTTTGCTGTTCAGCTCCTTGTTACAGAACAGCAAGTTGTGCAAAAAGTACTGAAACATTGAACAGTTGGACATGTGTGTTCAAAAGTTAAGAGAAGGTCAAATTAAGTTCACCTGTAAAGGTTATAGTGCATTTTAGGTTCATCCTGAAATTTCACCCGAAAGCCGAATATCCCTAACTTTTTGTGAGTAGCGTGTATGTAATATAATATATATATATATATATATATATATATATATATATATATATATATATATATTATATATATATATATATATATATATTATATATATATATATATATATATATATATATATATATATATATATATATATATGGTTTGAGTATTTCTGTAACTGTTGATCTCCTCGGGTTATCACACACAACAGTCTACTAGTTTCAGTCTAGTCGTTTACACAGAATGGTGCGAAAAACAAAAACATCCAGTGAGCGGCAGTTCAGCGGACGAAAACGCCTTGTTGATGAGAGGTCAACGGATAATGGCCAGACTGGTTGGAGCTGACAGGAAGGCAATGGTAACTCAGATAACCACTCTGTACAATTGTGGTGAGCAGGAAAACATCTCACAATGCACAACACATCGAACCTTATGGCGGATGAGCTACAACAGCAGAAAACAATATCGGGTTCCAATTCTGTCAGCCAAGAACAGAAAGCTGAGAGTGCAGTGGGCACAGGCTCACCAAAACTGGACCGTTGAAGACTGGAAAAATGTAGCCTGGTCTTGTGACTTGATTTCTGCTGAGGCACACAGATGGTAGTTGGCACCAAAAGCATCAGGGCTGGTGGTGGTGGTGTAATGGTCTGGGGATTTTTTTCTTGGTACACTTTGGGCCTTTAATACCACTCAATCATCGCTTTAATGCCACAGCCTATTTGAGTTGTGTTGCTGACCACGTGCATCCCTTCATGGCCACAATTTACTATCTTCTAATGGCTACTTCCAGCTTGATTATGCACCAAGTCACAAAGAAAAAGTTGTCTAAACTGGTTTCATGAACATGACAATGAGTTAATTGTTCTTCATTGGCCTTCCCAGTCACCGGATCTGAATCCAATAGAACGCCTTTGGGATGTGATAGAACGGGAGATTTGCAGCATGAATGCGCAGCTGACAAATCTGCAGGAGTTGCATGATGCAATCATGTCAACATGGACCAGACTCTCAATGGAATGTTTCCAACATCTTGTGGAATCCATGAATAATCCAAGAATTGAGACGGTTGAGAGAAAAAGGAGGCCCTACCCAGTAGTAGTATAGTGTTCCTAATAAAGTGCAGTGTGTGTGTGTGCGTATATATATATATATACATATACACACACATATAATTATATAAAAACACATATACATACAAACACCAATATATTATAATTGAGATAAATACTGAACAATAATTATTTAGACTTGTTGAAAATACTTCAATAAGACATGATCTAATAACTATTTCCCAAGACAAAAGCCAAAGATCTTATCTAAGATGTAAACCAGCGTAAAATCTGACATTGTTCAGTTGTCAAGACTTGAGACAGACAACTGAAGACTATGTAGAAAATATTTGCTTTACTGTATATTCAAATGTGCCTTTGCAATCGCAGTGTTAGGATACAAACAACCACATATTTAGCAATTCCTTTGTAAAGTATTTCTTAAACTACCAGTGTCCACAAGGTTCCATGTCTTGCTTATTGTGAAAGCAACAGCTCAATGACAAATGCTGATGGCATTAAAAATAGCATGGCTCTTTTTTCTTGCTTTGGGGAGACTCACAAATTTATATTCAACTGTGTTAATCATCTGGTATTATTACTATATAGTAAATAGAAGAAACTTTAAATGGCAATGACTGAATTCAAAGCAGTGGATTTGGAATTGTGAGGTCAGCTTTTACAAGACTGTACTATTCAATCCCACTGATTACTAGTAATTCCATATGGCAACAATGAAATCCACTACAAAGGCGTTCTTTTACTGTCACGATATACTGATTGTATGTACTTTCATATCATGTGTGCTCTTTGGCCACACTTTTCCTTTTTAGCCAGTAGAGGGTGCTTGTGCTCTATGGAAGCCAGTAATAGGCGCTATCGCCCCTATATACAATGAATGCATCTTCAGTTCCATGTATGGTCAAACAGAGGGTTCAAGATTTTAAATGTAGGAAAAAGGTAGTGGTGAAAGAGGACCTTTGATAGCAACACCAGCTCAGTTGTGAACTGTTCTGTTGTAAACCAAACAGAACAACCAACCTCTAACAATATCCAACCTACTCCACCATTTCAAACACTATAGCCACGCAGCTTCTTCTCAACTGTGTATGGCTGTCTGTGTGTTTTGTTTGTCTGATACCATGGTGTCACACCTTGGTATAGTCAAGGCGAAGTGAGTGAGCATACAAAAAAGTTTTTACAAACAATTAGTGCTCAACCGTTGAGAAAGCTCTCTCCCATCATCTTAACTACACCTGCAACCTTTTAAGGAGTGTACAGATGTTTTCTGAAGTCTAAATGATAAAGCTGGTATGATCAATTTCGCATCTTTGGAAGAAATATGAATCATGATGTTAAGATTGATTTGAAAGCCAGGGGTTTGGTAAATAAATATTGATTTAAATTAAAAAAAAAAAAAAAAAAAAAAAAAAAAAAAACAGCCAGTTATCACTTCAGCTATGTTTTACTGTCAGGCTTAGAATAACTCCACAGGAAATATTCAAAGCCAGCTATAGCACTGCCTTAACTGAGCCATTATGCCACATGTACATATTTCCTTGCTTTGAACGGTCTGTCTGCAGTAGTGGATGTAAGATAACACCCCCTCGATGCATTGTTCACACTACCATCTGGACACAGATACAAGTCCCTGACTTGGAAAAGTGCCCACATTGGCAGCTTTGGCCCCCTGCCAGAGCAGCATTGAGTGAATATATTCTTATTTGAATTCCCTCATATGTAGGTACATTTGTGTGAATGTATGGATGGATGTGCACACATTTATGTGTGGATTGTGTATATAAATTGGACTTCCTCTCAAAGGCCAACAAATAACCTCATAATCTCATGCTGTTAGTCGTTAAAGGTTCTCTTTTCTTTTTAAACAGCTGTTCTGTATGCCACAGGCCTCATTTTAGCAAAACAAGGCTACCATGATGGACATGTAAGCCAACTATGATGTTAAAACCTTGAACATAAGCTCAGTAATAAAATACAATGGCACCGCTTGGAGATTTTCAATGTTCATTCAACTCAAAGTTGAATAGCTTTTCACAATGTTTCTTAGGAACTGTAAAAAAAAAAAAAAGGGACGTATGTATGGTATGTTGTTTCATACTCTGAACAGCAAACCTGCTATGATACCGATACTAAATCTAGTAGTAAATTAGATTTACATCATGTAAAACTGTGCAAAAAAAAAAAAAATCATTATTGCTTTCCTGTTGTGTGGATAGAAGAAAGAGAGCTCTGGTTAATCTCACGTGTAAAGAGTGAAATACCCCTTTCAAGATCATTTGCTATGAGCTTTGAAAAAAGCAGACAAGGGTTTTAATGATGACTGGGCTCATAGCCTCAAATGTGTCCCAATTTACCACTGCACCCGAAAGTCCGGATATATACCATAAAAAGGCTTAAATGTTAAACTGTTTGCAAGGAAGAGTGAGTGTGTGGATGTATTCTGAATTCTAAGTGACACATCAATCCATGATGGCTACCAAAGGAGGTTGTGTTCCACAAGCGCAGAGAACATGGAGAACATGCAACTGACAGATGCCCTCTGTTCCTTCCACTTCTGGTTGTCTTCATGGGACGGTAGCCTGGGTCTCTCGTTCAGTGTCTGTCGGAGGCAAGTTGGAGCCTCATTCTAACGTGTTAAGTTGAATCCTCCGGTTCTCTCCAGGTCTTTGTGCTGCAGCCAGATGTCAACTCCTGCCTTGTGCCAGTCGGCTCAACTCTAATCACCTGCTAATCGTACACCCAAACTAACCAGTGCATGTATCTGTATGATGAGTGAGTGTGTGTGTGTGTGTGTGTGTGTGTGTGTGTGTGTGTGTGTGTGTGTGTGTGTGTGTGTGAGAGAGAGCAATTCAAGGCACTCAAAATTGTAGCATCCAAGAGCTTGAGCAAATGAATTGAAATTCTCCTGGACTCACAAGGTCAGTTGTGGCATAGGGGGCGAGGAACGATTACACTTGGTGGTGGGTGGGTGGAGTCGCTTGACATTGATCTTGAATGTAGTATGTATGTATAGGTGTGTGTGTGTATGTGTGCGTGTGTGTTTCAGAGAGGATCCTCCATTTCCCAAAAAAAAGAAAAAAAAGGGACTGCATAAACTAAGTGTTCTATGTCTTAACCCTCCTTTTTGGTTACATAGAGGATAGTTTCAGAAAAACCTAGCAACCGTCGCGCACAGACAACCAATCCCCGTCAACGTCTTGCTTTGCTACATCCTCAAAGGTCCCTCCCAGAATTCCAGGTAATCAGTGGTGTTGAAGATTGGGAAAGGCTTGGTCACAACAGGATGCAACTACGAAGATTTTTGTCACAATACCCTGAATTAATAAGTAGCAGATTATATAATGTGTTGAATTAGCCTGGAATTTCTCGGGTGTTTAGGAGTCAAAGGCTGAAGAGAATGTGCAAGATGAATGGTCAGGTTACTTGGTTAACCCAGCCATGTGTGTTGAAACCATCAATACAGAGGATAAGTTGCAATAGGTGTGTGTAGTACTGAGGGTTCTGAAATCAGTTAGAATGCTAAGAGTTTGGAGAATATTTTCTTAAAAAGAAAAAGAGAAAAGAGTGTGGAATCCAGCTGCTATAATATTGAAAGGTAATGATGACAACTTCCATCTTCCAGAAAGTGTCATGGTAGAATAATGAAGAAGTCCATTTCGTAAGAACACTCGCACTGCCAAGACTGGCTCCAGCTCATTTAGGAACATGTGTGAACATATAGAAATTGCTGTACGAAATGGTGGTTCTGGCTCCATTCAAAGAAATTTGCTCAGGGAAAGAACACTGAAAGAAACCTCGCCTTTGATGATAGACCTTTGAAATGGCTCCACGAGTCACTCAGGCTTTATCTCTGCACATGGGGGTCCTTAAAGAAACTAAGAATGAGAATGATGGGGTCATACATGGCCCAGCTAAAGAGTTTCCAGAGCTTACTTTGAGATGGAATTTTTCAAAATATCTATTAAGTCACAAAAATATCGAATGGTTTGTATTGTTAG
This sequence comes from Zeus faber, assembly GCF_960531495.2. Classification (NCBI taxonomy): domain Eukaryota; kingdom Metazoa; phylum Chordata; class Actinopteri; order Zeiformes; family Zeidae; genus Zeus; species Zeus faber. The sequence goes on along the minus strand of NC_137194.1, from coordinate 20,003,660 downwards.
CTAGGAATTTTCATCTATAGTATCATTGATATACATGTATGAATAGGCTATGTATTACACTCAGATACCACAGTGAGTGAAAGGTTTCTGTCAACGTTTAACACATAAAAAGCTGTGTTGTAAATTTTGATTTAGAATTTTTGATAGCTTGATATCACATTTTTAGAATACAGGTAAGGATTTTCTTTGTACATTACTGTACAGTTGTATCTAAATATATAGATAAAGAAAAAAGAATATGGCAACATGTTGAGACCATTTTGCAAGCCGATTTGGCGAACAGCAGTTGGAGAGCTAGGTGTTGGACCACTGCAGTGGACGAGTTTATATGTTTCAGGGAGGCTGATGACCATACTTTGAATGGACTTCTGCATAGGAACAATGTTCCTGCACTGTACAACCAAACTCAATCCAGCTTTTCTGGCATGACTATCTGGTAGAACGCATGTGTTGTGTTGTTTTGTGTTGTGTTTTGTTATGTTGTGTGTTGTGTTGTGTGGTGTGTTGTGGTGTGTTGTAGTGTGTTGTGGTGTGTTGTGGTGTGTTGTGGTGTGTGTTGTGGTGTGTTGTAGTGTGTTGTGGTGTGTTGTGGTGTGTTGTGGTGTGTTGAAACCCTGACCGGTCAAGAAAGCTTTCAGGTTGAAATGTACGACAGTTCATTATATAAAAAAACATACTTACCCTTTGCTGACCTCTGCAAAAAAAAAAATCATCATTGTGTGTGTGTACGTGTGCGCGGATGTGTGCCCATGTCGTGGTTGTCTTGATGTATTGATTCTAACCAGAGAGACTGAGTCTAAGAGGTTACATGTATGTGTGGTTCAGATTGATGTGTATGTGCAGCGAATGATACGTACACGCTGTGCACGACTTAGGCGACGGTACTGAAGCAGCTTCAGCTGCAGTGTGACTGGGGTTACAGGCTGTGGGGGTTGTCGCCTCTTTCTGCCTCCCATCACCTTCCTCCTCCTCCTCCTCCTCCTCTTCCCCTTCAGGTTTCTCTGCCGAGCCCTGAGACACCTTAACTGACTTCTGATCCTGTCGTCAAAAACATTTGTATGGGTAAAAAAATATTGCCAGTAGGGACGCTTAATTTATATAGTTATGTAAAAAAATAAAAGAGTTGACAGGAAAATAAATTATTAGTTTGCCATCTTAGAATCTAGTTCTAGTAGCTTACCATGGCAGTAAGTTTCGGAGTGGCGGCTTTTCTCTGTGGACGGCCTCTGGATTTTGGTTCCTTGGGACCAGTTAGGGACTTCATAGTGACGGCTGCATGCTGCAGAATACATTCGGTGCCACAGTAAACAGAGTCTGGTAGGGCTTGTTTGGGGCATCCAGGGCCGATGCACAAAGGAAGAGAACTGTCCTTGGCTGTCACAGCCTTCGATTCCAATAAAGGCTCCTGTTGTTTGTCCACAACGGCCTCCTAAAAGGAGGAATTTCAAATGTGAAACAAAAAGATGTTTACAGGACAACTTTTGTAACACCTTTGTAACACCAACAAACAACATTTTATGTGACTCATAAGTACGGAAAAGATAAACAAAACCAAAAGTCAACGTGCACAAAGGTTCTCAAAAATCGTACCTTGACAGACTGAGGCTTGTTAGCCTCTCCCTGTCTTTCAACAAGTGGGCGATGTGTCAGACATTCAGGCAAGTTGGGGTGAGTCTCTGGCTGAGAGGGGGGGTCAGAAAGCAGCTGGCTCTGTTTCTTGGTGGTGCAAGTGGGACAGATGTAGTCCTCTCCTCTCTTCTCCATCTTACGACCCTGCATCTCGCCGATGCCCACACAGTCTCCGTGGAACCACTCCTGGCAACCATCACAGCTGATCATGAACCTGGAGGGGGCAAATGTGACAAATGGACAAATAGTTGCATGCAGGTTGCCCAGAAAGTAAAACTAAGAAAGTGTGCATGAGTGGCTTGCTTCGCCAGACGCCAGCAGGTACCTTTTATTGTGTTTCTGTCGACAGATGCAGTAGAGAGCGTTGGGGTCGTACCCTTCACTGTCCGATATACTGGAGTACTCTCCGTTCTTATCATCCTCCGTTGCCCCCTCTTCTGCTGCATCATCATATTGGCCAGATGTTTTGTCAGCATCCAGATCTAAGTCACTATCTAATATCACACAGTCCGAGTTTGATAGTTGGACGGGACTGTCGGACAGGTCCACTACTGCAGCCCTCTCTGGACTGCTCTCTTTATCTTGCTGCTCTCTTTGATTATCAAGCATCACACACTCTTCCTCATCATCATCTGCAGTACTAGACTCAAGCTCTGTTACCCTGCCCCTCCCACGACCTCTTCCCCTACCCCTACCCCTCCCACGACCCCTTCCTCTTCCTCGCCCCTTACCCCTGGCCCTCCCTTTCCCCCCCCTCCCCCCCTGGCTTGCGGAGTCATTCTGCTGGCATTTGGCTGTCAGCTGTTCCTTAATCTGCATCAGTGTCATGCTATCGCTGTCATCATCTTGACTGGAGATCAGCAGGACATCACCTTCCTTGTCCACTGCATCATCAATGACAACAGGTTCTTGTCTTATCGTGGCCATAACATCAGCAGCATCCACGTTGTCGGAAATATCCGTTTGATCCAGTGCATTTACACCGCCATGGCTTTCCATGACATCCATGGTTTCCAGATGATCAGGGTCTGTGAGAGTATCTGACATATCAGTGGACATGCCCTCCTTCCCTCCAAGTAAGGAGAAAGCTGTGTGGAAGGCAGACCCAAAGTCTTGCCATAGACTGGGATCGAGGGCCCCTCCTGCACCCGCATCTGAGGCTTGCTCTGTGTCCGCTGACGCCGGAGAGGGTGGAGCAGACCACTCTAGGTCGTCTATAACACTCCGAGAGGACTGTCCAACTCTTTGGGTGGGGTGGGCATCTGGAGTGGTCTTGGGTGTCTGCTTGGATTTACGACTTCTTCCCCTGCGGGGGGGTGCAGGACTGGGGTCTAGGTCTATGACCTCATCCATATACTCTCTTTTGGCAATAGTTGTCCGTCTGAAGCCCCAGGACTTTTTAAATTCAGAAAGGGATGGCCGAGAACTCTTATCTGCCTCTTCTGGTTGATCCAGATAACCTTGAAGCTCCTCTATAGAAAGAGAAAAAACAAAAACATAAATCTATTGACTAAACGACTTGACTAAAGAACATTAGAGTCTAACTTGTCATGTGTAGAAAAAGCAGGATGTTTTTTACCTGAAATGCTATCACCAGCATCTATACTAGGATCCATTATTATGATGAAGATGGGCTCTCTAAAAGTTAAAAAAAAAAAACATTTCTCAATTAGCAAAATTGCCAAATAGACTGTTGCATATTAACCAAACAGTGTGTAGTGCTCAATGTCTCTATCAATGCATGCACTACAATGTATTTCCCAAAGATCCATTTTCACCTGCAGACAAAATCAACATAATCAGGTACAGAAATTCTTAGCCATCCAATGATGAATTTGAATAACAAAGTGAGCAACAAGTGACCCAGATGTATATCTCAAGATTTGTTAGAGTAAATGCAACATGAAATTGTTACAAAAAGAAAGCTTTAGAAAAAGCTAATGTCAAGAATATGACAATATGGTTGATACAGTGTTACAAAGATGTTTGCTTTTTTTCTCAGCTGCATTAGTGGCTGGATATCATTAGATGAATCAAACACTTTAATTACTATTCCTGATTGCCAAAACGATGGTGTTGTCGTTCAACATAAGGAAACTTGGCATCATTATTATGAACAATTCTCTAAATGTGAACTTTGCAGAGTGATAAACAGGGGTCATTTTATGATGAGGCAATGGGCCCTTTTCACACAAGACATTTGGATGTGTATAGATAGTTAAATGTGTATAGATAGTTAAACACAGCTGAAGTTAGTTTTTCACAATTTTTTACGCACTAAAATTTGCAACTTGAAACGCAATCCCTGAAATCTGAAACTCATGTACCAAAATCCCTGAATCAAGTCTGCAAAATTTCAAGCACAATTCCTGCTTTACACTCGATTTTCTATTCTGAATCACTTTTTGCAAAACACTACACACAGTTCTCTACATTAGGCACAACATTCAAATTAAAAATCCCTTCCCTCTTCCTTTGGAAAGCAACAGCAATCACAATCCCAATATTTATTTAGCAAATGGCAACGGCCACTCCTCACAGGTGTAAGCACTAGTTACTTTAATTGTTCACTTAAAAATCTAAGTAAATACAAAATACAGTAAAAGGGCCACAGATGAGCTCTCCTATTTTGGAGGAAAATGGAGGTCAATGGTGAAGCAACAGCTGGAGGTCAAGGAGTGAAAGTAAGAGGACGAGAGGGAAAGAACAGTTGTCTCAGATGAGATCAGGGCCACATTGGTTGACCATGTGCAGTCATCATCCGTACATTCAGATATGAGGACTGTAAGTTACCTACTGTCTACACTATGCTACTGATTTATGTATGTATACTGTTGTATACTGCAGTCTGACATATCAATAGGCCTTTGTTACTCAGTGATTGTTGGCAAATGTTACAGAAATGTCCTTTCATATTGAAAAAAATAAATTATTTTAGCTTACTGTAACCAATCATATATTTTTGGGTCTTCTGCAGAACTAAGAGATGACCAGGCCATGGTGGAAGACACCAGCAATTCACATCATAACAGGAGACCGCTATTGTGAACATGGTGGTGGCAAACTATACCGTTAGACTACGAGAAATCCAGGACCACATAATTGCAGACAGCACAATATTTAATAACATTCACCAGGTGGGCTTGTCTACATTGGACCGTGTATTACAGCCCAATGAAATCCAGGTGAAACAGGTCTACAGGGTGCAGTTTCAGCAAAACTCAGAGAGGATTAAAGCGCCATGAATATGTAAAAGTACTATACTGTGAAGTTACTATCATATCAGCACTGTATAGACAAATTAGGTAGTACCGTAATCCAGTGTATAGTGCTTCACCATATTGACTGCTGTAGATCTATTTCTCATAGTTGTGCGTTTCAGAGACGCTTGGCTCTGAATGCCACTGCAATTCAGCATGTTCATATTTTTATTGATGAGGCTGGCTTTAACCTAGCCAAAAGAAGGGGACAGGGACGAAACATTTTTGGGCACCATGCCATTGTGAATGTCCATGGACAGCATATCACCATGAGCTCAGCCAATGGACAGAAAGGTGTCCTACATCACCATGCCAACCTTCCTACACCAGTCTTGAATTGATTTATTTGTGGTGGCCCACCACAATATCAACATTGACCACCAAATATTGATTTTCAATTTTTTTTATTATTTAAAATGGGTAAAATCGTATTTCTTTGTAGCGATGCAAGCAGGGCATTGATTCACTCATCCCCGCCTTGCCCCGACTCGCTCTCTCACAAACACATTGACAACAGACCTGTCTGTGAATAGCCCCTCCTCCCTATGCACACTCTGAATCAAAACATGATCCTTTGCAGGATGTTTGGGTTGGGTACTGAAACCCGGTACCATTATGGCACTGGTTCCTATACGGTCGGTATCTACCGGACCGAATCGCAACACAAGTTCAGTGCCATGCCGAGCTACCGATTTAAATATCCCACATATCCACAATATCCACCACACGCGCCTTCACTAAACATTATTGCTTGGAACGCGCAGCTGAAATCCTCTGTATTCTTCTGTAAGATGCGATTCACTTTTGGTCGAGAGCTAAACAGCAGTCAATGTTACACTATGGTCGCTTAGCCAATCAGACAAAAGAGGCTGGTCGTCAAAGTTTTCACTACTGATAACGTCCAGTTCATACAAACTGTCAGTTAGTTGTTAACATGTAACATGTGAAAAGTAATTAAAGACAATGGGGTTGAGTTCATAAAAAAAATCTCTTCATCTCTAAAATAGTGCCACCTCTCACTCTCCATGCGTGAAGGAGACGTTGCGGGCGATTGTGAGCAATAGCGTGTCACGTTACACTAAATAAAAAATGTGTTTGTATTTTCAATGTATTTTATTTTACTCAATTTCCTTATAGAACAAAACAAAAAAGCATTGTGTGTAGTGGAGCTGTACCCAACTCAAATCGGATTTGGCTGTTAAATGCCAATATTTGACTATTCGCCGGTGGCAGCAGTGGGGTTGGGGTGGAAGCAGGCCGGGCCAGACCAGTGCAGCTCTTCCTATAGGCAAAATAGGTGGCCGCCTAGGGAGAGGAAGCGATTGGGCACATTCTGCGCACTTGTCTCCCTATCCGACTGTACTGACAGTGCGCACACACCAGCGATGGTGTGTGCGCGCCAGGACAGCGTGAACAATAGATTTGTTTTTATTTGACGTGTCCGTATGGAACAAAACATGTGCATGTGGAACGAATAGCATATGCATATGCATAATGGGGACACTTTCTCTGTGACTCACCCCTGGATCACCCCCTCTCCTTGCGTCTTGCACAGAAAATAATCTTAACGAGACCAAGCGTTGTGCCCCGTCCTAAAACTGTCGCGCCCCGTTCCTCTGTGCCCCGTCCCAACACTGTTTTAAGTTTTATTTGGAGGAACGGGGCATGGCTCTCCATGTTGCTCTCCACCATCGGGACACACGGAGAGCCGTCTTCAGGTCCGTGTGTCCAGACAACACACACACACACACACACACACACACACACACACACACACACACACACACACACATAAATATATCTATGATTCCCCTTATTTATATTTCCTCACTGAAATGTTATCCCTGTGTATTTTGTAAGCTGATATCGTTTTCATCCCGTTATTGTAATGCACACTGACTGAAACAAACGGGGGGGGAAAAAAAAAACCAAAAAAAAAAAAAAACGAACAAAAAAGAAAACCGACTGCTCGACTTGAGTCTCAGTCGACTGAGTCATCCAACTGATGATTCGAGGGGGGCACTTTCTCAGTCAGCCCACACCCCCCCCACCCGCCACCACCCTCCAGGTCAGCTACCACCACAAATAGAATCGAATTCGGTGGGAAACACTGACACACTGCCCTTCTCATCACATTCCTGAACACACTACATGGCATCCTCATTCCAGTCGAGCAGAGGGGTGGACCAGAGCAGACCAGGTACATTGTCATCTGGAACAACGTGAGTTTTCACCGGGCTGCTTTGGTCCGCAACTGGTTCATCAACCACCCACAATTCATTGTTCTATACCTCCCACCATATTCCTCATTCCTAAACCCAATTGAAGAGTTTTGGTTTTTTTCGGCATGGCGATGGAAGGTGTATGACCGCCATCCCCTTGCACGCATGCCTCTTCTCCAGGCAATGTAGGATGCATGTGGTGAAGTTGATGCGGGGGCTTTCGGCGGCTGGATCCGTCACTCCAGAAGATTCTTTCCCTGCTGTTTAGCCAGGGGGCTTGTGATGTAGATGAGGTGCTGTGGCCAGACCAAAATAAGAGGCAGGATGCAGCCTAATTTATTTTTTCTTACATTTGTTTGTGAGCCACTTTTATTTTTACAGAAACCCCTTTATCTTACTGAATGTTTTTCCTGCTTTTTCTCCTGTCGGGTATGTAAAGTGTTACATATGAAACACCAGTGTGCATTTTGCAAAAATACTGCATTTTGCAAATACTATAAATCTAAATGATTTTGTTACTGCACACACACACACACACACACACACACACACACACACACACACACACTCACATACATACAAACACACACACGTATATATACACACACACACACACACACACACACACACACTACTGTAACAATATTTTACAACTGGCTACAGTGTAACACTGAAAATGCAAAAGGCTAAACTTACTGATAAGATATTCTTCATAGTGGTTTATGTTGAGCACATCCGTGTGTTGTTGGTTGGTAGAAAGATCTATTCATATGTTGGCATGTGTGTGTCACTTTGATGCTAAAAAAGAAATGAAAACATTTTGGAAAGAGATAAAAACCATTTTCAATGCAGTGTTTGCTTTGGCTAGAGATTTATGGGGTTTTGCATTTTGTGTCTGTGGTTGTGGTTTTGTGTTTAGAGTTTTGAGAACATTTTTGAGAAAAGAAAACTAAGTTAATTAATTGAAGGTCGGGTCCGCTTGGGGCGTGAGTGTGTACAGTTCACTCCATTGATGGCATTATCTAAAATTCATGTTTGTGGAACGAGAGCTGGCGTTGGCAGCTCCACATTCCCAGACGCACAATAAATAAATAACTATTTGAAAAGAAAACTAACTTTAACACGTCCTGCATCTGTTTAATCCCTATATCTTATATAACACACAGATGTATTACATAAAGTATCTTTATTTGCTGACTCCAATCTTGACACGACCTTCACGGATCGTGTCATAATAATACGTGGGGATCTTACGGGCCTTACACGGACAACACTAGCATCGCTTCGGCAGGAGGGTGGGATTAAGTCAACTGTTTTGTTCGGTGCTGATAATTCCCGACCTCTGAACGCGCCCGGCTGAAAATCCTCTGCGGCAAGAACAGACATGTAATGTCAACCGCGTTACGAGTGGTAAAACCAACACCCCATGACCCGGGTCGTCCTCCGAGAAGGAGAAGGCTTTCATTTCGCCTACATTGTTCCCTGTAAGCTAGCTATTAGCCTGACCTCGACGGTTGAACAACGCTGCTGCGCTGCTTCGGCGTTATCAAATGTCGAATAATTCGTCCCGCTGGACATTCAGCAGCGTCTTCACACCGACCCCCGGAGAAATTATACTTGTAATACCTCCAATACTCACGAAAAATATCCGATTGCAACGCGGGCTCGCTCAGCTAGCTAGCTTCGTCTTCCATTTTCCAGTGGGGCTCTACGCGAGATCTCGCGATATCCGCGTAACGGCCCGGTTCACACGGGAACTGACCCGACGTCCGTTCAGATTGTGACTGCGGTGGGTTGCGGCTGTAAAGACTGATCCGGGATCCGTTAAAAAAAGAAGAAGAAGCTTTTTATTCTAAATCATGGACAAGCCGATGTGATCGTCTTTTATTTTCATGTTTTATTTATTTTTATTTCTTTTTTTTTTTTATCTTTTTACTCCACCAATCCATTTAGTCTATGTACAATATGTAAACGAGAACATGACAAAAATATAAAAAAAAGACATGCTCAAAGTAAATAATATACACTTACCCGGGTTTATTATTATTATTAATAATAATAATAATAATAATTATAATAATAATAATAATAATAGGACTGTGTTTCACATAATTTTGGAACCGGCTGAATGAGACTGAGCTGTGATAGTCACATCAAATAGGAATTTACGACTTTCTAACTTTTTTTTTTCTTTCCAAAGCAAAGTTGATTTCAAGACACATAGAAATGTGATTTAATAACATATCCTATAAAAAAAAAAATCATAACACTATAAATATTGTTCATATTTCTTATTACAAAAAGCTTTGTACAGTTAAAATGCTTTGTTTGTTTGTTTGTTTGTTTTTTTTTATAAATCACAATTTCATGTTTACACAGTGGAAGGACAATATAAAACATGTATATGAAACAGAAATGCCAACGTTATTAGGAAGAGGACATTGAAGATAGAAAGATGAAAGATACAGTTACATTATTCAAAATGTCTTGGCACCACACAAATCGTTTGCACTTCAATTTTGGCTGCTTTCAAAAACCCTTGTTTTACAGTTAACCTCTCGCTTCACCACCTCAGCAGCCTGGAAAGTCCTCGAGCACTGATGTTTACGTCGCAGATATCTGATAGTTTATACAATCATACCCAAGTCAGAAATGAGATGGTAACTGAGCTATGAAGTCAAAATCCCGATGCAAAGAAATATACAGGCTCGCATTTCTTTTTAGGACGGTCGCGCAAGGCGAGGAACGAAACAGACGCGTGGAAATCGGAGGCGTGTCGTGCCGTGTCGACGTAGGGGCAACGCAGGGGGGGTTTGGGGGGGGGGGGGGGGGGGGGCGGGGGGTTGGAAATCAAAGTGATTTTTCACAGCGGTGCAGTGCAGGCCTTCAAGCATTAAGTGGGCCTCGCGTTTGACGCCCCGGGGCCCACACGGCGGCCTCGCCAAATGTCAGGCTGCGTCCGTCCCCGGCGCCTCGATCAGGTCACAGTCACGCCGGCGCCGTCCTTGCCCTTGTCCACGTATCGGGGGTCAGAGTTCTTGTCCGCCACGGGCCCAGACCCCGCGCCAGCAGAGAGGGTCTGTGCGGTGGGGGAGTGGCCTGAGGGCTTGGCTGCAGGATCCAAGGCGGGCTCCGTCTCCGGCTCCTGCTGCGAAGCTGTGGCTGTGTTCCAAAGGAAATGAAAAAAAATAATAATAATAATTCACCTAGAACTATTACAGATCTCAAATGATTACAAAAGTAATCGCATGATATTGATGTAAATAAAAGCAGCGCATTGCATTGGTAATAATATGATTCATAATTCAGAACAGAAACACAAAATAATCTTCATCAAAATGTGTTTCATGGCATTTTCCCCATAAACAAGCCGCCATTGTTCTCCTGTTGTTTTGCACTGAGCCAGTTGCTAAGACAAATAAGTCTGTCAAGCCTGTCAAGAAATGCTATATTAAAACATGAAAAATAAAATAAAGAACATGAATGAATAAAATATATAAATCATAAAGATTTTGCTGCAGACCCCCTGCAATTTCTAGGGGGTCCCCTTGGGGGCCGCGGACCCCTGTTTGGGAACCCCTTGGATATAAAACCAAGTTTGTTTAACATGAAGCCTTTCATATTCAAACGTTTGTAATTCGATTGTTGGTTAAAAAGTATTGTAGTCAGAGTTAATCCGGGGAAGCGAGCAGCCGCTCTAAAGCAGAATATCGAGTTTTCTGGGAGACATTAAAAAACGGAACATGACCGTAGATGCTTTAATAAACGGTATAGGAGTCTCTGGAGGGAGAGTTGCAGCCGGCTGCAGCTGCTTTCCCTGTCATTCAAACATATAAGGTCAAAGTAGAGCGGCCGCGTTTGGTTCAAAATAGGAAAATGTGTTAACAGCATCAAAAAAATGTACAATTAAAAATGTATTTTATTGACATATGTTAATGTAAAAATGTATGTTATTAACATATGTGAATGTCAAAATGAATGTTTTAACATAATAATGTAAATATGTATGTTATTAACATATGTTCATGAAAAATGTATTTTATCAACATGTGAATGTAAAATTGTATGTTATTAACATATGTTGATGTCAACATGTATGGTATTAACATATGTTGATGTAGAAATGTATGTTTTTAACCTATGTGAATGTCAAAATGTATGTTATTAACCTATGTTAATGTAAAAATGTGTGTTATTAACATGTTAATGTAAAATGCTATGTTATTTACATATGTTAATGTAAAAATATATGTTATTAACATACAGTATGTTAATGTAAAAATGTATCATATTAACATATGTTAACGTAGAAATGTATGTTTTTACATGTGAATGTCATAATGTATGTTATTAACCTATGTTAATTTCAAAATGTATGTTATTAACATGTGGAAATAAAAATGTTATTTACAAAATGCATGTAAATAACATATGCTAATGTGAAAGCAATGTTATTAACATATGTTGATGTTAAAAGCTTATATTAGCGTATGTTTATGTCAAAATGTTATTAACAAAATGTCAAAATGTATTTTAACATATGTTAATGTAAAAAGTTTGTTATTAACTTATGTTCATTTCAAATTGAATGTTTTAACATATTAATGTAAAAATGTATGTTATTAACATGTTAATGAAAAATGTATTTTTATCAACATGTGAATGTAAAAATGTATGTTATTAACGTATGTTAATGTCAAAATGTATGTTATTAACATATGTCAATGTAGAAATGTATGTTTTTAACATATGTGAATGTCAAAATGTATGTTATTAACATATGTAAATGTGAAAAATGTATGTTATTAACATGTGAAAGTAAAAATGTATGTTTTAAACAAATGCTAATGTCAAAATGTATGTTATTTACCCATGTTAATGTAAAAATGTATGTCTTAACGTAACGTATGTAACGTAAGTTAATTTCAAATTGTATGTTATTAACGTATGTTAATGTAAAATGTATGTTATCAACATCATGTAAAAATGCATGTGATTAACATATGTTAATGTCAAAATGTATGTCATCAACATGTGAATGTAAAATTGTATGTTATCAACATGTTAACTTTGACAGCTGTGATAAATATGTATATATCAAACAAACCATAAAACCGTGTGCATGTGTCCGTGTGCCCACCTGACTGCGTGCAGGACTTCATGTGCTCTGGCCAGTGGGCTTGCTGGCAGGGGTAGTCACAGTAGCTGGTGTTCCAGCAGCAGTAGAAGATGGCCTCCTTCCTGCAGTTTGCACACCACTGCTTCTTTTTGGTCTCGTCCACCGCCTGCTGCTTCTCCGTCTCCATCTGCTTCTTCACCTCCGCCACCAACCGTTCCCTCTCCTGCTCCAGACTCTGCCTCATTTCCGCCATGGTCAGTTCTGTGTAAAATGGCAAAATCATTTATGTTTGGAATCTACCCTAAACTGAAAGGGTTTTTCATTAGCGCACAAACAGAAATAGATACATAAGCAAACTTCGTCTTTCCCTAAAACTTGATTCACCCTTCCTGAATTCTGGTTTTCACATTTCTTCATACAAAAAAGTATTCAGAAGCACACACATTGAACAATTGTCTTTGTAAAATACACCAAGAGAGGCAGTGATAGAGTCATAAACACTAAGATGTGTGTTGAATTTATTATCTTTGAAATCAACAAACCCACCTAGGTTGTGCTTCATCTCAGACAACTCCTGCTGATGTAGCCACTGAAGCTTCTCGATCTCTATCCGTAACCGTCGTATCTGGATGAAAATGATGCTATTATTTTACAGCAGTATGAATAATAGGGATGCAATGGTACATTGGGCCCACGGTTTGGTATGTATCACGGTTTTTGGGTCCATGGTAATGATACGGTTTTCGGTATCTTTATATTTAGGAAAAGAATAAGACTAAAATAAGGAGAAAAGGTGTAAAAATGTATTTATCAATGTTTTTATAGTACTCTGCCAATAACAACTAGTGTAACACTGTGTGTGTCTGACTATGGTGGGCGGTTGGGGGGGATCAAGTTCACTGGTAAGCAATAATTTGCATAAATTAATCTGATTGGAGGGGAGGTGTTCACGATATTGGATAATTGGCCCAGGTGTCCAGGGGGCAGGTTCCCAGCGGAGAGTAAGAGTGTGGAAGAGAGGGAAGTGAAGCGAGGGCCTGGTGCGAGCGGAACCGAGAGAGTGTCTGAATGGAAGTTCGTAATAAAAAGGGACACCGTGATTGATTGCCCTCTTTTCGAAAACAGTCTAGTTTTCTATTGAGAAGGCTTGTGCAGTTGAAAAATAAATAAATAAATAGATAGATAGAGAAATGCCGCACAGATCCGGCATGGTTCCACACGGATCCCGCACAGCTGACGTGGTAAGCAGAGCTCCAACAGTGGATTCAATAGGAAGCTGCACTTACGGCACGCCGCACCTGTGTTCTATGCCAAATCATCGGGTGGACTCTTTTCCGTGAAACCATGATACCACGGTTTACGTGAGTATATTGAACCGTCGGCGGCGAACCGAACGGCTCGATAACAAACCGTGTACCGTTGCATCCCTATGAATAAACATTCATATTTATATTAAGTGAATATACCAGAACACCTACCTCTGCAATTGTGTTTCCTGATGTGTTTTTGGAAAGGTCATTGTAGATTTCTGTCATTGTCCCTTTTATTGTGTCCATGATCTGAAGTTCAGAGAAGGGTACACAGATTATAAAACACACACACAATAGATATATGTTTTTTAGACACATACTATATACTCATTGCAGTCATTTAGTATTAACATTGTAAAGCCTCTTTCATATATGCAGTCTTTACCAGCAATGTTCCGGAACCGTTCCTTCATGGGGCCATGTGTGAATGGGAGCAGGGTTTAATATTTCAGGAAATCTGTTACGGCAATTTCCCACCATCCGGGAAAATGCCAGGATGGCTGTGTTGTGAATGGAAGAGGTAACGTTGCCGGGACAGGCACTGATGTCAGACGCTTTATTTATTGGACTTTACAGTCCATTTATGCTGTTGAAACACATGTACAAACTAGGGATGTTAAACCCAAATGTCAACTAACTGACATTTGATGACAATGACAACTCCCAATTTCAACTAAACGACCGACTGTTCTCCCTGTCAACAGCAAAATCAAAAATCTTTTTGTAGTGGCCTATTCAAATTGTTCTGAAAACGTTACTGTAAAAATAGCCTAGCTGTGGCAGTGTCATGGTGCAGGTGCAGGAGTTTTGCTTTCTCACATTGCTTGAAAATGGCAACTTTGCATAAGAGTCAGAGGACCCCCCGGCGCAATGAAAGTGATGAAAGAGCCCATGAATTGTCTGCCATATATTTACTCATTTATATATTCGTTTTTATTTATATCTTTATTGCTGCGTTTATTTCAGGATTTATTTCATAGGCATATAAATGTTTATTTGCGTGCTACGTCCACATAGATTCTCTGTGTGCTCGCAAGTGAATGAGCTCTGTGCACCGCTGCTTTGTCTGTCGCTCTCCGGCACGGGCGGTGCAGACCAGAACCGCACCCGATGTTCTGCTGGAAAGTCCCTTGCCCCATCCATTCCGGCATTATCATGGCATGTGTGAAAAGGCTGCAAGACGGAAATTCTCCGGAATGTTGCTGCATGTGTGAATATTGAAACTCACAAGCGGTGCCGCAAAGGCTATCCGAGTAGTTTACCAGGAACTATGTGTGAAAGGGGCTTATTATTTGTCCACAGAGGATGAGTTTGACTCACTTTGTTTGTGTACTTTGCAATGTCTGCAGCCACATCAGCTGAAGCTGTGGGGATCTGCAGGTCACTGGCCATGAAAGAAGAAGAGCCTCCAGAGGTGCCATGGCTGCTGGACGAGGTCGATGCACTTTGGGCAGGGTCTTTCTGCTGAACTGTTGGATGAAATAGAAACAGAAATCAGTTGTGAACCTAATCTGATGACCATTTAGTGAAGTCTAGAAATTTGCAAAACATGTGCCCATGTACCTTTGGCTGCCTGTCTGGTCTGGTAGCGCGTGCTGGAGGAAGAGGAAGAGGAAGAGCCCTGCTGCTGTGGTTGAGGCTGCTGCGGGCTGCGCGTCTGCGTTTGTGTCGCCGGCTGCTCTCCTTGCTGTTGCTGTTGCTGTTGCTGTTGCTGTTGCTGCTGCTGTTGCTGCTGCTGTTGCTGTTGCTGTTGCTGTTGCTGTTGCTGTTGCTGTTGCTGCTGCTGCGTCTGGACCTTCTGCAGCTGCCATTTCTGAGAGGAAGCCTGGACCTTGTTGGTGGGATTCCAGACCACTGCACGCTGCACCGCCTGAGCTGTCTCTTTGGGCAGTAGGGGGCGCTGTTTCTTCACAGCCGTGGGGGCGGAGGCTGTCGTGGACACGGAAGTGGAGGAAGGAGACGGGACAGAGGGACTGTTTATTTGGGCTGCGCTGGGCTGGCCCGAGGGTGTAGCAGAAACCATGTTGAGTGCGTTTGTCAGAGGGGGTTGAGAAGAGTCTTTCTGGTTCAGAGTGGCTTCCCGTATAGGTGAAGATGCAACAGCAGATGGGGGGAGTTTACCTTTGCCAAAAAAAACATTCAACATTACAACATGAAGCATCTCCTTCAGGAACACTTATCTTTGTGGTGCATACTGTCTGAGAAGCAAAGAGGGTTCAGGAAAACTCTGTCGATCATAATTTTTCGATCATAAGGAGTCAACCTGAGTCAGCTGAAGCTGATCGATACTGGATCTATTTCAAAGATTCTGAGTTTTCATTTAATAAATTAAAGCCTCACCTTCAGTCTTGATTGCAGTAGAGTCTTTGATAGTTTTTACCGCAGCAGTTCCAGCCTCCCTTCTGGGCCTCTTGCGATCGCGTCCTCCACCGTCGTCGCCCAAGTCGATCACAAGCTCTCGCTCCGAGTCGGAGTCCGGTTCCGCCAGGGTCGAAGGGGCGGCGGCTCTCCCTTCCTCCGGGGATCTGGTCTTGTCCGAGGGCGGCTGGGGCATCCTGGGCTTTTCCTGGGGCTCCCGATCCGCGCCATTGCTTCCCTGCTTGTCTTTTGCCGAGGGTTCAGAGGTGGCTTTATCCCCCATCCCTGCTCCACCCTCTTTATTCTCCCCCTGCGCCGGGGCTTTGGGCTTCTTCCTCTCCGCTTTGTCCTTGTCGTCGTGGGCAGAGCTCTTCGGGCGGTGCTCCTCGTCGCTGAGGTACTCGCTGTCACTGGAGTCGGACTTCTCAGAGTCTTCCGAGTCACTGTGTTCCACATCCTTGTAGACGTCTTCCGATATGTCATCTATGCCTGTATCAAAAAACAAACATGACTTTTCCTTGCTGAGACTGAAACGTATTAACCAGAAGTCACTGTCTATTACAGCGCAATAACCCTGTAAAGATGGTGTTGATTTTGCTATTGAAGATTCAGAAGGTGGCTTTTATTCCACAACTGTTGTGTTACTGGTGGCAAAATATGAAACATTTATATTGGTGTTCACGAACACTGAGTGAGAGAGTGTAGATACCAGCAAGTAATGATAGCACAGCTTTAGACGTGGATGGATAGGTGCATGTCTCAGATCACACACGTACCTAGCTGGGCCTTGCAGCTTTCAATGGTCTTGTCCAGGCTTCTGATTGGTCTCTTTGGTGTAGGAAGGACGGCTGTACCCTGTTGTTGCTGCTGCTGATGCTGCTGCTGCTGCTGCTGCTGCTGCTGCACAGTCTCGCTCAGTTCCTTGAGATCCATCTCGGCCTTTATTCGATCTGATAACAAAGGGATAAATGTAAATTCAACTGAATTGGCATTGATCCATGACCAAAAATGTAGTATTATTTACATAGATGTGAAATGGGACTGACCTAAATTCAGATTAAGGATGCTGCCCGTTGGCGCTGCCCTCTCTTGTTTTGGCACCAGCCCGGGATTGAAAGGTTTTGGGCTGCCTGTCATGCTGCCTGCAGGAGCCATCTTTGTGGAAGCAGGGGATGCTGTAGCCAAACAAAAACGTGCAATTCCAGGTTAGTTATTTGTATCGAACATAAAGTTTATCTTATCCTTCCAAAAAGGCACTATGATGCACACTCAGGAGTAATATTGGTGTAGGTGTTTAACTACCGCTAAATTCCATGGACTCCTCTCCCGTGCTGTAGTGAAACGGAGGATTCCTCGATGACCTTTCCATCCCATCCTGTTCCACGTCAGATCCTGTGTGAACGGAAGAGTTTGTGCTCATGGGAGAGCGAGGCATGTCCGTCATGGAGATTCTCCGGCTCATCCCGCTGGGCGCAGAGCTCTTGGCGAGGAGCATCTTGGGAGATGCGGTTATGTCGAAGTTGAGGCGGAGTTTTTCAGACTTTTCAACTTTCACCGTTCCAGCACTGGGGTTGGATGGGTCCAGTAGCATCTGTAACTGGTTGTTGGGTGTGTAAGGGGTGCGGAAGGGTGCATAGTTAAAGACACCAAATTTCTTGCGAATGTTCTCTACGTAGACCTCCATTTCTTGCATGGCACTGTTAAAGATGCTCTTGGTTTTCTTCACAGAGAACGGGATCTCTTTGGACATGAGGTAGCAATTGTTGATGGGAACCCAGGCCCTGGTGGTTAGATACAAAAAGCAAAACTTACTTTGAACAAAAGAGAGCCTGAGTGAATGTTGGTCGAAAATGAACAAGATTAATGAGCCCCATGTTCCTTTAGGGATTGGTCGACCTTGCTCACCTGTCATGTTGACCAAAGAACCGTGCATCCACCTGCCCGTCTTTCTCCCGCAGCGCTTTAGCCGGCCAGAACGGAAAGCCCTTTAGCTTAGCCCAGACCAAGGGATGGGGCTGGCTCTATAGCGGGACAGGGAAGACTCAAGTACAACTTTCTGCATGTGCCACACTTAACAAGCTCTGGAATCTGCATATAAAGTACTCTTTTGGGGAAAAAAAAGTGATAATACTGATATGTGTTTTACATAGAGTGGGACCTTGACTTACACATGGCTCACAGAACCAGTTCTCCCTCTTTTGGCAGGAGGACAGGTAGCACTCTGGACACACCTCAATCTCATTCATCTGAAATAAATTGAACAAAGTAAAGGTTTACTGTTGTACAAGGTCAACCCAACTTCATTCCATATATACAGTCATGGCTGAAAATATTGGCACCCTGGCTTTTTGGATTTTTTTTACAAATCATTTAATAATAGTTCTTCCTGAAAATTGTTGAAATTAAAACATCTTTTGGTATTCCATATATTCACTTACACTTTGGTTTACAGTGGAACAAAAACCATCAAGCGCCAACCCAATGAAATGGGCTCCCTAGCTGTACCTACCCAGGAGGGCCCCTTGCTGAGACGGAGACACAAGAATGCCTGACTGGGTTTTGCCAAAAACACACCTAAACAAGCCAAAATCCCTTTGGGAGAATGTCCCGTGGACAGATGAGACCAAATTAGAACTAAATCACATTTTAATCAAGTCTTAGTTTACAGAACACAAAAGAAGCCTTGGAATCCAAAATCTCGGTTCAGTGATGTTTTGGGTTTGCTTTGCTGCCACTGCTACTGGGTGACATGAATCTGTACATGGCATCATGAAATCAGGAGATTTCCATCTGTATTTTGGAGCACAGTGTTGAACAAAGCGTCAGAAAATGCTCACAAATGAGTCCTGATCTAAATCCCATTGAACACTGAGAAATCTGAAGGCACCAGTTGGGAGAAGGAACCCCTCAAATCTGAGAACTGGAGCAGTTTAGAGAAGGACACTGGACCAAAATGCCAGTGGACACGTAGGAATCTCATAAAGGGAGGTAAGAAGCATTTGACTGCAGTTATTTTCTCTGCAGGCTGTAGGGTGTCAATAGTTATGTCGTGCCATTTCTGCTTATTTTATGATTTAAAAGGATACGTCATGTTCTGAATCGTAGTTTCTGCGCCATTAACAGTGAAAAAGAATTGTGCAGACCAAACACTTGAGTGAAAAATTGATTTTTTAAATACAGGGGTGCAGACCTTTTCAGCAAGGACTGTACACATGTACCGCCAACACAATACAAAAGTACTGTAACTGTGAAAATCATAAATAAAAAAAAGAGCTTACCTCATGTTCACAGATCTTGACGATGACCTTCGCAGTTGCTGTTAGTTTGTGATTAGCTAGGCCAAAAAAAGTCACAAAAAACATTTGATCACAATTCAAGATTTTAGATCTTCGGGAAAAGGCTGCTAATAAATACGTAAGTGCTCTACCTCCGTTATAAATGATGCAATTGTGTAAGATCCATTTCACATCGGCCAGAAAAGCTTCAGTGCAGCCATACATTTTCTTTTTTATGTTCTAGAAAATAAAGAATATTCAAGCGGTGTTAGGATTAGACACGACTTCAGTGTAAGCATTTTGGACTCCAGCCTTTCAGACATCCTTGTACCTTCTCTAGAGTGCACAGGTCCATGGCATGAAAAATGTATTCTGCATAATCTGGATGCTGTTCCAGAGACACAGGCTTCTGAAAAGGTTCCGTCTGCATATTTAAAAAAAAAAAGGAAAATTAGTCATCATTACACGTCATTAGTCCAAATCGTGTTGACAACGTCATACAAACTGCTTTGTCTTCAAAATATTAAAATGTAGTCTGCTCTGGTTTCGGGTTCCAATTAAGTACAAATGCAAGGTGAGTGTATTGAACTTACACCAGGCTGTTTCATCTTTTGGAGGGCAAACTTTAGCAGGTAGGATAGCTGGTCTATAGTGAGCATCGTCATGGCCTTGCTCTGGGTTTCTATGCACTCTGCCACAGTTATTTTCTGGAAAATGGAAACAATTTCTTATATGACAATGGCAACATAAATAATGTACTGTATTACCAAAATGGAGGCTATCGACCAAATGCCCTGAATATACCCATATTATCTTAAAGGAAAACTGGTATTTTTGAACCCAAACCATATTTTTCGACCATTGGGAGTCGACATAACTTCAGCGAGCTGCAATTCTTAGTACAATGTTGTTGACTTCCAATGATTGAAAGATAAGGTTTTCCTTTCAGTCATATATATAGTACATAAATATTATTTTAATTAATTCAATTTCCTGAATCCCCCTTATCTTATCTAATTTAACTGTATATTCTTTCAAAAGAGTAAGTACTGTAGGTTATGCCAACCGTAACCCTATAGCCCTGAAACCTTCCAAACTCACGGTGCGAGATAACCGGTCAGCCTTCGTACAAAGAGTAACAGAACACCTAAAGTAATCCCAGTCCGGTGTGCCAATTAGCTGCGAACGCCTATGTGCATGTGCACACACACACGCAACTGTAGCAAGATACCTCACACTCTGGACAGAACCAGTCGCCCTCGGGCTCGGCTGGCAGTTTGAGGCATTTGGCGTGGTACACCCTTGGGCAGAGCTCACAGCAGAGCACCTGGCCCTCGCGGTGGCACAACCAGCAGTAGAAGTCGTTCCTGCCATCCTGCGGTACAACATCAACAGGGTCTGTGGTGAGTGCTGGCTGCTTCACATAGTAAAAGGGACCATGTCTTAGCTCTGACTGTAACGCAGGCAAGAGAAACAAGGGGCAGGTTTCAAAAAACACGCAGAAACAAAAAAAAGGTGCAGTGCAACAGAAACACAGTGGTAGTACGACGAGGTAAGAGGCACAGAGGGCAATGAGGCTGACACTCCACACACACACACACAGGTTTGGCTGGTATGCAGAGTTTGCACTCTTTCAAGTAGCGTCTTATCAATTTGAGGTTTTTTTTGTTGTTGTTTTTTTAGGAGAACCCCTTCTTCTAGAAAACAATAACCTTCGACTGATAACTTCTCCTGAAGAGATTAGAAAACATCCAAACATGTGATGTGTGTCACAGCAAACCCCATTACCCCAGCAAATCAATACACAGGTGACATTTGGGATCAGAACGTCTGAGTGTTCTGATCGTGTGACTAGGTCAACTGAGATTGAGGCCAGGCTGGTTGATTTAAGAATGCGCTTGAGGATAATTCCCATTTCTTTTTTGAGTGCTAAATCCTTTGTGTATCATTTGTTTACTCTGCAAACATCAGCTCGATTTGTGCACTGCAAACACTCAACAGTATGTTGTAGCAACATGACCATTGAGAGTGAATAAATAAAACAGCGACTCGATAAATATATTTATAAAGATCAGACATGGTCGCGAGAATAACCGCAACCTGTTTGGTTTTGGAGTAATAATGTTTTGTTGTAGTCCTTACAAGCTTTTTTGGATTTTTACTTAACCTAGCAACATTTTAGCACTTCTTTTCAATTAATTAATCAAAATACACAGTCTAATGTCCTTAAACTACACTCAGGTAAAAGACCCGTTGTCATGCAAAAAAAGAGGAATTATCCTTAATTGTCATGCAAATAAAACAAAGACACAAAAGGGCACTACTCAGCAGCTAAGTGGTTAAGCAAAACAATCACTTTTTAGCATTATCTGATAATTATTCAAGATTTTTCATTTGTTTTTTTTAATTAAAAAATAAATTGTTTAGCGCCATGACACTCATAACTAATTCATATAGCATTTAAATGGTAACGACACATTTGCAGAATAATGCAATTTCCTCCAAAGCCATTACAATCAGGTGACCTGAGGTATTTCACACCTACAGATCAACATCTCTGCTCTCGCAAGAGGTCGCACCCAAACAGGTCCGTCCATCTTTACCTGGTCTTTGCTGTTACAGTTGACAGCCCCGGGTTTCTTCTTCTTCTTCAGGGGGCTGGGGGAGGTTTCTGAGGGAGAGTGGCCATTAGAGGAATGGGTGGGACTCGGCGCCTTCCTTTTCTGCGGTGCCGGTGGGCGTTCCGCCGAACCTGGGGGATCAGGGACTGGATGCAGAGGAAGGAGGTCAGGACAAAGCAACAGAAGCAGGTATCATCCACATTAAGTCTCGGTCTCGGTCAATTAGAAACACTCCAGCACTGACACCAGTGACCCAACTACCACAGAGATGAACAGGAGGGGAAAATCTGGCGTAAATACAATCTCACTATCTCTAAAAAGCATGGAAAAAAGCCCAAGTTGAAGCCCTCTTTTCACCAAACCAGCCAGAGTATGTTTTTAGGATAGGCCCAAATAATGCAAATTAAAAAAGGCATCATACTGGATTTTGATTTTGAATTCCATGCAGGCTAATGAGACATTTCGCAAGCGGTGTTCAGTCAGAGTGACTGCTGCTGATAGGCGTGTTGACACTTTCCGGACAGGCGCAATGGATCATCTGAGTGAATTAACGCAGAGCTCGAAAATTTAAACAACCCAATTACAAAAAAAATAATAATAATAAAATTCTCTTTGGATGTCCGGCTCTCAGAATAGTGCGGACGGCCCGGAAGTCTTACCTTTGGATTGCATGGACACATCCATCCCCTCTACCACATCAGACTCCGTCTTGATCTCCTCCTCAGCCAGACTGCCGAGCGCGGAACAGAACCCGAGCGCACGCAGAAACAGAGAGCAGGGGGAAAGACAAAGTCACAAACAGCGTTCACAAAACCAAACCAACATCACGTAAACAAGTGGAACACCACCTAAGGCGCTCCTGTCCCAGAGGATATGCCACTAGAGACTCGCTGACGACTCCCCCCAGTATTTTTCGATGGCATTTTTTTTCTGATGCTATGAAAAGAAAAAAGTTGAACTCCTGGTCCCGCATGTTTCACTATCCGTTCCAATTAATCATTTACGGCCCCTCATCCTCCATGTTCCCACGAGAACATTGATATGAACCTCAACAATTCACATCAATATTAGGCCATCTATCTGCCTCGCTGTCGCTCTTCCAGGAGACAGCGCAGTTATTCGATGTTACAGAACCAGCCTGACCTACCTTCTTAATCTAACTAGCAGGAATAGTTCTACAGTAGCCAAACAGTGTTGGGATTGGTCCATAAAGTACCGAGAAGACAGTACCTTATAGTAACTTACAGTGTATTCCCCCATTGCCGTCTACGTCCCTTGCCTAACAACAGACCTCCCCGAGGCTCTCTGGCCTATTCCTGGAGACCAATAGCAATGGAACACTGAAATAGGCTCCAGGGACTGAAACCTGGGTTCCAAAGATTCCAAACTTGAATATTTAATGCCAAAGGTGTGACAAATGTGTACAAGCTCATAACTGTGAGTAACACATTACTTGAGACCGCCTCCAAAACATGTATTCGACACGTAGTCATCAATCATTATTGTAAACCTTTGAATCTCGAGAGAGAGGGATGATAGAGCCTTTTCCGACGGACAAATCCAGCAGTGAATAAAAAGCCTGATTTTCTGAGTCTCTGGTTCCGTTCTCATCCGATTTCCTCCGAGGAAAAGAGGAGGAGGATAAAAGGGGGGGACCTCGCTGATGAATGGGGCTCTTTCAGAGCCTGGCTCCTCCTTTGTCAGAGCCACAGAGGGCCTCGTTCCAAGGATGTAGTCTCATTCACAATCCCCTTAGAGAAAACTCTCCCAAGGACCCCTGACAGGTCACACACTTCACCGGCTCCTGGCCCTGGGTTCAGCTCTGGTTTCCCAGTTAGGACACCGGGTCGATGGCCAAGTGGCTCAAAGGTCACCAGCATTTTGCGAGAAACAGTGGACCACATTGACTCAAATTCCCTTTTTTTTGGGAGGGAAGATTCCAGGGGGACGTGATCAAAAGCTTTCAAATGAAACAAACTGATCAAACGAGGCAGGGGGACAGACGAGGGTAAGAAGAAGAAGAAGAAGAAGAAGAAGAAGAAATCACCAAGAGGAGATCTGGGATGCATGTGAGCCCACACAGCTGTACAAGATCATCAAGTAAAATCTGTACTCCCACAAGAGTCCAGTTCTCTGTCACAATTAAAAACCCAGACACGTGCCTTTGTTCTCCCAGGCCCAAACAAGCCAGAGCAATTAACAGCTCACCACAGTGAAAATTAAGAGAAATTATCTAAATAAAGGGTAGAGTACGGGTCAATTAATAAATAGAACCCAGAACATGGGTGTCTCGTTTCAACCTGCTAGGAGTTTCACTTACCAACACACACACACACACACACACACACACACACACACACACACACACACACACACACACACACACACACACACACACACACACACACACACACACACACACACACACACACACACACACACACACCCCCGGGGCCTTCCTGTTCCGGACGCAGTGAACAAACGAGGCCCACATGAAAATGAGAAACGTTAGCCAGTTCCCTCTGCTACGTGTTACTAAAGCTGGGAAGGAACACTCGCTGTTCCAGGGCAGTCCAACGTGCCACAAGCCCCTTGTTCATCACCAGGCCGAGCCGTACTGACACCGCAGCAGAAATCCTTGCCCCTTTAACTCTCTGACGCCCCCCCCCCCCCCCCCCAAAAAAAACCACAGAATGAACCGATGCAAAGAAGAAAAAAAAATTGCTGTTTTCACACCGGGAGCTGTACTTCCAGAACCCTGTCAAAACCACACAAGGGTAGCAAGCCGAATAAATAAATCCTCAGCAGGGTCTGACAATATTCCAGAAGGAGCAGGTTTCGAGGTTTTGGCAACATACGGCTAATACATGGAGTACCTGACAGCGGCTAGCGAGAGAGAAAGAAAAAAAAAAAAAAAACAACAACAAGAAAAAAACACCAACACTGAAGCCTGTGCCTTGAGATTCCACTCCTGTGAGAGAGGGAGAGAGAGAGAGACGAGCAGGGTTTTCTCGTCACAGAAAATGGAGGCCACAGCTCGCTCTCCTCTCCCCCCCCCCCCCCCCCCCTCCACTCCACCACCCCCACCCGCTCCCCCATCCCCCACTCCGGGGCTCAGACTCAGGCACTGGCACATCCACGCAGGAGGACCAGAGATCTGTGGAGATTACAGTTCAGCGTCAAAAAAACACACACACACACACACACACACACCGACAGGGCGCACGATCACAGGGACGGTTGAAGGAGAGGGAGAGAACCAGAACCAGAGAGCGAGAGAGAGAGGGAGAGAGAGACTGCGAGAGAGACGAGCGTGAACCCGGCAAAGTGCTATAACCATTTTAACTAATTCAATCTCGCCTCCAACAAAGCTGCCGCAGAACGTCTTTCGTTTCGGCCACGTACGGCGGGATCCCGGTGGAGAAACGATCATTTCTCCACCTCGGGAAAAAAAAAGACACGACGTACCCAGCGCCGCTTCAGACGAGGAAACCTGTGATATTGTAACAGACACGTAACACACACTGTTAAAACACGTGTGTGTTACACTGTTAAAACACGTCTGATCTTCTATCCTCTTCCCCCCAAATTTGCCTTGCATAACAATTTTGGATTACTAAGGCTGATGGGTAAACGAGCAGTGCCATGGCGCCCGCGATCCCTAGAGAGCTAGATTTGGATCACAAAAACCCTCGTTAGGTATGTGGAAAATGACACAAAACGCAGCCAGATGAGACCCACGCTCCGTGCGTTTGCTTCGCCTGAAATGGATTCAAACGTCTTATCAAAACATGCACATCCGAATGTCACGATAACTCCCTTAACGTGTAGAAAATAATCTCTATAATATAAATACAATTCTCAGAGTAAAAAAATCCTTTTTTAACGTGGATTGCTTCACCAAATGTAGTATTGACATAATAATCAACACGTCAAATATACCTTCTGCTCTGCAAAAAGAAAAAAGAAGCCTAAAAACTGAGATTCTTTCAACCTGGATTTGATATGCTGGAAAAAAAAAAAAAAAAAAGGGTGAATCAAAGATGGCTGTGGAATTTTCCAGAAGGCCCTTGCTCTCCCTGCTGCTTTCCCTCCGATTGTCAATCTTTAACCTAAACTACAGCTGCAATTGGCTGCAGGGCCAACAGAGTGGAACATTATTGGTCGGCTGCGCCGTGCCACTCGAATCGCAGTGTGCGAGAGCGTCCCTCTTCCTCTAAAACACTGTTTTGCTGCAATGCAGAGATTTCCCCTGCACCAGACCGTGTGTTTCCCTTCCGTTCGGCTCACCCGCGTTGGACACGTCAATGTAAACCAGGAGGGATTTGGGTTTTTTTGGGGGGGGGGGTTTTCAAAGCCCTTTTTTGAAATTAGCTTCATGTTTTTGAGGAGTAAGTCGATGCCTCGGCTTTTTGAAACCGCCGGTGTCATATGTACAGAGTGACAGGGACAGGCGGGACTCACTCTTGACTATTGCTTAATTTTGGCTTTTATTGAGTGGTTGAGTCACTGAGTGCTTTCGTATCAGGATGATAAAAAGCCATTTTACATTGTGCTGCAATCGTAAGCACGTTGAAACATGTCTTATGTAAAGCCAGTGGTTGGGGAAAGGAAATTGCTCGTGTCCCCCACGGTGCTCGTAACAACCAAAATACTGCAACACGATTCAAAACTCAGGGGGGAGGGAAAAAAATGTGATTAGCTGTGAGATGTGCCCAGGTTTATCACAACAAACCCTCGGTGCGTCTGATAGAACCATTTAATCTCCGGTGGAATCCGCACCAAACGCTGTGTCGAAATGAAACCGAAGTGAGATGCTCTCCCCTTTGCACCTAAAAATAGAATGCGGCCAGCGTGGCACAAGGAAGAGAGGGAAGCGTGCACAAAGCCACGGGTGACGTTTAAGTACAATGTAACGCCATCTTCCTGCTTTCCCCCCAAACACTCTGAGGGCCGCCTCCCGAAACCCGGCACGCATCTTCTTCGCGGTGCCTCCCCGGAACCTTAGATTCCCCCTCAAACGGAGCCGGTTTAAAAAACACGAAGGGGCCGCCGCGCGTAGCAGAGCGGTGCCATGGAAACAACGCGTCGCCGGGGTTGGACGGCGTGTAACCGTGTAGCCGCTCTCACTAAATAAGACAGGAGCGAGTGATAAGGAGGAGAGGAGCGACGGAACATGGAGGAAATCCTCAAGAGATCAACCGATTTTTTTTTAGCTGGATTCATCCATCCAGTGATTTATCTGTGGGGACACACTAAACAACAAAGACCCCAAAGTCTCTTCACTACCATTTTACTAAAGAAAAACATCCTGCTTTGATTTCAGTTCAGCTGTCAAGGGGGGGGGGGGGGGGTTGCCAAAATGGAACCCGATGTAAAAATAAAACGTGTGATATTCACTGGGGCCCTGATTGGACAGAATGTCCCCACCCTCCAACCTGTAAGAAAATGAGAGTTCAGTTATGGCCCCTGACAAAAAAATAAAAATAAATAAATAAATAAATAAAAATAAAAAAGCCCTTCAGGCCGACTCCGCAAGGACTTCGCGACGGGCCCCGTGTTGCCCCCCGCGTCCCTCCCCCGGCTTGGCATCACACGCCAGACAACAACAGAGTAAATCTACTTACAAAGGCTACAAAACGCAACCCTGTCCTTCCCTTGCCCATCCCCCTTGCGGCTCCTCTGCCAACCTCAGACCCCGGCCGCCACGACGAGAAAAAGCAGAACTCAGTGTCCGTTTTTCCTTTTAAAAATCAATCTCTCTTTTGCATTTTTTTTTTTTTTCCCTTCAAATAATAATAAAGAGAAAAAGGAGGATTTTCTACGGCGCGCCGGCCCCTTTGCGCGGCGGCGCGGTTGTCTGGGATACCCCATGTGACCCTGACACACAGGAGGAAGGCAAGGGGCGAGAGTCCTCACCCAACCCCCCACTCCCAGCAGTATGGAGCAGAGGCCTGCGAGGCCTTCAATCCTCCACCCAACCCTACCCCCCGCCCCCCCCCCCTCCTCCTCCTCCTCCACCACCACCCCCTCCTCCTCCTCCTCCTCCTCTGGGACACTAAACTCAGATTTTAAAGGCCTACCGTCAGAACCAGAGCAGTCACGACACGAGAAAGAAGCCGTGGCTGTTTCTAGGCATTAGGAAATAAGACGGGGCTTACCTCTGCGGATGCATGGCTGCCTGACACACTGTTATGTCAACACTTATAAAACATGGAGGACACTCTCAGCCCTCAGCCGGGGGAAGGCTCCGCTCTTCAGGCAAGGCGATCAGGCCCGAGCCATGTAAGCCGCGCTCTGACTGGTCTGTCCCCGCGCAGGCCGCGTGAGAGGCGGCGCCTGATTGGCCGGAGTGTTTCCTGAGTAATTATCTTTGTTCAGCGCAGGCAGGGGCAGCTCTGTGAGCGTGAGAGACAGAGGGGAGAAAAAATAAGCAGCAGAGCAAGGCCTAAGTGAGGAAAATAACACATTTAACAGCATATTAATGGTATACAGACCCCGTGAAACAGTATTGTGGATCTTCCCAACGTTGCATCTGGTGGTAGTTCTTTTATTTGGACGCTGGAGTCGGTTAAATGTCAGCATGCAGAGGGAGAAAAACAGGACACCATGGCTTCCCTGTTCAAGCCTCCATTTTTGTGGAGAGGGCCTTTGTCTAAACTCCTCCCTCCTTCTCAGTAGTCTTCAAAAGAAATAGAGGACATAGCGTGCCATCAAAATATATTCAGAAAAAATACAATATATGTATATATATATATATAAAAAAATAATAATACCGATGGACGCCTTTTCGCTTTTAATAAACAATAAGACAGGTCAGGACAATATTGTGAATACTTTTGGGATTTAAAATAATGCCACGCACCACGACAAATCCTAATGTTTATAAAGGCCTCAAGGACAATTCTCTGATTAACGTAGACCTAGTGATTGTGACTTTTTTTTTTTTCCCCTCCGTATAATGTACCAAACAAACACACAATAAATGTTAAAGATTATAATAATAATTATAATAATAATAATATCATCATGGCTCCTTCCGAACCTTCAGAACGTGAAGCTTACTGTTATTACCGGGGAGGTGGACGCTACGGTTGGGGCCGAATCTCGAGAACAAAAAAGGCGCAGCGCCCAACGTGGGGCTCGAACCCACGACCCTGAGATTAAGAGTCTCATGCTCTACCGACTGAGCTAGCCGGGCGGTGGGGTATCCCTCGCATGTACTCCTTTTTGACGACAAACCCTGTTCATTACGCCGTGACGGACACGCGAGCGCCGTGAAACACACATTTAAACAGGTTGTTCGAACGTGACGGGAATAAACATGTTCGCGCTTCCGCCGACGTTAGGAAATAATGTCAAATAACTCGGCCCCGACTCCGTGTGACTCCTGTGTAATGCTGACCCCTGCTGGCCCACAGAAGACGGGCTTTTTGTGGGAGCGGATAATAACAAAACAAATGAACCGAGTTATTGAAAATGCGTCGCGAGTGTTGAAAATAAATGCATTGATGAGTGGGGATAAGCTCGAATTATTTTTTTTTTTTTAACTACTATCACTACTGTTATGCTCGATAAATATTGTGTTTTGGCATATTTCAAAGGAAAAACGTAACGCGACTGCATTGAATAGCGTTGCTCCGGCCGCCAAGGCGCCTTTAATTGTTTTAATTCGGTGACGCAACTTTGGAAATTGATCAGGATTAATAACCAACTTATAATACACGGAAAAAAAACAAAACAAAAAAAAAACCATTAACACCGTTGGAAAATGCCGCTGGCTGCATTAGTTGAATATTTTACAATAATTCATCTCATTAGATAGTGATACGTACCCGGCGCCAACCATACTACGAAGTGGACCCTTTACTCAGTCGCTACCGTATTATCAAAACTCAACGGTTTTTGTCATTTGTCGTTAACTTTTCCATCGCGATCGTCACCGTCGGCCGTCGTGTTTTATTCTACCGGGTCCTCCGGCTCCCGCGGGCTGCGTCCCCTTTCGCTCAGCCCGGTGCGCGGAGACCTTGGGGGAAGGCGGCAAAAGGAACCGGGGGACACAGTATTGAGACGCGCCCCCCCCCCCCGCGTACGTTCCGTGCGTGACGCTGGGCGGTTCAGCATGAATGGAGCTGGCGATGAAAGGTTCGACTCCTTTTGTTTTGGTTTTTTTTTGTGGAGTCGGTTCCTGACGAGTCACCCGCGTTAAAAGAGAAGGAAGGGGGGGAGGAGTCGTTCTATTTATGTTTTTATTTTTATTTTTCTTACAAACAGAGTTACTGACAGTGAACGCGGTAGCACCCAGGGTTACCGTTTAGAGCGTCCTTATTTTTCTACACGCGGCCCATTTAGATCCAAGCCGGGTGTCGTGTTATGTTAAATCTTCCTTTATATGGTGTGTGTGCAAATTAAGAAATACACACAATTTAAATTTATTTAATAAAACAGAGTTCGAGATTCAAGATTCAAGATTCAAGATTTTTTATTCGTCACATACATATACATACTTTCATACTTATATGCAGTGAAATGTAATGCAACGCACCCGGTGATAACACACAATACGTCCTAGGAAAAAAAAAATAAAATACATTTCTTTCTAATAGACCGACTAACTGACTCCTAAAACGTAATACAGCAAGTCGAATACTTATAGAATAAAAATAAAAATATAGAGAATAAAATAAAATACAATCAAAATAAAATGGAATTTGAATGGAGTTTTATTGATGAACGCCCGATGCGAATCACACCAGTATTTTAGACAGTATATGTAACTCATTTACTTCGTTTTCAGCCCTGTTCCAATATCTGTCGTGTGTCATAAGCCGCAACGGTTGCTTCTGCTCAGACTCAGAAACGACGCTCTCAGCGAGTTGTTGTCGTTTGCCGGATTCAGTGTAAAGCCGTCCCCGCGTCGTCGGCAACGACGACCGGAAGCCGCCCGTCGCTGACAATGGCAAACTGAAGTGGTTGGAAGTGGGGCGTCGAGAGCCATGGCACCCGCCGTTGATAACCCCTCTCGTTTTGAATTGTCGAAACTTGCGCGCCTTTCCCTTTTTCTCCTTCCTTTGTTTTTTTTTGGGGGGGGGGTTGTTTGTTTTTCGCAAACCCCGCAGAAAGAAAGCCGGAAACTCCCGTTGGTGGAGAAAAGCGAACCGGCCAACCGAGGCAAGAGCCCTGAACTCTGTCGTGAGCGTCTCCCGCGCTCTCCGACGGGTTTTCTGCCGCTACGACGGCCGCTGGAGGGTCAGGGCCCGGCGGTCCCGATCAGTTGTGGGTGCGTTCTCTCGGAACGAGTCGTCCGCGGGTCCCCCCCTCGCCGAAGCGGCGCTCGGAGTGGGCGTGGGCGTGGGAGGGGCGGCGCTCGGAGTGGGAGGGGCGGGGCGGGGCGGGCGCGTCACCGGAGCGGCCGGGGGAAGGCGGTGTCGTGGTCAGCGGGACGCGTCGCTCCGACTCTTTCTAATCGCGAGGGGCGGAGGAGGAGGAGGAGGAGGAGGAGGTGGTGGTGGTGGTGGTGGTGGAGGAGGCGGGGGGCGACTCAGCCTTTTTTCCCCCTCAGCGCCAGCGGAGCCGGTGGCCCCGAAGAAAACAACGCAGCGTGAGACGCGCGGGTCCGAGCGGAGGAGCAGCGGGGCGGCCGGACCGAGGCGTCCCTGAACGGCAGCCCGGGAGCCGGAGAGGGAGCGGACGGAGCGACGATGGGGTTCCGCAAGAAGAACAAGAGCCCGCCGGTGCTGAGCCACGAGTTCGTGATCCAGAACCACGCGGACATGGTGTCCTGTCTGGCCATGGTCATTCTGTTGGGCCTGATGTTCGAGGTACCGTGGGACGGGCCTTTAGAACCGGCTAGCTGGCGTGACAGCTAGCGCTAGCCTTTCCACCCCGCTCCCTGCCCCTAGCCCTCGGGTCGTTCCGATCAGGGCTGTCGTTCTGGCGCTTCTGCCTGCGTGAAGTGGTAATCCGTGAGATGATTTTGTTTAAAAAAAAAAAAAAAAATCCCATATATGATACTTTATTTAAGGCGAAACAGCCATTCAATGCATTTGCGCTACACGGTATATGTGCGCTGTGCGCCGTTTCCAGCGTCGGTGGCGGGGTCCGCCTTTCCCCGGGCAGGTATCCACCGATCGCGCACGGTCAGGAAGTGAAAGGCAGCCGTGGTGAATCCGATGGACTGGCGCAGGTAGTGTTGTCGTCGGAAAACCGCAGATGTGGATGACCCTTCACTCAGAGGAACAGAAAAATATCCCGACCGAAGTGACCGAGAAAAAAAACAACAACAACAAAAAAAAACCCCGAAGCAATTAATCATATGAAAAGAAAGTGAGCGTCTTGTAGTTCGGGTGACCTTATGAGCGCCACTCTAACCTTTTGATTGTAGCTTCGAATAGAATCCTCGAACTCTTCCTTTGATTCTTGGGGGAACGAAACAGTGGTTTGGATACGCGTCTAATAAATCGAATGGGATCTCCATACCTATTACCATGTCGCCCGGGCGAAATCAATGAAACACGCCACCATTAGAGGTTGATCCTCTATCGAATGTTGTGTTTCTGATAAAACCCCAATTGCACATCAGAGATGACTGTACAATTCATCCGGTTCAACTCGAATACGATACTGTTGAATCCCAAATGGTGCTGTATCACATTCAAAAGTAACGCGATCCGTATTGATGAGCGTCCTGTCATGCTTGTTATTTTTATTTTTTTTCAAGTCTACTATTAGGGTTTTCTAATGAGGCCAGCGGTAATGTTCGTATGACTTCCCGGACACCATTGGCTCTCGGCGCTGTCGTCACTTCTCTTCTCGGTTTAATGCGTGAAAGCTGAGCCCAACCACGGCGGGTAAGAATGTTCTCTTTGTTCCTTTTGTTCCAGGTGACCGCAAAGTTTGCCATCATGTTCATCACCGTTCAGTACAACGTCACGCAAGCTCTCGGTGAGTTGAATTTCGGGTCGAATGTTGTATCTTTTTGTAATGTATTTATTTATAATCTTAAGTTATACATCTAAAAAAAAAAAAAGCCTCTTGAAATAAATGTTCATCTCGTTTGAATATCTTTGTTTGCTTCATGCAGATGACAGGACTGAGCCGGTGAACTTTTACCAGTATGGCCCCAAAGATGCAGCTACTGTTTTCTTCTACCTGCTCATAGCTGTCATACTCCACGCCTTGATACAGGAATATATTCTAGATGTGAGTATGCCGATCTAAAATGAGATAATGCAATTTTTGTTTCACTAATCCTTCTAGTATTTTCACACAGAGTAGTGCACGACCCATTGGGGTGTATGTCTGTGGAGATGGTGGAGGAGTTGCAAGGCAGGAAAATAGCTCAAAAACAGGGTGATACATGGAAGTGCCATCCTCTCCATCTGCTCTCTCACTTCTGAGCTTACAGACAGATTTTCAACTCAATGCATTTTGTCATAGTTGTTGAACCAATGCACTCTCTGTGTTATTTGGGCAACTTCGTTTGGAATAAATTCTCAATTCAATTTCTCCATTGAATGTGTGGGTTCTGTGCTCAGTCCTTGCCCATTACCCAAGAGTCATTTAAAAGCAATTCTTTCTCCAATGTGCACACTAATATAATAAGTATGCCACACCCTTGAGCCTTACGTCATTTGCAAATGAGTCGGTTCATTTCACTCACTGGGAAAACGTACGTCTCTCGGCCAAAAGCTATGAGGAGGAATGCTCCCTGTGCGGAAACATTTTCTCTGCTGCTTTATTAAGAAGAAAAATTGGCAAGAATAGTTTTTCAGAGCAAATGACACATACTGCTTCAGAAAGACGGCCCTCACACAGACCTGACGTTTAAGAACGCCGCTGTTTGGTGCCCTGGGACGGCCAAAAACCATGGCGTGACAAAGGACAGCGGGCTCTCCTGCTCCGCCAACATCAATGCGATGGCTCGCACCTGTTTCCCTCCATAACGGCTGCAGGTTACGCCCATTCTTTACCAGAGAAGCAGCATTTCCAAACTCCCCACCACTGCTACAGGGTCTTAGAAGTCGCTTTTCCCAGGTGTCGTCCCTGGCAACACCATGGTGGAGCATACTCCCTCCAAGTGTCCGGGCAACTGAATTACCGTCCGCCCTTTACAGTAAAAACAAAAAATGGAAGAGCCATTTCTTCAGGTTACACCTGGACTGACCTCTCCACCTCCATTTTCACCTCTTTTCCCCTAAAAACACATAGAAAACTTGCATTTACTCAATCACTGTTACTTGTTGCTATTGAAGGCTTTGCGGGGAAAGACAGATGCGTAGTAATGTCCAGAGATGTGGACTCGAGTCGTTGAGACCTGGACTCGAGTCGAGTCACTGTTTCGATGACCTGCAACTTGACTTGACAGAAAATAAATGACTCGAGACTGGACTTGGACTTGGAAGTTAAAGACACGTGACTTGACTTGAGACAGGATGACTCTAATGACTTGTTTGTGTTCACTTTCATTCACTGAAATCTTGAATTAAGACGCGATCGGCCAAAAAAAAGGTGCTTTGGTTGGGTAGTCCCCCCACACCTCACGCTGTAGTGGCTCTGTAGCAGATGGACAAATGTTGTAGTAATCCATGAATGGTGCCAATGTGGGAGATATCCTTATCAAACACAAATTGGTGTTTATAAAGTTGTAAGTCGCTCCCACGTGCAATCAAGGTGACTAAAAATGACTTACAATATTGCTGTAAAGCAGTTCTTCCGCTGATTTGCGACATAGTAATAGAAACTTTTTTTTTTTTACCAAATAGGGCTCATCAGTTATGCAGCGGATGTGTCACGATTTTTAAATAAGTATAATAAACCACATTGAGTATGCTGTACTTGTCTGTTTTAATAAGGGACGCTGCTGCGTTCATGGGGAACTCGGAAAACTAAAACATTTCGGAAGTGATGCCTTCACTGGAACTCGGACAAAAATAAAATAAGAATTAAATTGAACATCATCTTTTAAATATATTTTTTAATCTATCCAAAAGGTCTTTGTGCGTTTATTTTTTATTTATTTGTTTGGTTATAATTACAATTTTCTCAAATATAGAAATGTTTTTTTTTTGTTTTTTTTTTGTAAAATTCTGCACTTTTTCGCAAAACATCAGTAATGAGTGGGCTCGTACTCTGCAAAATCGGGATCGGCATCGGACCTAAAAATGTGCCGTCATCAAGCTCCAAAAATATATCTAGACGATACAATTTTTCTATCATCGTACGATATACAGTATATTGCCATATCGCACAGCCCTAATATTACATATAAAATATTAAAATGCTGGCAGGGGGGGCTAACATCCAGGTGCCCTGCACTGAGCACACTCGGCTACGTGGATGGGCACTCGGCGCTCGCGGCTGAATGGGGCGTCTGGTCGGCTGTGGTGGGGCTGGCCTCCCTCTCGCACCGGGCAGTTCGGGCAGTTCGGGCAGGGTGTTGGTCTGTCGGGGCGGAACCTGGCTCCGGGCCTGTCCGGGCGTAGGTGTTGCTCTGCAGGCTTCCGGCTTCTCTGAGGGTCAGGGGGTCTTCTGTGGTTGCAGGGCAGCGGGCTCGGGGCTTTCTTGCGGCCGTAGGGTGTCTGTACAGCTGCGGGACTCGGGGGTGGCTTCAGGGCCACGTGGAGGCGCCAAGATATAATACCGACCTTATACACCACAACCAATTGTGACAAGTCCTGTACACTCACTGGTGGACACACACACACACACACACACACACACACACACATACACATACACATACACATACACACACCACCAGCACCTGCTTTGAAGGCACCCCAACACCCTCCTGGTTGCATCCCTCTCTCTTTCTTCCTCATTTACCGCCATAACTATGACAGGAAGAGGCCACGTGCCCAATTGCTGTTCCAGTTTTCCTGGACTTAATTAACTCTGTTTTTTCGATACATGCTGTCGTCCGAATTTTATGTTTTTCCATCTACATGTTGTTTGTTTCAATGTTTATATTTTTCCATGTACATGTTGTTGTTTGTTTCTGTGTTTGTTTTTCCATGTTCATGTTGTTGTCTGTTTCTATGTTCATGTTTTTCCATGTACATGTTGTCAATGTTCACATAACAAGTGTCAATGTATCGTTGCGATCAAAACAATTTGTGCAAATCTCTTCATAACTTTGAGATATTCCGCAGACAGACGGACAAGGGCGGAATCGAACAAAGTTTGATGTAGTCTGGCTGTCATTATTTCACTGTTTAAAGTGATGGGGATGGAATATTTTTTGGATTGAGAAGAAATTAGGTAATACGCCTTTTATAAAGTTATTATTGTCTCTCTCTTCTTTTACATAATACAAATTCAATACAAATTCAATTAATTTGGCCAATAATATCATTATTGGACAGGTACTAATACTTTTTCTTTTCTATTTATAAAGACTGGATACTGCAGGGTGAGACCACAGTATCTTGGGGAAAAAAAGTGACTTGACTTGGGACTTGACAACCTGTTACCTGACTTGACTTGCCCAGGGAAAAATGACTTATGACTTGCTTGAGACTTGGACCAAATGACTTGAGACTTACTTGTGACTTGGATAAGAGGGACCTGGTCATATGTCTGGTAATGTCCATATTTAGACATAGCTAAATAACTGTTTAAATTAGCAAAATGAACGAAAAAAGGGTAATGAATGAAAATAAATGTTGGATTTTGTGGTACTTTTGAAATGGTCATCTAATGTTCTATTGTTTTTATAATTTCAGAAAATGAACCGGCGGTTGCACCTTTCCAAAACCAAACACAGCAAGTTCAATGAGTCTGGGCAGCTGGCGGCCTTCTACCTGTTCTCCTTCATCTGGGGCTGTAGCATCCTAACAGCGGTAAGACGAGCACGAAAACACAACCAGGAACCAAAGTGCATGCTGGGATACCTTGCACTGATGCTGTAGTTTATACACCTAATTTTTTATTATCATTTTGCAGGAGGAATTTGCAACAAATCCTACTTTCTTATGGGAAGGTTATCCACACAACCACATGGTGTAAGTAAGATAAGACTTTATTGATTGTGTGTGTGTGTGTGTGTGTGTGTGTGTGTGTGTGTGTGTGTGTGTGTGTGTGTGTGTGTGTGTGTGTGTGTGTGTGTGTGTGTGTGTGTGTGTGTGTGTGTGTGTGTGTGTGTGTGTGAATATATAACACTATAAATAAATATATACATACATATGTGTGTGTGTATGTATATGTATGGTACATTTTAGTGACAATAGTAATGCAGTAAAGTCTTTTCTGTTTGTCAACTGCATTCTGTGCAGTTTCCAGGTCAAATTCTTCTACATTTGCCAAATTGCCTACTGGCTTCATGCACTTCCTGAACTGTACTTTCAAAAAGTGCGAAAGGTGAGAGTCATTCAATAACGTTCCTTTAAAACCACACCTAACGGTTCCTAATGAACTGTGTTACACACACACGCTGCTGTAGTGGGAGTGAAAATGTATTTTGGTCATTATTTCTATTTCGAGGCTGGGAACTTCACTGTTTGATGCTCCGTTAAAGTGCCAATCTCGGAGATTTTGTCTGATAAACCACTCGATCGCTGAACGGGGTCACACAAAGGTGACCGAGCCCTTGGCCCACTGACTGAAGCCCTTCGATTTTCAGTATTCTAAGTATAAAGAACCGGGTGTCTGCATGCCATGCATTCACACACACCATGCATTCACTCCGCTACGCACCTGCAATTACCGCTTTTTCGCCAGAAACAATGAAACGGAAATCTTCAAGATTGCCTCTTAAATGAAAAATGTGTTTTATAAAATGGTCATTAAAATTACAAATGGTAATATGTTATGAGATTTTTATACTACATAAAGAATACTTGGAAGGATAACTATTGCAACTCATTATTTGTTTTCCTTTTAACAGGAGGATATTCCCCGCCAGCTTTATTACATTTGCCTTTATGTTGTCCACATCACTGGTGCCTATGTGTTAAAGTGAGTAAAATGACACCTCATCCTTAAAACGTCAGCATAAGATGGAGTTTTAGAGCAAATTCAGCACAAAGTCAATGTCTTACTTGACAGGCATTAAGTTCCCAAAGTCCCAATGTAAGAATAATACATATTGTTCAACATATTCATCGTGTATATCCAAGCGAAATGGTCGAGGCAATGTTTTAGTCTCTTAATATCTCAAAGATGTTTCCTTTTCTTTGGAACAATCAAGATTCACTCGTGTTTGGAAATTTGAGGAAAGGCATTCTGCTGACAAGGCTTCTACTTAAAACGCCTTATTCAGCAACATCAAATACATTTGTGCCGAATCTCATATTGACAACAAAATGTTTGAGCCCATTTATAGGCCTAATGGGCTGCTGGTCGTAACACTTTTCAGAAATGGTGTTCAAAGTGATTAATGATGATAGGACCCAACAGCAATGGTGTCCCATAAATTAGCATTTATTGGAGCAATTTCCTGATCACGCCACAAAGAGAGCGCGTCTATATTTACTGGGGGAGATTCTTTTCTTTGGGGCTTATTTGCAAAGCTTATCTCTGCACGCCTTGTGTGTTGTCATCAGGGCACCTACCGTATGCAAATCAACACGAATAGGCAACACACATTCAGTTTTAGGAACAATTGGTAGTCATCTATGGAAAGCCGTTTGAGTCAATATTTAATGAATAAATACATAAATATGTCCATGAAATAAATCCTGAAAGCAGTAAATTAGGCAATTAATAAATAAATAAATGTTAATATATCAATGAGTAAATATAGTTAAATGAATAGTTTTTATTTTATTTTAAAAAGGATGTTTTTCAAAATACTTATTTATTTCAGGCCATTTTTATTTCATAATGCCACATTTCCATTCTTTATATGCAAATGAGTGGGGCGTGGTTGTCTCTTTGATTCAGGCGGAGAGAGGGGCAGCCAGGCCGGCGCTGCCGTTGGCGCTCTCTTATGACTAAGAGTGGTTGGCCGGAGCTGGTCCTCAGCTCCCGACACCTTCTCAGTTGTAGTCAGGGGCCGGTAGGGAGCGAGCCGGTCACGATGGAGGGCCACCACCCCGTTCCGCTTGACCAGCCGCACCCTGTACACCACGTCCGACTGCTGTTCCAGCACAGTGCGAGGGCCAGCACACCGGGGGGCCCACACAACTCCCGCTGCCGGGAAACGGACTCTGCACCTGGGACTCAGGTGTGGGGTCTAATGTCCGGAGAGAAAGCAGGGTCTTCTCCCCCAAGCTGTCGAGCCACTGGGCTGGCCCTTGCACTGTGCTGGAGCAGCTGTCGGACGTGGTGCACAGGGTGCGGCTGGTCAAGCGGAACCGGTGGTGGCCCTCCACTGTGAACGGCACGCTCCCAACCGGCCCCTGGCTCCAACCGAGGAGGTTGGAGCCAGGGGCCTGAGGATCAGGCTCTGAGCAACCACTCCTACTACCACTGTTGCTGTAGGACAGCTCCAACAACAGCGCCGGCCCGGCTCCCCCTCTCTCCGCCGGCTCTGATTCTCAGAGATGGCCGCGTTCAAGTTGGCCTTTTAAGTCCAAACCCGGCCACATGGAGCATTTTTGTTTATTTACTGGTTATTGTTCAACAGCTAAGATCAGACTATAGGGAAAAAAAGTAGGCATGTTTTGTCTTGCACAATGGATTCAATCAGATTTCTAAATTAGCAAGTTCTACTAACCCTGTCAATATATTAAGATGTAGTCTTCCTAATATGGAACTTTGTTATTTCAGCCTCGACCCCAGTACCACCCTAGTGCCTTGAGTTATTTAGCGAAGGCTTTTTTAAGAGGCGATTTGAGTCGTCATATACTTAGATAATGAAATTCAGATATCTATCTAGAAACCGTATAAAATAGGGATAAAGAGGCTTTTTTTAGTCGATGGTGACTCGTAAATCGTGCTTGTAGAGTCAGAAGGCCAGCTTTAATGGACGGTAAAGGACGGGTCCGATTTGATTTATTTCTTGACTCCTGACTCCCTCTTGTGTCCTTTGTGTGTCATGGATTTTTATTTCGAGCGCTGTACTAGGCATACGGGGTTAGTCTATTTGAAAAAAAAAAAAAAAAAAATTCGCAAATCCGGGCCGGCTGAATGCCTTTAGGTCAAGCATGATTGACTTTGGTCGCTGGACGGCTCAAGGCACGCACTGTCCCCGTTTTTCTTGAAACTCACGTCTGAGCGCTCCCCCTCACGTCCTGAGCTGACCCTTCCCCATCTCTCCCTGCGCGTCCAGCCTCCACCGACTCGGGCTGGTGCTGCTGGTCCCTCACTACCTGGTGGAGCTCCTGTTTCACGCCTCACGCCTCTTCTACTTCAGCGACGAAAACAAGCAGAAGGGGTTTGTGGCGCCGTGTCTCCGCCCGCTGCTCCGCTGCCGCGTCGGCGCCCTGTTGACCGCCGTGTCTGTCTTCGGTTTTTCAGTTTCACTCTGTGGGCGCTGCTCTTCGTCATCGCCCGCCTCCTCACCCTCACACTCTCCGTCCTGACCTTTGGATTCGGGCTGCCCCGCACGGAAAACCAGGGCTTCTCTCTGGCCGAAGGCAACTTCAACGTGCTTACCATCAGGCAAGTCGGACTCACCGGTGTTAGCCGCGCCGAACTGCCGTTTCACCGCGTGTCATCGACGCCGTAGAGAAGGCGGGAGTTCGGCGCCTTAAAAATGCCGGAGAGGAAAGTTACTCGGTCGAAGAGGCCCCACCCTAACTTTACAGCACTATCTGAGGGGGGTCACAGACCAACTTCACCATGTAAACTACTCCTCCACCACAACCAGCCCCTTTTCCTAAAATTCATTGACGGATTACAACATCAAACAGAATTTTGGTGTTTTTGTGATTCTTTGCGTGACCTGGCAACCCTGCGTGTTTAAAAAAATATATATATATTTTATTTTTTTGCCCATCTCCTAGGATGACCTGCCTGGCAGCGATCTGCCTGACACAGGCCTGGATGATGTGGAAATTCATCAACTTCCAGTTGAAAAAGTGGAGGGAACACAGCCAGAACCAGGCGTCCAAGAAGAAGACGGTGAGCCCAAAGAGCAAACCCCACAAGAGGGAGCCCGCCCGAGGTGAGGAAGCCGGAAGTCAACCTTCTTCCGAAACCGATTGGCACGGGTGTAAAACCGGTGAGAGTTAAATGGTTTTGGTCATTCTCCGTCACTCCCCAGGTGGTTCCGCGAACGGCGTGGTGAAGCCTGACGACAGGACGTCACCGCGGGCGAAAAAGGCCAAAGCCTCGTAGAGACGGAAGAAGCTGGAAGGGGGGAAAGAAAAAAACGGAGTGAGGGGGATGTCCGTCAGTGTGACATCATGGCGGTTTCCCGAGGCGACTACTTAAACGCACCTACCCATCCTACTTAACTTTCCTTTGGGGTCAAACCTGTTGTTTTTGGTTTTGTACTTTTTTTTTGTTTGTTTTTGGTTTTTTTTTCAACTTCCTGCTGGGTTTGTGTAATTTTCTTTCCATTTCGGTGCGTCACCGACAGGGAAGTGGGCGGGGCCCGTTTTGGTGTGGACGCTCGAACGGGACGGGCACGTTCTGAAAAGTGTCCTTTTTTTTTTGTGTGTGTAAAATACTGCTCACGCGCGCGGTACTACATGTTTAGTAGATGTTCTGTGACACAGCGACGACTCCATTTACATCATTACACTCTTGGATGTCGGTGCGGTGTTTTGATTACGGACTTCCGACTTCAGGGCAAGTGTCGGCGCTGCAGGTGATCTGTACCAACCGTCATTGTTATCCAGTTTGGGCCTTATTCAGCTAAACTGGCCGTAAGCTTCTGTCCGACAAATAACGCGTCTCCCGCTCGATTTAAAACCTCTTTCGAGTTCTGCTGTTGATAGCAAAACATCGTTTAAAAAAAAAAAAATAATAATAATAATAATAATAACAAGTGAAATTCTCTTAAAGGGTGTTGTGCGCTGTGTTTGGAGTAGATGTCGGCGGTTGACTGAATAAGGCCTGTCGTGCTTAACCCTTGGTCATTCACTGCCGTTCTTCATCTGGCGTCTGCCGTATGAAGTCCACACGCTCAGAGGACTGAAGGCCTTTCCACTCGTCTTTTTCCTGCGTCTTGTCAGTCGCCCGGCCGTCGGAAGCCCCCACCCCCCCCCCCGCGACGGGCGCTGCGCGGCGCGCCTTCGGTTTAATCTCTCGGGCGGCGCCAGGGGAGGAAATCCAAGCAGGAGAATTGGCTGAATGACACTACGATTATTTTTTTGTGACAATGTCCGATGCATGTTGGTTTGAGGCTCACGGCAAGTTTCTTACTGCTGTCGACTTTGCATCTTTCTCACACACACGCCCGCGCACACATACATACACGCACGCACGTACACACACACACTGTTCAGTGGCCTTTTTACAACTGCTGCAAGAGGTTTGAGTTCATTATATTTATCAGGTGGATATTATTTTCTATCTTTTGATAAGCTATAACCAGCAAAGACAGTAGTACAGAGCAACTGTTTTCAGTTCTATCCAAACAATATAATCCTCCTTCAAGTGTCCTTATACTGTCAGTGGTCCACATAATACTTCTGCTTTCGTTCCGTTTGCCTTCTTCGGTTTGCCATTTATTTATTTATTTTTTTAATTCCCGTGTACCGGGGGGGGGGGGGGGGGCGAGCTTCTGACCACGTCAACATTTTCTGACATCCGAGGCTAAAACGAGACGTTTTGTGAAAAGGAGTCTTTGTGAGCGCGTGCAATATTGTCACTCCAGCTTGT
Source organism: Zeus faber (assembly GCF_960531495.2). Taxonomy (NCBI): domain Eukaryota; kingdom Metazoa; phylum Chordata; class Actinopteri; order Zeiformes; family Zeidae; genus Zeus; species Zeus faber. The sequence goes on along the minus strand of NC_137194.1, from coordinate 19,961,151 downwards.
TTGTTTTGATTATTCTTGGCGTGTATGTTTGTGCGGCCTTGAAAGATGAGGACGATGAGTGTAATTCTTGCTTGTCTTGTGAAAACACTGTTGCCTGTGTGCATAGCATGAAATGTGACAATCTGAATATTGACTCCCACTGTGTGAGCATTCAAAATCACATATTTTTTATTTTTTTTTTTAAATATTTTATTGGTTTCGCCATGCTTCTTTGAGTGAAACACTGAGTTGTGGCTAGGCAGATGTTTTCTAGGCTCTTGGTTAAAGTACCTGTGTGTAAAAGTGTCCGTGCGCCTCATTCCCACATCCTCCCCGAGAGAGACTCTGTGACTTTGTTTGCCAAACGTGGGGTATTTGGGCAATCCTGCTTCACCTTTCCAGTGATCCTGACATTGCTATGGAGCATTATGTTCTTGTTCCTTCGGCCATACTGTGTATATTTTATTTTACGTGGGTCAACTTGTACTATACTAAACCACTGTGCATGTGAGACCCGATGTTGGAAATACCGTAGCGCCTGTCTGCCTCTGGACGGTTCGGGAGTTTGGGGGGTTCGGTCCAATTCGGTGTTCAAAGCAGGAAGTGAAATGAAGATGTCATTCATTCAGCGTACCTTAACGGGGGTCCGACGGTCTTCGGAGCCCTGTGTCGCAGTGTCATGGGAGGGAAGGCGGAGCAGAGGACTTCTTTACCACCCCTGTTGCCGAACTGCTTCGGATGTAAACCGGAGGAAAAAATCCACGACTCAACCCTACACTGTACTAAAGTATATGTCAGATTTTTAAGATATTTTTATAGAGGGGGGGGGGGGCGGTTAAAAAAAAAAAAAAAAAATCACTGTCGTTCGGTATATGTGTGGATATTTG